>NC_136957.1:30308641-30823641 GCF_032717465.1 Coenobita brevimanus | reverse complement strand
TCTGGAAAAGTTGCCCTTCAGGACCTGTAATATATCATCATCATCATCATCATCATCATCATCATCAGAGCAATACCCCTAAGCTCAATGAAAGCGTCCATTCAGCTGAGGGAAAGAAGGGGTTGAAGGTAATGGTATATATGGAGCGAATGGTGTGTGAGAGCGACTACCAGTGTGCATGAGAGTGAGGGGTATATTGGAGACTGAGAGGGAGACTGAGAAGGAGATGGAGAGATAGGATGCGATAATATGTAATGGTGGGTAATGTGTCGTGGGAAGAGAGGTCGGTACTGAATGGAGACAAACACCCAGAGGTCCATATATCGCAGCCACCCATTACAGGACGCTGCGGGGGGCAATAAATTGATGGATAGGTATATAGGTACTCTGACAGATAGATTGACAGATAGGCAGAGACAGACTGAAAGATAGATAAACAAACAGATGCATAGATAGACTAAAAGAAGAAGACTGACAGACACACAGACAAACACACAGACTGCTAGATAGATAGATAGAAAGACAGACAGACAGATAGATAGATACAGATAGATTGATAGATAAACAGAGTGACAGACAGATAAAGTTAGACAGATAGATAGAAAAATAGATACATATATATATACATACATTCTTACATACTGTACATAGATACATAGACAGACAGACAGACAGGCAGATAGACTGATAGACAGATGGATGGATTTAGAATGTCATAAATGTTGTGACGCGTGAAACATTGATCTGCAAACCCCTTCACCACGAAACGTTCTCCCAAGGACCTAAGCTGACTATAGTCGCCCGGCGCTTAAAATACCAGTGGTTCATCTATCTACTGCCAGAAGACTAATCCCAGAGGTGATCCTGGGTGAGGGAAAAGCATATACCCCGAATCCCTCTACCATCATCTATTTCCAACGTCTCTCATCGTCCAAACAGCCTTCATTCATGTAGTCAATCTGGCCATCCATTTCTTTCTCCTTCTTTCATACTTTCAATAATATTTTGTTTTTCTAGTAGTACATTAACATGGTTAGGCGTAATGTTTGTTGGAAATGGTATAGGCGCATGAGGAAAAATATTTATAATAGTTAAAGATTACAAAATGATAAAAATATATAAGTTCCGGATGTGGCACTAAGTTACTGGACGATGAATAAAATAGATAGTAAAAATAATAATAAATACATCTGCTAACGTTTTCAGATACAGTGATTTTTAAACTAACAAAATATAGGGGAGGCGGTGGCTGAATCGGTAGAGAGGCGGCTTGCAGTCCTAATGGACCCAGGATCGAATCCCGGCTGGGGCAGGGAACAGTTTAAGGATTTGAATTTCCTAAAAAGCAGACTTTCCTGATCTACCAGATGACCCGCCGACATGTCATAAAAATACCCCCGCTAATACCAGTACACCAGTCCTGTATGAGACAGACCTAGCATGTATTCAATATGGACGGTGGGTGTTAGCGCCGAAGTGGTGACATGTGGAGGTGTAGGAGGACTACTGGGCCTTGGGATAGGCCACTACCCCCAAGAAATAGGCCCTGAGCCTTTGCCCAGAGTCGTACACGTAAAAAAAAAAAAAAAAAACTATAATGTCAAAATAAATTTAAGCTTAAAAAATTAAGCTACTGGTTGCCAGTACGTTGCTACTACTACCACTAAAGGTAAGGTCAATGCAATTAGTCGCTTAGCCCCGGTGCTCAGCTTTGTAACTCTGGCTTTTGGCCAGAAATGGGTTATTCACCCGATATCCTGGGATACAAGGCCACTGCATTATCCTGGTTATTACACTTGCCTCCCCAAGGGGTTAACCTTGGTATCCATTTTACCTACCAACCCATAAAGGTTAGATAGACACCTGGGTCGAGTGACGTTAGCTGCCCGCACCAGGAGTCGAACCCTGACACTAACGAGACAGCAGCTTCACCGTCAGCGATGCGCACCACTCAGCAACCATATATGCTAAAATGATATGACGAATACAGAAAGAAAACTGCAAATGCTTTTCTTTCTCCAAAATATTCTTCAGTGGAAAAAAAAGAAAAAAAGAAAAAGAAATCCCTTATCACCTTGTGGACTCAGGCTGGAATGAGGCTGAGGGCGACTCGAGGCTAAGCTACTGTACTTCAGATTAGCTAACCCCTTTGGACCCGTATTCTCGCCGGCATGGGAAATTTTCTAACACCTCTTCCTAAGCGATTTATTTTGCATATTACACACCCTCGTATAGCAGTGAATGTTATTTATGTCCTGTAAACAAACATGACTGCACCACCAGCATACAAGACAACAATGAAACACTACATGCTGAGATAAGCTGGTGAGGAAAAGTTGTCATAACGTCTCCTCAACATTGGATTCGAGCAAAAGGATATACCAGAAGGCCTCGTCCCGTCCAAGGCTTTGTGAGATATCTCGTACTGAAAAGATTATCATTCTTAATCCGGTGACGTATTTGCATTAGTCTTACTCCCATTAGGCGATTTTTTTTTTTTTTTTCCAGCATAGGACAGGTCTACAGCTGTGAGGGGATTAATGAAGGTGTATATCTAATCTCTCCAGAAGCAAAAACCTCCTCAAATCTGGATATATTCGTTTGATAGTAACACTAATAGAAGATTAAAAAAAAAGAAAAGAAAAGAAAAAATGGAGTGGAATGGTTAAAGAGATGTCTAGTTTAACAGATTTCAAGCTTTATACTAGATGACTGGCTACATGGAGTGTAAAATGTTTAAAAGATTTTTGGATAAAGTACCATTTCCTAACTAGATTCATTCTTAAACAGATGACTTGTACAGATGTCATAACTGCTTGGTTGAAAGTAAGCTTCGTCTTGACAAACAGACTTGCTTGACTATTAATTAATCCACATATATACACTGATAACATACAACTTACATCGCAGTTTATCATAATTTTGGAAACTCTTCACTCGCAGTTTGAAAAGTGAAAAAGCAAAAAATGGAAATGGCTTCAACTTTAGGCAAAAACACGCTTAATAGGCAGAATAACCGTGTCGCTCCAATCGTGTTTACCGGAGAGAGAGAGAGAGAGAGAGAGAGAGAGAGAGAGACAGACAGACAGACAGACAGACAGAATGTACAGTATGTATGTAGATTTATGTCGATGTAAGGTTATCAGTACAGTTACGGTAAAGAATTCTTTACACTTCTTCATATAAGAAACCATATAGGCAAGAGTCTAACCCGCTTGATAAAGTATTGCTGAATAGCTGAACTAGTGTAATCGGTGGAGTATTTTTGGCCAACTCCATGCTGCCCCTATCGTTAGTAGCGTTTTCTTTCTGTCTTGAATTGTTGTTTAATTGTGGCAAACACCTCTACCCTTCAGAATTAACCGATTCCGGCCAAACCTGGAAATAATGACCAGCCTAAGACCTACTTTTGTCCACAAAGTTTTGGTTGCTAGGCAATTTCTCGCTGCCTAGCAACGGCCGAATAACCTTTTATCCCTACTTTTCGCGTTTTGAGCTGTAGATGCATTACTAATGGGCGTAGAAAGCTCTGACTTCTTTAGGAGTAATCTTGAGGTCATTCGCTATCAGGAGTGTGCCATCCATTTTTCCCCTCTCACCTCTAATTTTCCAGTGGCAACCCTACGAAGATTGGCCTCAGTGTCCATAGGAACCAGTACCAGTTTTCGAAAATGCCCCCTTAGCTCCCCAGCGGCTCGATGGAATTGAATGATAGTCTGCATGCTAATAGACATTGACTAGTACTACAACGTTCTATGTACACCCATGTGCTACATTGGCCAGGTTAGGGGCAAAGGTCATCAAATGCAATAACTGTGAAACTACCGTAGCTAAAATCAGCACTATGCTCGCACGAAATGCTAAGGCTCCGAAGCTTATGCCAGATCCATGACTCCTAGGTGACATGTTCCACTGGAGCACCTCCATATAAAAGAGACAATTAGTGTCTAAACTCACTTCCAGTCGCTGGTAGTGCCACCTACTGTAGAAGTTGTACCTCCGTTGGGCATTCCATGAAATTCAAGTTCCCTAGCTCCATTGTGGGTGGATGGAACTGAAGAAACTTTGCGTGGTTATAGACGTTAATGAGTACTACAAATGTGTTTCATACATGCATGGCCTATATCCACCAGGTCAGGGGTCAAAGGTCATCAAGTGGAGATAAAAAGCCCTAAAATTACGACCTTGCTCGAGCGAAATGCTAAGGCTCCGAAGATTAATAAAGCCAGGTCTCTGAATCTTGTGTGGAATGTTACACTTGAGTACCTCTTTATACAAATGACTTTTAACGTCGAAACTCACTTCCTGTCGCTGGCAAAGCATGGTCCGCTTAGAGCTGGCCATGGTCGCCTGCCGTCTTGCATGTTTTACTCTTGCTACCTTCAGGATAATTTATTAGGTTTAGGAAAATCTTTTTTAAAATTGAGGAATTGCAAGAATCTTTCACTGACTTCTGTATTTCTTTAGGCCTTTCGTAAGTTGAACAGAATCGTATGGAGGTACCAAGAATAAAGAAATATCTACATCACTGGAGTGAGGTGGCTAACAATATCTCAGTTGCTTTGACAGTTTGTTGAGTGTTAAGAGATTTATTAATTCACTTATACATCCGAGAAAACGTGTAGCAGTCAAAGGGTTAATCTCTTCAGTTCGATGACATATTTATCACTTCATTCATCCTACCAGCAGACGACATCACTCTACTTATGGCAGACCTTTCTTAGGGAAGGGGGTCAGTGAATGCTACTTTAAACAGCTGGTTATTATTATAGATCTTCTCTAATTTCAACGAGACCTCCAGCAATTGTTACACTCTGTAGCATAATAAACGGTAGACTGGTACGGAATGTTGCCGTGGTGAGGCAGAGGTTAGGTATACTGAACAGATACATCAGTGGCGCAGCGAGGGGGGAGCCACGAGGCCCCCCCCCCCCGAAATTTCTACGTGTGTTCGAGAATAGACTGCGAATCTAAATTGTCGAACACTTGTTTAATCCAGGGTGTAATACTCGGTATGTCACAAATTTTGGAGAACTGAAAAAAATATGTAATTCTGAGTAAAAAGTCTTGTATACACTTATATTGTTTAAGACTTACTTTACTTTCGGTGCGAGACAGATATTCGACTTTCTGCACGGGGAGCCGTTGGAGCCCGGACGGGCGAAGAGAGGGAGGCAGGGAAGGAAGCAAGAAACGTGTGCCATTCTGCGAAATTTTCATTTTTTTTTATGTACCTTATGACATACTATCTTCAAAACGGGAAACTCCGCTACTATAGTCGTTCTATTTTATGAAGGCAGTTTGGGTGGGGCGCTCTGGGACCTCAGTCTGTTAGCTCTGTTGTCACATCGTCGCCACACACGTGCTCTCTCTCTCTCTCTCTCTCTCTCTCTCTCTCTCTCTCATATTTATATTAACTACTACTAATTGTATTTTCTTTATTTTCTCTCTTGTTTTCGACTTTTTTCCACACCACCCCTGAGGTAAAAGTCTATAGGTGCGTTTTTTTTTTTATAGCTTCCATGGCGGGAGACTGACCAAGTATGACTCACTCACGCAGGGCTGTCCCTCGTGTCACCACCTGACAACGTCGCAAAAGCAACTCTGACAAGTCTTGTGAGATTTATACTATACTATAGCTTTTTTATTGAATTACATCTATACAGAGTGTTTAAAATTCATTTATAAGTAGTTACTAGCTTAAAATAGGAGAGTGAGAGAGAGAGAGAGAGGTGAACACAAATAATTACACGTGTGTCGGCGGCGATGTGACAACAGAGCTAACAGTGTGAGGTCCCAAATCGCACCACCCAAACTGCCTTCATAAAATAGAACGACTATAATAGGTTTACGTAAGTAACTAGTTGGGAGTACCTGTGGGCATGTAGGCCTACCTGTGGTAGAATTGGCAAGAAAAATAAACTTTAATGGCAATGCTTACCGGCCATCAGCTGAGTGTCACTCACTCATCACCTGCCTGTGCCATTAGTCATCTGTCAACTCTCATCAGATCGTGTTGCACCAGTGACCAGTCCATACAACTTGCTAATTACGCTACTTGCACGCTGTACTGTGACAAGAAGTGAAAAGACGTATTCCGTGGGTTTCCCTGGATCACTTTATTATTAAACGGAAGCAGCCGCAGCAACCAAGTCTATTGGACTTATGAGTTCAAGTTCTAAAAGGTCAGTTTATGTTTAGCAAATGCATTACATTGTAGAGGATATTATTACTGCCAGTAATAATAACAAATGATAATGTCATGCCATGAGCTCTACATAAGTGTAGGTGTACGCAGAAACTGGAAGGCAATGATTGCTTAAGATTTTCCTTGTGAAATATTTCAGGCTTTAGCTACCTGTGCCCTGTGTAGCAACCATCACTGAAGTAAACTAATCATCAATGAACTAAGTGAAGTATTTAACACGATGGATTTTCATAGACATTAACGTTGAGTGTGGTGAGTTGGGACGGTGCGGGACAAGGGGTGAGTTGCAACAGTGGGCACTGCAATGCCAAATGCCAAGACATTTACATTTTATGGTGCCCGTTCAATAGCCTTGCCCCAGCCTTACAAATATTGTTAACACTAATTCTCTGTAGAACCACGAACAATGCATGAAAAAAGTGCAAATATGAAAGGGTAGCATTTTGACCTTTGTATAATTTCTATCTATCTATTGCCAGACGTCTTAATCCCATACGGGGTGGCCACAAACAAATCGCCTCCATGTCGCCCTGTCCCCCGCCATTTCACTGCCCTGCTCCCAATTCACACACCCCTCTCTCATATACCTCTCCACTCCATCCCTCCGTCTCATCATTGGCCTCCCCCTCCCTCTCTCCTCTTCCTTCTCACTCACATACACTACCCGATCGGTCTCTCACTATCTATCCTCTCCACATGGCCAAACCACCTCAGTGTGTTTCTCCTAAAGCTTCCTATCACATCCACATCCACACCACAATGCTCTTTCACATCCTCATTTGTCAGTCTGTCTCTCCACGTGACTTCACAGGCTCCTCTCAAATAACTCATTTCCTCTGTTCTCACTCTTGACTTGTGTCCCTCCAACAAGGTCCAAGCTTCACAATATTGTCATCCAGTAACTTTTTCACTTCCATACTTACTTCCCTGTTTCTTATCACTGCTGTCAAGGAACCAGCAACCTTTCTTCCTTGTTTTACCCTTTCAAGCACTTCACCCTCCAAACTTCCATCCTTACTCATCACACTACCCAAGTACTTAAACGTACTCACATTTTCCATTTCCTCATCATCCAACCTCACAATACATTCACTGACTTCACCTCACTCGAAGACCATAACTTTACTTAACCAACCGACACGTGTCCCCTACGTGACAGCAAGTGGGTTGGCGGAGGGTTAGTGCCTCTCCCCGGAAAACAACTAACTAAAAATACGAACAAGATTGTAGAATTTCATTTTTGAAAATACACGTATTTTGCCAATTTTCCTCTCCCACAGTTCTTTTTGGAGGGTGAAATCTTGTGTTGTTATAGCCTTTTTTTTTTTTTATGATTTATCCAGAAAAATGCATTTTTTTCAGCAGAGCAGTGCTGAAGAATTACTATACAATTGTCCCAACTCGCCCACCATTTCTTTTTTTTTTACCCAGGGTGAGTTCGGTCAACAATTTCATTTGTGATTTTCTCAAGGAAAAACCTACTTTTCATGCATTATAATATACTATATTGTTTAGTTTGCTGTATTTATGGTGGTTTTGGGTGTCAACAAGTAGATATTTCTCGTTTTCAGGTTGCATGCAAGCCCTAAAGAGAGAAAATACTGTGATGTGGATTATGGCAAAAGAAATATATATATATATATATATATATATATATATATATATATATATATATATATATAAGTACAGTGTTAAAAGTAGGGAAAAAGAATTGTACAATGAAATTTTTGGAAAGGAGAGGAACTGAGAAATGCAACTGGCCAGTTTGTGATGATATACTGTATACTGATGATCATTTTCGGCAGTTTGTAATTGTTGGACCTGCATTATTAGCGGGAACTGTACCTTTTACGATGCAAAAGGTAGACAAAGCCATTCATGATTATAAAAAGGATATTTTTCAGTGAAATTTGTCAGCATTAATAGCTACAGGCAACTTAGTGGAACTCTTAACTACGGAATATGTATAGTGCAGTGCGCCCTTAAGTGCGAGGCGTGGGGGGGGACGGGGAAGCTATGTTTATGCCCCCCCCCCCAATTATATTTCTGGCTGCGCCCCTGAGATACATAGTATTTATGCCCCAAGGAATATTGCTTCATGTACAGTACTTATGGTTGTTGGTTATGTTGATATTCAACGTTATATATATATATATATATATATATATATATATATATATATATATATATATATATATTGCCAGACGCCTCAATCCCGTTTGGAGTGGCCACAAACAAATCGCCTCCAAGTCGCCCTGTCCCCCGCCAGGTCACTGCCCTGCTCCCAATTCACCCCCCCCTCTCTCATATACCTCTCCACCCCATCCCTCCATCTCATCCTCGGCTTCCACCTGCCTCTTCCCCCCTCCACCTCACTCACATACACTCTCTTCGTCAGTCTTTCACCCTCCATCCTCTCCACATGGCCAAACCACCTCAGTGTGTTCCTCATAACGCTTCCTATCATATCCACATCCACACCACAACGCTCCTTTATATCCTCATTCGTCAGCCTGTCTCTCCATGTGACTCCACAGGCTCCTCTTAAATAACTCATTTCCACTGCTCTCACTCTTGACTTGTGTCCTTCCAACAACGTCCAAGCTTCACTTCCATACGTTAGAGTTGGTATCACAATACTGTCATGTAGTAATTTTTCACTTCCATGCTCACTTCCCTGTTTCTTATCACTGCTTTCAAAGAACCAGCAACCTTTCTTCCCTGCTGTACCCTTTCAAGCACATCACCTTCCAAACCTCCATCCTTACTCATCACACTACCCAAGTACTTAAACGTACTCACATTTTCCAATTCCTCACCATCCAACCTCGCTGTACATTCACTGACTTCACCTTTCTCAAAGACCATCACTTTACTCTTCCCTACATTCGCCTTTAGATTCCGTTTCTTACACACTCTCCCAAACTCATCCACCAAGTCTTGCAGCTCCCCTTCGTCTTCACTCAACAACACAGTATTATCTGCAAACAACAGTACAGGGAGTTTCCAAACACTATCCTCTCTCACCAGGGCCACTCCAACATCCACTACCCTATACCTCTTTTATTACCCCATCCATGTACAGATTGAACAACCATGGAGACATGACACATCCCTGTTTCAACCCAACTTTCAAAGAGAAAAATTCACTTAGTTCACCATCCACACGCACTGCAGCCTTCGCACCATCGTACATACTCTTCAAAGCATTCAACAACTTCCCATCTACTCCATATATTCTTAACACTTTCCACAATCCTTGTCTATCCACCCTGTTATATGCTTTCTCCAAATCCATGAAAGCCGCATACAACTTCTTTCCCTTCTCTAGAAACTTTTCCACTAAAGATCTAAGAATGAATATCTGATCTACACAACCTCTTCCCTTTCTAAAGCCTCCTTGTTTTTCTCCAACTAATTTCTCTGTTCTTTCTCTAAGTTTGTCAATAAGTATCCTACCATACACTTTTCCTATTATACTAAGAAGACAAATGCCCCTATGATTACCACACACTTCTTTTTGCCCTTTTCCTTTGTAAAAGGGAATAATTATACCTGACTTCCAATCCTCCGGGACTCTACCTTCCTCCCAGGCCAATCTGCACATCTTCCACATCCATTCTACTACTATCTCTCCCCCATGCTTCAGCATTTCACTACACACTCCATCAATTCCTGGGGCTTTCCACGATTTAACTTTCTTCATTGCTTCCACAACTTCTATCCTACTGATTTCTTCCTGTCTTCTCACCTCCCTCCTTCTCCCAGCCATTCCCCAGCCACTTATACTCGCATTACTTCCATCCTCTATATTCAACAATTCCTTAAAGTGTTCTCTCCATCTGCTCACTTTTTCTCCCTTCTCCACTAGTAATCTACCATTTTTATCTTTCACTTCCCTGCTAACTTCACTTCCACCCTGTCTTACTCTTTTCACCTCTTTCCAGAACATTTTCTTACAGTCCCTCCACTTTACACTCAAATTCCTTCCAAATTCCTCATCCACTCTCTTCTTACTCTCTCTTACTAATCTTTTCACCTCTCTCTTTCTTTCTACATATAACTCTCTCTTCCGCCTCTCAACTTCTTCCACGCCCCTATTCCTCATCCATTCATTGTATGCTTTCTTCTTTTGTGCCACAGCCTGTCTCACCTCTTCAGTCCACCACACTGTTCCTTGCACCCTCCTCCGTCTTCTCTTCCTTCCTCACACCACATCACATGCTGCACATATTTCTTCTGTAAATATCCTACATACACTTTCCACGTCTCCCATCTGCTCCAATTCATATATATATAGATATATATATATATATATATATATATATATATGTATGTATATATATATATATATATATATATATATGTGTGTGTGTGTGTGTGTGTGTGTGTGTGTATTGAGTTTTGCGCCATGTCCCCATTTTTCGATAAGGGCTAAGGCGTTGCCCCTGTGTAAAGGACTTTCATTTTGGAGCGTATAGCACTTTATAACCAGATGCCCTTCCTGATGTCTACCAATGACCCTTGCGTGGACTCGAACCTCTGACCTTTCGATCAGAGCCCTCAAACGCACTGAGCCACGGCTGCACAGTGTGTGTGTGTGTGTGTGTGTGTGTGTGGTGTGTGTGGTGTGTGTGTGTGTGTGTGTGTGTGTGTGAATTATAATGAAGTGGGAAGAGGGGAAAACAGGTGTCAGACTCACGGATAATGAGATAAACAGTGGGCCTCCTGAATATTCACACACAGCCCTAGCGCCAAACAGGCTCTGATGCCTTGTTTAACCACCAGACCACACCAACACACTGCCGTGAGAGGAAGGGCTTATAATAAGTTTGTCTCTATTCATGCTTCATTATTACTATCTCCTGGTATTTTTATTCTTTCTGGAAGTGACTTTGAACTGAAAAAATTACTTTACTTGTACGTCCTTCATTGATTCCTTGAAGACGAGCTATACTTAAAAAAAAAAATGTGAAAGTGGCAACAATAACTCATTAAAGACGCTTCCGAACAAATAGGATTAAAGAAAGGGAGGGGAGGGCGGGTATATGAGTAGTTATTGAGGCGTGGTAGGTCTAAAATATTATAATTTTCCTTAGGAAGGGTTTTCTGCAGTGATGATGTCAATGGATTTATCAGCAACGACTTTTTAATACCTCCAGTCCTGTGGCGTACTTAACCTATTTATTTTTCCTGCCTACTCAACTTAGGGAAGACTTCAAGCAGTAATGAAGGTAATGAATGCTGCATCGAGCTCTTAGAACGGAATAAATCTCTTCTAAGGTGAAAGTATTGGCTGGAAATATATGAAAAGTGTGTCACCAGATTGATGGGTTGATGAAGTTTCTTTTAACCTCTTCAGTAAAGGAGACCCCTCTTAACTGGAAAAAAAATCTTCTGGCCACCAGCAGCATGAATAAAAGAAATTCATCGTTTTCTTCATGGTTAGGTATGACATAATAGGCTATGGTAATTTGAGGACGGGGTTTTCATTAAAGCCCCCTCCCCTTTTTTTTATCTACTTTTTTTTTCCCACTCATTTATCGACACTGTTCATTAGGCATGTTTTCTTGTTCACCAGGACAGGCGTGGGTGTGCCGCTCGGTGCCGACCCGGGCATGAGCCGCTTCTACCTGATCCTGTCCACTACCATCCCACACATTATGAAGATATTTACCATCAATATATATACATTTCCCTATAGTCTCTGATTTTATTTCACAATGTCCAATACATACCATCAAATCTTTGAAACGTTTCTACTTTTGCGCCCTGTTTCTGTCCCACACCTTATGAATGCAGTTGTGAAGGATTGTTCTGTTAACTTGTACTATTTATTTTGTTCAGCAGAATGGGCTTGGAGAGCATGGACGGGGGTGTGGTGCGGGGTGGTGGCGTGGGCATGAGGCGGCTATACGTTATCCTGTTCACCTTACTCTCTGCCCTCTGGTGAGTAACTGAGCAAGCCGGCACATAAACACAGTAGTTCCCTGGTTCCTCTACGTAGCATGCTTCAGCTAAGGGGTTCAACGAGCCTGGTTCTCTGTAAAGCTAGAAGTGAATATAGGTACTGTACTGTATAGCCTAGAGTGATGCAATTATTAGTTACCAAATTCTCATTCACTTGTAAGGCTCACGAATATCCCTTTCTTGCCTACCAGTCTATTCCAACATACGGCAAAACTATTCTCTCGTATGTATGTAATGTGTGGAATCCGGCATTGTCCAGAACTTTAGGGATTCATGAAATGCGTGGTTGAAATCGTGGTTACAGCCATCCATGGATTTAGCAGTTTTAATGTGTGGTAATTATGTGACAGTTCAGAGACTCATTACATCTTTACCACCTCTGTTGTGAATGAAAAATAACAAACATTTAGGAATTGATAATTTAAATGGATTCCCTTTCATCGCGGGGTTGGCAAAGCTACCTTAGATAAGTCCAAGCTAGGCTGAACCGTGTATGGTTGGGTGGATTAATGGTGTATTGGTCTAGTTTACTAGATTTTGGTTGGGTTAGGTTAGCTGAGGTGAAGAATTCCATCTGTATTACAGTCAAATGTTTCACATTATCATTCATTTGTGACTGAAATGTCGAAGAAAATTTGTCTTCGACTTGTCAGATACAGATAACCTACACTTGAAAATCTCGACATTTGTGGGTGGCTGAACATACACATCAGTGCCTAGAACTTCAAGGTATAGAATGAAATCGATAATTTCCCACTGATCGTACATAACGCGAGGTTTGCTTTGGACAGTGTGTGAAACGGGACACGGTTCATTCCAGTTTATGCGAACGCGTCACAACGAGCATCTCTCCTAGTTCATTACTGGTCCCAACCTAGCCTAACGTAAGCTAGTGTAATCTAGCCTAACCCACCCTTTTAACATTCTCTAATTTTATTTACAGTTTTATTACAATCTCTGTTTATCATATAGAATTCAATTGCAATGCATAAAAGATCAACCTAAAATAGGCACATACCATGCCGTACCAAAAAATATTAGCCATTACATGAAATGCTTAGGCATTTCAAACAGTGCCAGTTTTCACTTTTTGCCGGTCACATCGATATTAGAGAGGCAAATACTGCCTAATATAAAAGAGCAGTATTGTAAAGTAATATGTAAAAGAAAGAAGTGTTACAAAGCATCCTCAACCCAGAATAGTAAGGTCCCTAGAGTAATGCTTCAGAAGGTTATAATTTTGAGAGTCTAGCATAACAAACTTCTTTCATTTCCCATCCACAGCACGTACGTATACTACACAGCATTACATTTCCTTTCCAGTTACTTCCTTTTTGTATAGACAATCCAGCAGCTCATGTGTGAGAACCATGTAGCGCATTGTAAGATTTACTATTCTACCCTTGCCTCTATATATACATCTTCCTTGCAAGCACGTGAATTATTATGATTACTGATTTTAATGTGTTTACGAAATTCACCAGGGCATATACACTTGGCTATCAGTAAATGATGTGAGATACTGACATTTAGGCTGATATTATTAACGGATAAAGAAGCTCCCTAACACAATTTCCTTAGCGATTTATTTTCCATACTACGCATTGCTACTCCGTAGGTGTATTTTGCCTGTCTTTTTATCACTAACTTGGAAGGTAAGAATAACACATAACAGAGTAATAACGAGCTATATCCAGTAATAAAGAGGTAAGGGAAAGGTGCTAGGGAGCTGCCATAACCGACAAGAATACGACCCCTGGTGGTATCATGGCAAAGCACAAGGATCTGATGTGGTCGTATTGGTCTAAGTTCAGGAGGTTCTCTATCGCCTCTTCCTTACCGATTTATTATTTTGTACTTTGATGGACATTAATTTACTTGTACCTATGCCGGAATGGGACGCCTTCACGTGGTGTAGTTCATGCATCTTAGCCCTTTTTATTGTCCCTTTTCCAGCTTTTTCACGTAGATGAGATGGAGAAAAAGACAATTTTATGGCTCTGCATACTTTCAATACTATTTCGTCATGACAAGTATCATATTCTAGTGTTAATTCATTGACACAGCTTAGTGATGAGGACGAAAAGATGGCAATATTTGGCCACGTTAAAATATAAAAAGAGGAATAGCACCGATATACACGGGCATCACTAATGTCTGATTATGCCCTCCCTCAGCTCTCTCTCAGACCTCTGAGAGGAGTATGGTGAACTGCAGAGCTGGGCAGTTTAGCCTGCAGTCCACAGGGTTAACTATGTCGATTAATCCTTGTACTACTTGAAATCCCCTCTGCAGAATGTAGTATCCGGATTTAACCTGACCACAAAACCCCATTTCTTCCGAGGCAGCAAAGGGTTAATATTCTCTTGTAGGCCTCTCACCCCTTGAATCAGGTGATGAATTGATTAATTGTGTTACCTTCAGATGAGTGTTATAAACTAATGGGGAGATGTCTTGAAGTTCAAGGGTAAGTGAAAGCTAAGTCTACCTCCGTCAGCTCGAAAAACTCTCACCTACATTGAATAATATTATCTGGATGTTGCAAGACTGAAATAAAGAATACATCAATAGACTGAAGAGGCTGATAGATGTCAACGTAGCTGTAATAAATAACACAAAAAGAAATATGCATGTCAGGTATGTTGATATAAAACGGTAAGGGAGAGATGCTATGGAGCCTTCTTAGTTTTGTATTCTGGTGACATCATCTTCGTTATATTTCTGCTACCCAGAATTTATTGTTAGGCTCCTTTTTCGAACCGGAGGGGTTAAGGTCGACATAACCTTGATTAACCCCTTCATCACGGGCGTGCTGTGCTAAACTGATTAATAGTTATCTGGTGGCACAAAAAAGAAAGCGAAAGACGTCTTGAAATGAATGAGTCTGACCAACGAGAATGTGACTCTTAGACACTTTCGTTTGCATTAAAATTAAGTCTTCGAAGGGTTAAGCAAACCCTTAGCTTATTACCGTCAGTTTTAAATCACCTGTGAGAACAGGAAATGGTTAAACTGCATTCCATAGAACATGACAGAATCAGCAACGAGATAGAAAGTTCCAAGTTCCTTCATTTTTTGTCGTTTTTTTTTTTTTTTTTTAAGGAATAATAATTGAAAATAAAGACCATGATGATGACAAGGATGCTAATGATAATGAATGATGATACACTCAATCAAGGTGGACGCTGTGGCGATGCATTGTCTCACTCTACCCTCTGACACCCACCCCGAGGGGGGTCGTCTGTTTAAGCCTCCAGACAGTAACTCTTCCCATCCTACGTGACTCACAGCAAAAATGCTCGACTTGCTCCAGCCATGAGTTTTGTGGCATTCCCCTTGGTGTACTTCACTCCGGGTTGCGTCTTCGGACTACTGTACGAACAGGATCGACCTTAGGGAGACAAGCCACGTTCCCATACTATATAGCTGGAGCTTGTGTTCAAGTACTATGCAGGTAATCGGTTTCGACTTAGTCCTATGGAGATATTGTTCATAACGCACTCTCCCATACCAGCAATACTCAAGAGCTCATTGGCAAAGGAATTAGGAATTACTATGGCGCTCGCAAGTACTATTAAGTGTCCATGTTTCACAGCCATAACACTTGTCATGGAGCACCAGTGCCTTCAAGAAGTGTTTCTTCATCACAGTACAAATAACGACAATTCCAAATAATAGAACAGGGTCTATAGCACAATAAGCCAGATCTGTGTGACAGGAAACCACACCATCTCTCCCAGTATTATTATGAATCACATTGCCAAGATAGGTGAACCAGTCAAAGATGTCTTTTTCCTCATCCCATGTCTGAATATACTGTACTGCTGCATCCAACAAGCCACGAAATACTGCGCCTTACTTTCGTCCGAGAATATTTGTCCCAGTGGCTTTGCTGTCTCATGAATTTCCTTAGGGGTACTCAGGAGTGCCTCCGGCAACCTTCCGTAGGATATGTGCGTCTTCAACAAAAATAAAGTTAAAAAAAAGAAAAAGAAAAAAAAAAGAGTCAATAAATACACTGCAGTAAGTTTGAACCACAATGGCCAAGGACACATCCCTGTCTTACCTTAGTGGAAAGATATCAGATGTTCCACCTCCACTCTTTACAGTACTCTTGATGTGTAATTAATGGTCATTTATGAGTGGATAATCCCTATGGGATCCAACAGAGTTTGAGGAGTTCCATTAGTGCTCACCAATTTCCTGAATCAAACGTTGAGACTGACACGAGCTGCTAATAATCTCTCCTGAAACACATTTCATCATTGCATGAGAACTCATTCTATGTTCTGGCCATTGTGAGTGTGAATCCTGATTGCTTTGGATTACGATACATCAACAACTAGCCACAGATGTGCCTCATGAGCACGTAAATAAAACATTGCCTTGAACACAACACTTAAGTACAACTGCTTACATTGTTCTTTCTCTTTCCTGACAGAGATGGCCAAATTCCATGTCCAGCCAGAAGAAATTATACCAGTCTGCCAAATAGTTTCCATGACCACATGTAATCGTCGGATCGTGGCTTTGCCCTATAGCTTTAATCAGAGCTACAAACCCCAACTGACCTGCTACCTTCCTGATTTCGTATACAGCAGGCCCAGCATCACCAGTAGGTGGAAAATCAGCTGGCAATTGCACACCAGCCAATCGAAGCTTACCACTGTGGCTCTGCCAGCCGACCGAGCTCTATATTCAATACTCATCCGCCTCTTACATGCAACTGTCCATCTGCTGTTCAAACAAAGTTAAGCCCAGAGTAGAGCTTGAAGCGGAGTTTCGTCAGATGTGAAAATTCAGGTTGAACGGCATGTGCATGAAAGCAATCCCCTACATCCTCAGCAGTTTCCTTGACTCAACTAACCTTGTCCCAGCTCAACGAAATTCTTGTCTGGCTAGGCAAGAGTGAACTTTTTCAGTTTCTGGCTGAGCTGGTAGCATAACTCTCAACAACAGCAGTCAGTGTCTCTGATTAGATGTACCCTCTCCCTGGTCTCAACCATTTTCCAATAAAATTATTTGTTGGTGCCAGAGTATCAAGGTCAAAAGTATCTGATCTTTCATCAGGATATCATGAGCACTAAGCGCCTCACTCTGATTCAACACTGCCACTGCATACTCATGAGCACACTTCTTATCCCTGGATTTCCCTAATTCAGAAGTTTTAGTTGGGATATTTGAATGTTCTCACCTCGTATTTGGAGCTTCATAGTAGTACTTAGAACGATGTGATGAATCTCATAAGCAAACCATCCAGCCGAGGTCCAAGTTCAGTAGTGATGAACTATTTACTGAAATAGGTTCTGACAGATAACTTGAGGGAATCTTGAAATTTATAAGGAACGAACGACTGATAATTCTGGTTCCACACTCATGGAACTGCAATGAAGTCACCCAAGATAAACAATGTATTCTGCAAGTGGCATTGTTGCAGAACTGTACTGAGTTTGGTGTAGGTTATTTCTTTCACCTTGAAATCATTCGCTTAAGTAGGAGCATAAGCTGTTGAGTAGAGTAGCCAGGCTTCCACAAATGAGGGAGCCAACGTGGCACCAACCGCTACTCTGGGAGGGAGCAGTGATGCATAGTTTGCACACTCTGAATAATCTGAAATTTCAAACGAGAGGAACAAATGTCTGATGGAGTTATTTGGGCCCTGTTTGTCCCCCCTCAGACGGTTACACCACTGTTCTTCTGTACTACAGATGAAAGCCAAACTATGCTACCTCATCAGCATTACCGGTCTATACTTTTCAGCCAGAATAGCCCCGTCAATAAAAGAAGCAAAGTAAGTATGAAGTGATCCAGTGAAACCCCTAAGATGAGCACCATTGCCACACCCAGGCCAGTAGTATGTGTAACCATCACTACTCATATCACCATGCCTGTGATGACGTGACAGCAAAAGCAGCTGATCGTCCTCCGAGAGGATAAGAATGTTCCAAACTTCCACCCAAAATGCCCTCTGAAAGGTAAATTTCTGGCTCGTGTATCCACCGTATTGTCCTCTAAAAATAAAATGGAAGCTAGAACACCACTCTTCTACATCCTGCTGCTGGAGTCCCATAGGCTTTATTCATCAGCCTTCATAATCGGGGCCTCCTACTGAACTGAGATGAGAGCCCTTTTCCGCTAACACGCGAGGACGGGTCCGTGGCAAGATCTTTGTCAGGGCCAGTAGAGACCAGCTGACCATGATCCTTCTTCTTTTAATTTTCGTGCTGCTAGTTGCCGAATCCTCCCAGGGGCTATTTTAGGAATATGACAGTCTCTGAGTCACTCCAACCAGCCTGGTGCCATTAGCTGGGGATCTGTGCAACCTGTAATGTACAGCTATCGCGTGAACCCCATCTTTAGAGCCTACAGATATACTGTACATAATTATGCAATATTATTATTTACATGACACTAGAAATATGACTAAAAAGTCAAGTAATGACTTCAAACAGTTGCAACTAATTTTTCCACTTAGTGACCTCTAGCTCCAGATAGCAGGCTTCCTGCAGCCTGTCTTGATTTAAGTTTGGCTCCGGAACCATGAGTGGCAGAACATTCGTCGTTTGCTGTCTGCCTTTCTCCTTCCACTAGTCCCTCCAATTTAATGACTTGTTTAAAAAAAAAAATATTTCATTACAGTTTACTCCTACCCTTCGACTGACAAGCAGTTAGGTATAATTTATAAGAGTCATGTGCGCTCTCAGATTGAATATTGCTCACCCTTGTAGAATGGATGTGGAGAGCTGCTGGAATTATTAATAACATTGCTATTATAAATAAACTACCCCCTCTACAAGCAAGATGGAATGTTGCCTCCCTTGCATTATTTTACAGATATTTTTATGGCAAATGCTCGTCCATTGTGCCACCTCTCCATGCCTTCCCTCGTGCTACATGGGCATCTGGTAGAGCTCATGACTGGAATGTCACTCAACCATATTGCAGAACATCTACCTATCAGAATTCTTTTATTCCTCGACCTGCATCTCTCTGGAACTTGCTTCCCCAGAGTTGCTTCTCCCCAGACTTCAACCTACAGCAGTTCAAGTTCAACTGTTGCAGATATTTTATGAATGGAGGAGACCAGTAGTCTGGTGTATGGATAATTGTTTAACCCGCCCCATCCCGACATTTTCTGGGCAGTGGTACGCCCCAGTCCCAACATTTTTGGACTTTTTTTTTTTTTGGCTCAAACATCCGCTTTTGGTGAGAAACATCGAAAATTCATAGAGAAATCGCTCACCTGAGGTTTAAAATACTCGATCTAGGTACGAGTACCTCCTTACCTGACTGGGTTTTCTAACAGGCTGGCACCAAAGAAAACGAGTTCTATGGGAGGGTAACTATTTTATCCACTCATAAACAGTATTTATTTATTTACTTGGTACGAATTTATATGTAGTACAAGAGTATATTGGTTTTCAAACAGTAATATAGGCATTATAAGCATTGTTTCACTCACTAACTCATCACCATTCATGACCTTCTTTTTCCACATTACCTGATCATCGTTTCTGACTGTTTCTTCCTCTAATGCTATGTAAACTTTGTCCTCCACATTGTCATCGATTGGGGACTCACTCTGGCCCTGAATGTCTTTATTGGCCAGGTCACTGGTAACAGGTGAATTGCCGAGACAATGGTGTGCAGGGGGGGGGAGAGGTTATGCGGTGTAAGGCATTGTCCCTGCTTGGCATCTTGTAGAGGAATAGAGGAAGGTGTCCCGTGTATACGTGCCAAAAATCACTCGCGAAATCACTCCCAAAAATTGAAAATTGTGCAAATTAGGGACCTTCCAATGTTGCTGCGTTAATTCACGTCGCCGGGACATGAGTGCACATCATGTGAGGATGTGAATTCATGTCTCCGGGACGCAGCGGGTTAATTGATTTTTTTTCCTTCCTCTCTTCTGTTATATATATATATATATATATATATATATATATAAACAATGTCCAGCATATACAGCAAATCCTGTTCCAGTAGTTTATACAGGGACGGGATACAAACCTTTCCCCAACCTCTCAAGTCAGGGGAAAATTCATTATTAGTCTATGGACAGGGTCATGGATTCCCTGGCACCAGGCCTGGCTACTTAGGTGGACTGCCAAACATAGCAAACAAGCTTCATCTACCCTAACTGGTGGCCGTTGGCTAAAGAAGATACTCTGTCCATTGCAAGGCCTCATTTTTGGTCCTGCTGAATTTCTGTTCACCCTCCTTACTAAGTAAGACCAGTGAAGTTGTCGGTTTACTAGCCGCTGATCCTACGATTGAACAGGTAGTACTGGATTGCATGGTGTCAATCGCAGATTAGTGAACGGCCTAACCAGATATTGTTACTAATGATGTCAAATATGAGTTAATTGATCCTTATCCTTCGTTGTTAAACAGGCCATGTTGATGATGATTGCAGTGGTGGTGGTGGTGGTTAGATAATAACTGGTTTACCTCAGCCCCATTCATAGTTGGAAAAAAACAGTTTTAATAATAACTGACGACAATGATGATGATGATGATGATGATGTCAAATAACATCTACTGTAGGTGATAATGATATGAAAAAAGAGGGCTCACTTTCTCGTTCGCAATCTTAGATCAATAATACATCCATCCATTTACATCTATTGAGTAGATAGCCACTCCTTCTACCAAGAGCCAATTAGGATTATTTCTCCCTTTCCTAACCAGGCTACTGAATGCCAGGATGGTAACAGCCTTCTCTGCCTCCCTTCCCAACAGCGAGATTTCCTCAGCGAATTTCCGAGCACGTGAGAAGCAGATCATTGACGAGATCATTGGGCCTCAGAACTACGATAAGCGGATCAGGCCGGCAGGTGCTAATGACACAGGTGGGTCCAGAGTTCCGGCCTGTATACTGTATGTGAGTGTTGAAGTCTTCGCTCCTGTATATATGCATTAAGTGATCGTATGTGCGTATTAAAATTTTCAGTCCTCTATAAGTGTGTATGTTAACGTCTCCTATCCTGTGTATGTGTTTGTCTTTGATCCTGTTTGTGTGTGTGTGATAAAGTCTTTGATCCTGTATATGTGTGTTAAAGTCTTTGATCCTGTATATGTGTGTTAAAGTCTTTGATCATGTTTATGCGTGTGTTTCTCCCCATGTCTTGCTGTATGTGTGTACCTCTCTTTTAATCTTAATCAATATTTCTTAGTACGTAACCTCTATTCTGTGCCCTCAAAAGCTTATTTTCTTTTCATTATTATTAATACCTCGCTTCCAGTCTTTAGTCCCTCGCTCCCAGGTTCATTGGTAACGTAACGTGCTCCCAACTTTACTTGTTTGTCTCATTCTGATGTGTACCTCGCTTTCAGCCTTTGTGCCTAATTCGCTCTTTCAGTTTTATCCCATAAAAGCTACATGGTTCTTTCTCTTATTCATGTTAATGCCAAGCGTTCAGGTTCAAGTGCAATTTCTTCTTTATATCTCAGCACACTTTATGTTCCCCCAATTTTTTACACGTATTTACATGCCGCTGTCGTCATTTTGGGGTTATTCTTGCTACCTTCACATGACTGAAATACTTGTCTCAGGAGAGCGTTTTGCATACTGAAGGGTTAGATACAGCCTGCATTGTGCCGTATCCCTACTAGTATTCTTCCTTTTTGATGAAAAGTTTAGGGTCTGGCAGCAGGAGCACAATCAAAGTCATGTCCTGAGACTTATGGTTAAAAATTCCCGTTACGTAACTTGCTCTCTTAATTCTGTGTCTCCCTAAAGGTTATATTCTTGTCCTAACTTGCTGATGCCTCTCTTGCAGTCTTAAAAGTTCACTTGCACTAATTCTGATATAAAGCTTATCTCAGCTTACTCTCCTAGCTATAATTCTTTTCAGGTTGAGTGGTGCCTACAGCAGCTTTCATTATTAAATATTCCATCACACTCATTCTAGTAACTTGCTCTCAGATTTACTCAAAATGTCCCTCTGGACGTCGGAGGTACAGTTGCGGAGATAATAATGTCCAGTTCATTACAATAAACGACTTGACTGGGAGCAACGATTTTCGAAAACTAGTAATGCGATCTTCAGAGCCAAACTAACATTTCAGAGAATTATGCTACCATACTCGGTTCCACGGAGTCTGAGGCACTGATTTTGCCAGCCGAGGACAGGTGGATTTGGTAACACTGCGCGATGCACTCAGGCGGTGATTGGTGGATTTCCGTTGTGTTTGAACGTGCACCAAATTGACTTTGTATTCCAACCAAGGCACCTCATTGATTTGTAAGATACCGGAATATACTGATGCAAATTAAAGCAATGATATCTTTAATGATATATATGTGCCTAATTTCAAGAGATAAACTTGAACGACACTGATAACAAAACTAAGTAAAGTCGCGACTAGATACATACGGACAAGAGTCAGCAACTGATTTATTTGATTACATTCTTTTCATTATGTTTGATTTCGTTCACACTGCACGCGGTTTTATTACAGCAGCAGAGTTCAACTATTATATTCTCATGGGGTTTGCTTTTATATTCTTTCCTTTCTTCCATCATTAACAAAAATTCGGTTCATTCTGCAGTGATGTAATCCATTACTTTCCCGGCTCTCTGTCGAGGGGACAGAGATACATGCTTGGGGAGAGGGTGCATGGTGACCAGGAATAAGGTGTCTGTCTTTATGTATGTCAGTCTTATGATACGAAAATGTTAGGGAAAATCAAACACCAAACTTATTCATGTAAGAAATAACTTTACTGATCTGACTGGGAATACAAACAAATGCAGATTTTTAAAGCTACTGTTACCTATGAAGGTATTGAAAATGTGTATGTACATTATATATATTGAAAAGAGCATGTATTGCCCCCAGTGTGTGTGTGTGTGTGTGTGTGTGTGTGTGTGTGTGTGTGTGTGTGCGCGCGCGCGCGCGCTCACACAAATCATAATTATTAGAAGCTAAGCGTATCTAGATTAAGGTTGTATATTAGCAGATGAGGTAATGAAGGGCATGGTGTAGACTGTAGACTGGGACACTGTGGAGTAGTGGTGGAAAAAAACATTCGTGCCTTCTCAGGGCATCGGAACCACTTCGCTATGAAAGTCTGAATTCCCGTCCTAACTGTGTTCGTATGCATCCAGTCGCGACTTTACTTAGTTTTGTTATCAGTGTCGTTCAAGTTTATCTCTAGTAATTTAGAAGGGACATATATATCATTAAAGATATCATTGCTTTAATTTGCATCCTTATATTCCGGTATTTTACAAATCAATGAGGGCCTTGGTTGGAACACAAAGTCAATTTGGAGCACGTTCAAACACAACGGAAATCCACCAATCACCGCCCGAGTGCATCGCGCAGTGTTACCAAATCCACCTGTCCTCGGCTGGCAAAACCAGTGCGTCAGACTCCGTGAAACCGAGTATAGCAGACAATTTTCCAAGTCAGATGCGGAGCAACATTACCTACAACTGTACCTCCCTCTAATTCTTACTTGTACTGCACCGTTCGTTCTTTTATTGATCCTCATTGTTTCGAAAAATTTACTTTGAATTTCATGTCCTACGAATGCGTATGTTGTTTTCGTTCTTAAATATATTTCGTTTATAATCTTCAGTATTACATCGCAGTCATTCTTAAAGTTGCTTTAAATTATACACCCATTTAAACATTATATTCCCCTTGTTGTCACTCCTGCCATAATCTCACTTTATCCGTTTCAACTCGAGGTCACAGTTTTGATTCTTAATGCGACCAGACGATAATGCTCAGTTAAAAAGAGTACCTTGGCAGCGAAAATGTTAATGAGGAGTTTAACCCCTCCTATTCCAGCGGTCTCGTCTACTAAATAGCATCATTTTCATGTAGCAAGAATAATTATAATGTAAATGACGTCCTCTGAAAAGCGCGCAAACACACACACACACACACACACACACACATATTCAGTATATATATATATATATATATATATATATATATATATATATATATATATATATATATATATATATATATATATTCCTTACTTTACTAGCATGTCACCTTCAGATTTGAAATGGTCCTTCACTCTGTCGTATAAATAACTTGCTCTTATTTTTGTGTTTTCTCAGACTTATATGTATCTCGCTTACACTTTTATTAATCCCTGGCTTCCATCATTATACGTATCTCGCGCACAGTCTTATTAATACTACTCTCTTGGTATTGTTCTTTTGCTTTCACGTATTTAACGAGCAACAGGTTCTACTCAACCTTTACCTCTGTCCCTGACTGGAGGAAAGTCTGAGCCAAAATATCACAATGAGCGAAGTTCCTACCAGCCAGTGTTTAGGCAGCAGTTTGAAGCTTTGCGTGACCATACAAGTAAACTTATTTAGTCAAAGAATGCTTCGCTCTACCACCTAAACACTGACGGCAGGCCTTCGTTCGGTGAGAAACCCTGGCTACAACTTCTCTAGCCAATGGTAATGGTAAAGGGTGAGCAGACACGAAGGCTTTCAAGTGCACCTCTTTCTGGCTGGACTAATATTTTTACTTTCAGTCTCGCTCTGACTCAATATTAATATCTCGTTTTCAGTCTTAAATGTTCTCTCATTCATTATTACTGTAACTTTAAACTTAATGTCTTTTCTTGCAAACTTATATATGCTTTGCTTTGGCTCTTTTAATCTCTGGCTATAGTTCTTACGTATGCTTAGTACACGCCCTTACTAACCCCTTGCTTTCAGCTTTAAAATTGTTACCTTATTCTTATTCTGGTATTTAACTTACTCTCAGTATTTTGTGACTTCCTCAAGTGTAAGTGCACTTCATCCTCTTTCTTCCATACATCTCACCTTCTCTTAACTTTTCCCTTATTTGTACCCATCATTCACTGCCATCTGAGTTTCATTCTTAGTATTTCCCCGTTCTTTGACTATATAAATTTTGCTCTGACTTTTGTGCCCTTGTTTATAGTCCTTTATGTACTCAGATCTACATTGTAGCAATACCTCCCTCTCAGTCTTAAATGTTCCTTCTCTCTCTCTCTCTCTCTCTCTCTCTCTCTCTCTCTCTCTCTTTCTGTTTGTCTGTGTCTGTCTGTGTCTGTCTGTCTGTCTGTCTGTCTCTCTCACTGTCTCTCTGTCTGTCTGTCTGTCTGTCTGTCTGTCTCTCTCTCTCTCTCTCTCTCTCTCTCTCTCTCTCTCTCTCTCTCTCTCTCTCTCTCTCTCTCGTATTTATGGCACCTGTTCTCAGTTTTGTCTCTGACATTTACGTATCTCTCGCTTTCACTCATAGTAATATTTTGGTTTCATTCTTCAGTGTTCCTTTACTTTTAAATGAATCTCAGTCTCACCTTTGCTTATATAGACTGGTGGAATATCTGGAAAATGTGACTGTATAAAAATCCTCAGGCATTTTAGAGTCAAAGTTGGCAAATAGGTTTTCCTAGGGTGTTTTTTTGTGCTGAATCTATTTTTGCTGTTTGCCAAGCTGTAGCTCGTGCGGTTTTGCTCCTAGCGGACAAAATCCAAGATGACCACCATTTTTCTAGAAAATGCATATTTTGAAGAATTGCTTCAAATATAAACTATATTAATGGATATAATGCATTGCACAAGCTCCTAATGTACATATTGATAATAAAATATGTAAAATGTGTGTCTTTGTGTGTAAATAAAGCATCATAAACAGTGAAAATCCAAGATGGCCGCAGTTTTATTTGATTGTTGATATCTTTGCTTCCGGGAACGATGTATATGATATTTTTTTGTTATTCTTGTCCCTTTCTCAACATTACTCTCTGAAAAGGAGGAATCAACACTGATACCAAAATATCAGGCTCAAGAAGGATTTATTGAGATGATTCATGTGGCTTTGAGACTGAGAGGTGATATACTGGCACATCCCATGTACAAGGGATTTGTTGTCAATGAAGATGAAATGATATCCTGCGTCCCAAATAGCCTTTTTATGTTCCTTCGGTTGATGTTTGGTGGACAGAGTCTTTTGGAAGCAGACCCAGACGACGTAGCAGACGATACAAAACAGGATGACAGTCAAGCAAAAGTTCTTAGTATTGCACAAGACTTGGTTTACAACGTCACTGGAGGTAAGCACTGGACTCCTAAACATCTTGGGCTTGCCAGCACTTTGCACCAGGCTACACGGTCTAAAGAACTTGTTGAACTATTTCACAAAGCTGGACACATCAAAAGTTACCCGAAACTACTGCAGGTTGACACATCCGTGGCTGAGAGTACACTGAAAACAATGGATGCAGAAACAGGAGCAGTGATTCCACCAAACTTTGTACCAAACAGATTCGTGCACTTCACGTGTGACAACATTGAGATCAACGACAACAGTTTTGATGGTAAAAACAGCTTCCATGCCACACAGATCGCTGGATGGCAAAGAGGTCCCGAAGCAGACATAGAACTGAAGGACCTTCGACCTTCTTCAAACACGAGTCTGAAAGTTCCTGAAGTCATGCATCAACTTTCACCTACTGCAGTGGTGACAGGAAGACTAGAACCTAGAGCAACTGAGGGCATGAACAAAGAATGGTACAATGAATCAAATGATGACAATCCATCAGCAGCTCAAGCCATTGCCAAAGACATGGACTTTTTCCTGAAACGACAAGATGTGGACATCAAGACAGGCTGGACACATTTTAACCAAAGCAACTGTAGCGCCAATCCTGAAATAACGAGTGTTGGTTACATGCCAATTGTCCAGGCCCCAGCCCATGAACTTGACACTCTCCATACGGTGGTTCAGAGATGCAAACACATTGCAACACAACTTGGACAACACCATGTCGTACTTACAGTTGATGAAGCCCTTTATTGTAAGCTGATGGAGCTCAAGTGGGCAAAGGACGAATACCAGGACTTCCTGATCGTCAGAATGGGCGGGTTGCACATATCGCTAAACTTTCTGAAGGTCATTGGGAAACATGTTCAATCATCTGGTCTACTGGAGGCTTGGGTTGAAAGCAAAATCCTTGGTCCTGGTACAGCAGAACAAGTCCTCACGGGCAAAGGCAAGTCATACTCCAAAGCAATGCGAGCACATAAGCTAACCATCCAGGCCATGTGGAGAATCCTGATGCCAAAACTCCTGACCTTCATCCAAAACGAAGCACAAGAGCTGAGGGCTGAAATAGAGGCAAAAGCAAACAGCGAAGACATTGAAGAACTGTTATTGCATCACTGGTGCCAACGCTGATGTCCCTACCCCCAGTCCCAGACTCATGTGTGGAACTGATCACCTGCAACTGCGCCAACCGATGTATGAGTGCACGTTGCAAATGTAAAAAGTCCCACTTGCTTTGTACAGCAGCATGCAAATGTAGAACATCCGATGACGATTGTAGCAATGTTGAAGCCCAACAATGACATTGTGTAAAACACACTGCCACTATGCCTGTTCATCAGTTTGCAATCTGCAACTTGTTGTAATATAAATGTGTTGTCAGCCATCCTGGATTTATGTTTATGTTTATTACTTAATTAAGAGAAAAGTAATATTAATAAAATGATTAATGTACAATGACTTTCTAGTGGGTTTTAATAAGGTTTTACGGTCGTCATAATGATATACGGACGAGGCACCACTTGTAAAAATAATGCTTTTGAGTTTAAGGCGGCCATCTTGGATTTACCCGTCTGACAGTGTCAGCTTGAGACATACAGCTTGGCAAACAGCAAAAATGGATTCTGCACAAAAAAACACCCTAGAAAAGCTTATTTTCCAACTTTGACTCCAAAATGCCTGGAGTCGTCCAAATACCTGAAAACGGACTAGACTAATATCTCGCTTTCAGACTTAAACGTTTAAATACTGATAGTCTTCGATGTAACTTATCTCAGTTTTGTGTGTCGCTTTGAAATCTATGCACCCCTTGTTCTGACTCGTTCTTTCTGTCTGCATCTCACTCAGATATTATCTCTCAGTCTTTTTTTTTTTTTTTTTTTTTGTACAGTCCAGTATCTGTTTTCACCATGATATATATCTGGCTTTCAGTTTATGTGTCTCTTCAGTCTTATGTCTTTTTTATCCTAATCGTTTTATGTGCTTTTGCCTCCCACCCTTATACGTGTTGAATTTATACTCCTTGTACCCCACTTACACTCCATTACAACACTAACAGCTGGGTCGTACCACGCTTATACCACA
Organism: Coenobita brevimanus; assembly: GCF_032717465.1. Lineage (NCBI taxonomy): Eukaryota > Metazoa > Arthropoda > Malacostraca > Decapoda > Coenobitidae > Coenobita > Coenobita brevimanus. Next base: position 30,795,320 of record NC_136957.1, on the reverse strand, counting down.
CCAGCACCATATCAATCCCAAATTTACATCACTTACACTACACTAATACCCTGCCTAATAACAGGCTTGACCCTTACTAACGTCACATTTATACCGTACCTCAGCAGTACCACACTTACAGCGCACCGACACCACGCTTACATAACATTCTCACTCTTATGTGCTCCCTCATTCTCAATATTATGCTTATGACTCCTTCGTGTGCCACATCCTTGCTGATGTATGTTCCTCTTAATATTGTGCCCCTCATTTCTCTCGTATGAGAGTTCCCCATCCTTTCATCTGTTTTTAGATCGTACTAATATGTGACCCTCTCTTTCCCTGTTTTATACTACCCCTGTCTGTTGATTCTTATGCGTTCTTCGCCGTTAGAAATTCTTGTTCTCCCTCTCACACGTACGTACAGTAAAAAATAAGCATTGTTACAACTCTTGCGCAAAACAAACAGACACACCCAGTGAATTTTTTCAAAAACGGTTAATATTCTATACATCAGCAAAAACAAATATACCTCTGCTTTGCCCATTAGTTGTCCTCTGTAGTTCTGTTTGGCATCGCACACAATCACGTTCACCAGCGCTATTCATGCCGATGGACTGTTCAGTATGAAATTTGTCGGACCACCCCTTTGACGATACATTTTGACTGTAAAATCGACAGCAAAAGCTCCGTCACCTCTCATGTTTCTTTCCCTATGGACTTTTGAAATTAGCCTAGTAAATTCGTTCTTACCAGCTCATGTGACATCGTTTATACTGATTCACCAGACTAATTCTGAAAGTTGGTGAAGAGAGGACAGCCCTTTTGCTGCTGATACTACCACTGAAATACCATGTGTCTCCCCGCTCTCACTTTTTTTCTTTTATCATTTTTTAAGTTCCAGTTACCCCAGTCTCACTTTATTGTACCACTCACTCTGATTCTTACGTAAAGTCAGCAAAATTATGTATTGATACACCCGCCGTGCTTAAATTTTGAGCCATAGGAAAAAAAAAAATTAACTCATTCATCACTATATCATGTTGTATAGTTCATTCTTATTGCTTAGGAGACTTTTCGAACTGGATATGTTAACCTTCACGACAAGGTTCCCTTGGTATATGAAGAATAATATAACGAATGTATCATGCGGTATAAGGAGCTAAAATACTGTTCTGAGTCACCGTTCACTACCCGTATATCATAATGAGGAGCCACGGTGGTTCGGTGATAACGTGTTTGTCTCGCATTCTAAGTGAGCACCAAGTCTAGGGATCAAAATCCAAGCCATTGCCGACATATAAGGGGATATTGATATTATGTCGTTTCATATGTGTTCGTACCCTATTATCTGAGTCCGATGACACGATACAGACTCTGAAACATGGAAGCATAGCAAACGCAACACATGCATCACTCTCAGAACCATCCGTACGTGGCCAGTATGGGGAAGGATAAATTCTAGTTACCACTCTCCCTCAACGGGGAAGGTCCGATCTTTCAGTCGATCATTATTCCATCACGTCATTTGTCAGGGTTAAAAAGAAATGGCATCACACTGCAGTACTGTTTTTCAGACTTTTCAGGAACACGGAAATGAAGAGAGAGAGAGAGAGAGAGAGAGAGAGAGAGAGAGAGAGAGAGAGAGAGAGAGAGAGAGAAATCACTCAGCTCCAGTACCGTTGATCATAGGTGTCTCGATGCTTCTTTTGTGACTGTACCTTTTGTTCTTCATTCTTACGTGTCTTGCGGATTTAGTCTTTTCTCTCTGGTTCTTTTGTTGCTGTTTTTTGTTTGGATGTATCTGTATGTATGGTGCTACAGGGAGGTATGATACAGGAGGGTCTCTGATTCTCTCTGCCTGGGAACGAACTGACTTTTTTATGTTTAGAGTCGGATGTGTGAAAAACTGTGTGTGTGTGTGTGTGTGTGTGTGTGTGTGTGTGTGTGTGTGTGTGTACCTAGCTTGTTTGTCCCTTGCTGTCATTATTTCACTTCTCCCTACTTCATCATCATTTTTACATGGTACACTTTACTTTCAGTCTTAAAAATGTTCCCCGCTCTTTAATGACTCACTCTCTCTTCAGTGTCTCTCTGGCTCTTAAACGTCCTCTCTTCCTCTTTTATGAACTCGTCGCGATAACACTCTTTGATGTTTGGTAAATTGAATTTCGTAAATAACAAACTAAATTGATTTTGCAAAGGACCCAACGACATGTCATTAAAACTCTCCAGAAACGGACTGTAAAGCCTATGTCCATACTCGGACTTAATAAAAAATTCTCGTACCCTCTCCTCTCTCTCTCTCTCTCTCACTTGCCCCTCTCATTCTCATATGCTCCCGCCTCAATCCTGTATTCCTGTCTCTTATATTCTTGCTTTATGTGCCTGTCTCTCATTCCCGTTTTCTTCCCTCTGACTCGTAAATGTCTGCCCTTAGCTATTTTATTTCATGCTTTCACCCATATGTGTGTCTATCTATATGTTCCATGCTGTCACCTTTATGTGCTCCTGTCTATCACTGTTATGTTCTTCGCTCTTACTGTTTTGTTCCCACGATCTCGCTCTTATGTGCCCCCACTCTCTTTCACAGTGAACGTCTTTTCCACTCCTAATTAGCTCAAGCTTTCACTTTTACATGCCCTCACTCTCCCCATTGTTTTTAGATCCTGGTTTTAGATTTGTTTACCTCTTGCTTTCACTCTTGCCACTTTCACTGTATACGTGCTGCTCGTTCTCACTCTTATATGTTCATCTTTCCCACTCTTGTTACTCACTCTTTCATATGCTCTTGTCTTCGAATCTTTGGGTGGCTTACTCTCGTTCTTGTCGCTGATTAGCATTCTTGGTCTTAGTTTTAACTGTCCCGCTGTTACTGTTATATGCGCTATTTTTCACTTTCGTATGTACACATCACTCTCGATTAATGTACTCTTCATTTTCACTTATACCCTTACTCTATGTACACAACCGTCTCAGTTATATCTTCCTCATTTTGACTTTTCGGCATTCCTCCCCTTCATTCTTCCTCGATCTCATTTGTGACTCCTTCTGAGTTCGCATTTACCGATGTGTTTGTACAGAATGTCCAAGCATATATGTTGTCTTTGCCTTTTATATCTGCTGCCCTGCGTGTTACTATAGACAAGTCAATAACACAGGTGGGTAGTGTTTCCTGTCCCTGTTGTATTCAATCTGGGTATCATTTCATCCTGTGTTCACTCATGCGTTTCTGAAGTGAGCATAAAAACACAGGTGGGCAGTAAGTCTCTGTTACTTACGTGTTCACTGATGCTGTTATTCGGAAAGCACAGGAAAACAGATGAGTGTTGCCTTTCTGTTTCGTGTGTTCCCTTACGTGTTTTTCCAAAGAAACATAGTTATATAGGTGGGTGTTTCTCATTCAAGTGACTGTTTCCTATGTGTTAGCTTATGCCTTTATGCAGGTAGGTTAAGAGCACAGGTGGGTTGTATGTCTCTGCTTTTCATGTGTTGTCTATCATGTGTTCACTTGTGCATTTTTATGGAAAGCACAAGAACAGCGGGTGTCTGGTTTGAAGTCCATGCTGTATAGTAATGTGCTTCCGTTCTCTAGCGTTCACCCGTTTTGCTGTATGTGTTTATAAAGGAAGCACAGTAAGTGGGCAGTGAGTGTCTTGTTTCTCTGATCCTTCGTTCGGTAAAAAAGCACATTATGAACAATGTGTTTCTGTGTTTCGTAAACATTGTTTTACGTGTTATCATAAACGATAGGGACAGGTGTATAACGTGCAGGTTTTTCCTGTGCTCGGTTCTATGTTGCTACTAGAAGCACAGGTGGACGTTGGCCTTTGCCTGCCGTATGTGATGCCTTACGTGTTTCTAACTATTGATGTTGCTCTTCGCCTGTCGTTTGCGATTACGTGTTTCTTACTGTGGATGTTGGCCCTTGTTTTCTCGTATGTGATATCTTAAATGATTCTAATTGTGGATGTCAGTCTTCGTTTATCGTACGTAATATCTTATGTGTTTCTGATTGTGGATGTTGGTCTTTGTTTGTCGTATGTGATACCTCATGCTTTTCTAGTTATGGATGTTGGTATTTGTTTGTCGTATGAGTTATCTTACATGCTTCTGTACAGTATGTTGATGCTGGGTTTTATCGAATTGTTGTCTTGTGTGTTTCTATATTTTGTTGTTGGTCTTTCGTATTTCCAAAGCAGGTGCAAGAAAATAGGTGAGTATTGAATTCATGCTGCACGTGTGTTTTCCTTATTTATTTTACAGAAAGTATAAGCACACGTGAGTCATATCGAGTTATATGTGTTCATGCAAGACACATATTAACCCTTTGATTGCAGTCAAATCAGCTTCTAGTTTATTCATGATACTTTCACACGATTATGTTCAGCTAACGAAAGGTCTCAAATGTAAGCAATGGAAGGAAATATCTAACATGTCCAGAACGGAAAATCCCCATAAGCTAAATACATTGCGGGATGGTTTACCCTACCCCCGACATTCGCACTTCTCACTTTCTGCATCCAGTTGTCGTCCTCCACCCTTTCCACATATACAGTATGTTGAATTTATAAATATATCTATGTGTATTTATATATATGAATGTGTGTGTGTGTGTGTGTGTGTGTGTGTGTGTGTGTGTGTGTGTGTGTGTGTGTGTATTGCGAAGTGATCTTATATATTTCCTAATTTTCTTTCAATATTCCAGCAGCTGTCCCTTCCAGACTGGGAACAGTACACTGAGGTGTGGTATTACGCTGCCTCTCCAGTTTTCTTTTTGAAACTTCCCTCCCCCTCTCCTTCAGCTTGTTACTGCCAGCTAATGGACTGGAAGAACAGAACCTGTAAAGGAAGACTGACTCTGTTTTCTTTCCATCCTGAATGTCCTATACACATTTACACTGTATATATAAATTTACATAAATTCTTATATATATATATATATATATATATATATATATATATATATATACACACACACCAACACACATACACGGAATGATGGAAGGACAGACAGGTAGACAGATGGACGGACGAGAACACCGACTCACTGAACTTCTCATTTATAGATATACAGTATAGATAAATATTTAGCAAACATATAAGATCGAGAGTAAAACAATTGACTAGTTAGATACTAGAAAAGACGCACAGAGAGACAAAGATGCAGACAGGCAAATATAGCCGAACCTATTGATACACGGACCTACACCGACAGACATGCCAGCTGACTGACTGACATATAGGTAGGCAGACAGAGTGACACAAACATACATAACTGGACAAACAGATACACAGACTGGTAACTAGTATGTTAGATCGGTGCAAAGACAGACACAGATAGACAGAGACAGACAGACAAACAGAGAGGTAGATTGATAGATAAACAGATACGTATATAGATAGACAGATAGTCACAGACAGGGGGAGCGCGTGAGAGATGGATAAAGACAGGTAGGTAAGCAGATAGACAGACAGAGACACACACACGCAGACACATCTTTCACTAACACGCACTGATACCACAATCCTCAGTCACCACAAAATATCTATGGTAATAACTCACTGTACAAGAACTTTTCATATAATTTTTGTTCATATCACCCACGTCAGGTCCAGCCATCGTGCACATCAACATCATGATCCGCAATGTCCAGACCATATCCGACGTGAAGATGGTGAGTAGGATCTATGTTTCCTTATGTTTGTCTTAAAGTTAATCTATGTGGTCACTTATTTATGTCTACCTTCTACACTTTAGCCAACCTTATGTTTGGTTTTCATTTTCCTTCTTTCTTTCCCTTTTTCCTTTCTTCCTTCCTTCCTTGCTTCCTTCTTTCCTTCCTTCCATCTCTTTTTTTCTTCCTTCCCTCGTTCCTTCTTTCGTTCTTTTTTTTCTTCATTCCCTCTTTCCTTCCTTCGTTCCTTCTTTCCTTCCTTCCTTCTTTCTTCGTCCTGTCTCTTTCTTCTCTCCTAACATTCTATTCTTTCTTTTATTCTTTTTTTTTCTCAGTATATTAGTTGCCATTATTTTCACATTTATTTTCGATTTCTCTTTTTTCATTATTCTCCATTTATCTTAGTTTGTAATACTTTTAGTGATCGGTTCTTGTGTCCATCTCTCTCTCTCTCTCTCTCTCTCTCTCTCTCTCTCTCTCTCTCTCTCTCTCTCTCTCCGCCATCATTATTAGCAACCTCCGGTCAATATCGAATATCGAGATTAGAAGTTGGCCATGATTAAAAAGTAATTGAATTTTTTATTGGTTATTTTTTTATTTCAGTGATTCCTGTCCCTCATTACTAATTTTCCGTTTTCTTTTCTTTCTTTGCTTAGTTTTTTTTTTTTTTTTTTTTTTTATGGCTTCAAGGTATTTTCTTTTATGTTTTTATTTCTACTGTCTTTTTTTACTGTATTTATCTTTTTCAATAATTATTTTTTCTTAGAACCTGACTCTATTATTTTTCATTGCATAATCTCTCTCTCTCTCTCTCTCTCTCTCTCTCTCTCTCTCTCTCTCTCTCTCTCTCTCTCTCTCTCACCAACGACCAGACCAGATGTCAGGATCATGATATGGGATAATCAATTTTCAATATTCGCTTATATTTCACCACCAACGTTCCATATTTTTCTCGATTTAATTTTCTTCATTCCCTTTTCTTCTTAGTCTTTTAGCTATTTTAGGCCCAAATTTAGTGTGTAATATTCTTGCCCTATATGAACTGTAAATTTTCTCTGCTTGTGAGGCAACAAAACTTTTCTTCTCAGCCATTGGACCAGTCATAGTATGTCACACCATTTTGAAATTTTCATATAAATTGCCTTGCAGCAGCACCAGAATTTTTTTTCCAAATGAACCAATTACAGCTGAAGAAGGCCAAAAACATTTTCGCAAGGTAAGAACAAAAGAAAGAAAAATTTTCCCCCATAGCTATTTGGCTAGTCATGGCATTCCCTACCTTTTTCAAGCTGTCATGAAATATTGCTTTCCAGTGGACCAGTGTCAGTTATTAGCCAAATAAATAGTCAAATGTAGCCGAAAAAATAAAAGAATACAATCTTGCTCTCTCGATCACGTTCCACGCCTATATTGTGGACGTCTCTTTCTAGACACTCGTAATTCTCACTTCTTTCTTGACCACTACTTTTTTCGGTCACTGTTCCCTATTTACCTGCCCGTCTGCCTATCTATCTATCTCCCCATTGCCAGACGCTTTAATCCCAGATGAGGCGGTCACGAGCAAATGGGGTTGCGTCGTTCTGTCCTCCCACATAAGTCTTCTTTACCTTCAACTCACACCAGTCTCACTCCAATACCTCTCCATTCCGTCCTTCCACCTCATCCTTGATTTTCTTGTCTCTTCCATCTCACTCACATAGGCTACACTGTTTTAGTCAGTCTCCAACTCTCTACTCGCTCCACAAGTCCATACCATCTTAGCACTTACCAGCACTTCCTCATCAGCACCACAATGCTCCCAAGCTTTCTCATTTGTCTGTCTCTGCACATAACTCCACACGCACCTCTCAGATCACTGATTCACTCTCCTCTCACTCATGACTTGTGACCTTCCAGCAAAGTCTAAGCCTCACTTCCTAGGGTGGGGATCACATATTACATTCTCATGAAACAATCCCTTTACGCTCATGCACAACTGTCTAGTCTTTGCCAGTGTCCTCAGAGCATCTGTAACCTTCCTACCTATTGTATCCTTTCTCACACTTTATCTTCTAAACTCCCATCCTTGCTCATCACACTGCCTAAAAAAAAAAGAGAGAGATTGCACTCATGTTTTTCTTTTTTCTTTTTTTTAATCTATTAAGCCTTACTACACATTTTATTTCATTACTGCTGGAAAACACTAACTTTATTCTTTGCTACATTCACTGTCATATTTTATTTCACACACACACACACACACACACACACACACACACACACACACACACACACACACTTGGATATTTAAAGTCACTTCACCAGTCTATGCAGCTCGTACTCATCCTCATTCAGCATTACAGTATCATCAACTACAAGCAAAATAGAGAATTTCCACACCTTACCCTTTCTCACTAGGGACACTCCAATATCCACTGCCCTTCCTTATATTCCTAACCACAGAGATATGACACACGATCTATCATAAATATTGTTGCTCTTACACCGCTATGCATATTTTAAATAGGAGTCAATCATTTCCCCTTTCTATACATTCTCAGAGTCTTCCGCATTTCGTTTCTTTTTACTCTGTCATGTGATATCTCTAGTTCAAGAAGGACAGAATACAACTTCTTCCTTTCTTTAAATACTGTTCTGTTATGAGAGGATCTTATGTACATTTCCCATCCACAATTCTTAACGCCCCATCGTTATGTCTATCTAATATTCATCTCCTTCAAATAATACTTTATTACATAAGTTATTCTTCGTTCTGAGTATTTATTTTTCACTTTAAATTTCAGTATCACTGTCCTGGGCCACTTTCAGTTTTTCGTAATATACATTCCTTTTTTAACACTAGTCCATTCACTTCGATGTCGACTAAATACTGTATACTTGGTGCCACCACAAAATTTTACTCAGTTTCCAACAAATCACTCATCATAAAGGCGATATTCAAGGTTGTATTTAAACCTTCCTGCTAGAAAAATCTCTCAGAAGCTGAAGGATGTATGATGCTAACATGACTGACTTTCCTCAGACGTTTTCTTTCTGAAGGGGGGGGCAATGCGTCTTCTCTGTGTCAGTTTCCGCTATTCTCTCTCTCTCTCTCTCTCTCTCTCTCTCTCCAAAGTCACATTCCACTTTCTTGAAGATCACTTTATTTTAGTCATCCACTGTCTCGCAAGTATTTTTCCACTATTTCTAATTTATTTTCCTTTTGTGTGTTTACCTAATCCTAGTTTACAGTATGCTTATCACGTCACTCTGATGAGGTTCATCTGTATTCTGTTATTGCTACCACTAGACGATTTTAGTCAAGTTTGGTGAGACTTTTTGAAGTGGGACATGCGTTGATTCATCCCTTCAGTAATAAAAGTTGAAAATACGTTACCAGACTGAGGGATTTACTAATGTGCAAATAAATTTATGAGTTGAGGATAATTTTACCTGCTAAGGATGTTTCATGGTGTGACAATAATGATGATGCTAAAGAAATGTCAGTTGTCACACATCACGCCCGTCTCGCTCACATTGCCCACCTTCACCCACAGGAGTACAGCATTCAGATCACCTTCAGAGAGCAGTGGACGGACCAAAGACTCACTTTTGATGATATAGGAGGTAAGGAAACATTTATAGATCCTGTGTGTGTGTGTGTGTGTGTGTGTGTGTGTGTGTGTGTGTGTGTGTGTCCTTATCTCTCCAGTTAGTTATGAATCTTCATCACTCAGTCTATTGGTCACTTAATCTTTCTGTCTGTTGTTACACTTCATGTCTTTCATCACACTCATGACCTGTTCCCGGTTATATTTATCAGTCTGTCTGTGTGTCTTCATGTCTGTTTATCATTCTAAGTTTTATTACACATATGTAATACAGTCAGGTCTGTCTATCTTTTCTCGTCTATCTATCTACACTCTTTTCCTCCCCCATGCTCCTCTATATAGTCTGTCCCTCTGTATCGTTCTTGGTCTTTCCTCAACTAGCCATCCCACTCTCTCTCACCATATATATGGATTATTTTTGGTTGAGACAAATATAGATACTGTTGTTTTTGTCTCTCAAGTGCACTGATTTCTATTATTACTTTATTTGTACTACCCCTCGACCTTTTTATATAGATTAGTGGGGACTTCGATTTGGAGGGGCTAAAAAAAATTTTCGTTAGCCCATTGCATACGATAGGCCTCTCCAAGGTAAGGAAAATTATCTAGACGTGGCAGTGATGAACTAAAATAAGTTTTAATCATAGTGCAGGGTTACTGAAAAAAAAAAAAAAAAACTCTCCCCAGTCTTCCGCATTACTAAATTCTTTACCTGAACAACAGACAACTCAGTTTTCTCTACCTCTGTCTCACTCCAGTACATCCTTATCATTTTTTTTTATAGTAATTTATCTCAGAACCATTACCGGAACATTACTTCTCTCCCTAAATCTGCAACGGAGAGGTTGAATGCGATGAACCAACTTTTGTGCATTGTTTAACTTCACTCAGTTGTTACCTTGCCCGAGACGGAGTCCGGCAAGATATTGTTTGTGGTCGAGTTGATTCTTTGTATCTTTGTTTGTTAGCAGCATTACGGAAAAACGGCCGAATGAAATTACTTCAAAATTTCCGGATATGTGGACACTGGTCCCATATGGAAGTGATTAAATTTTGGTGGTAATCGAGTGAACATGAAAGGTCAAAATCAAGGCCACGGATATTCAGTGGGCTATAACTTGAAACTGATTGACGATAGAGATATTAATTATTATCAGCGTATAGGAACTGCCATGTGGGCTTTCATTTGGCACCAAGACCTTTGACCTTGAGTGACCTTGAAAGGTCAAACTCAAGGTCACGGATATTCAGGGGGCTATAACTCGAAAGTGGTTGCAGATAGATATTTACTATTGTCATCATCTAGGAAATCCCATATGGGTTTTTAATTGGTACCATGACCTTTCACCACAAGTGACCTTGAAAGGTCAAACTCAAGGTCACAGATATTCAGGGGGCTGTAACTAGAAATTGGATGAAGATGGAAATATTTACTATAATCACCAATGGAACTCACTGTGGCATATTTTACAAATAATTAGTATTGACATAAGTTCCATTTCATTTGCATCATTACTTTAGACTTTAATTGTTTACTGACACTACATGGCAGTACTTCTTCAGTATTTAACAGTAATAAAATAACTACTGTCGGGCAAGGTTTGTTGTATCTGGAACCACTTGTTGATTCTTTACATGGGCATAATCGACCCTGTGTGGATTATAGCTTTCATGTGTAGTAGAGCCCTTCGCAACCAATGCTTCTAAAAATTGCAGTCAAAGGCCTTTCATTGCATTAAATCTCTTCCTACATTGATTTCCATTACTTTTTCTACTATCACATTTGCATCAAACATTCTTCTTCTGATCAGACTACCAGCATGCCTTCTTCTTTATGAGGGGCACGATACATACAAAACTCCTCTTTACCAGGTCGCATCCAGTACCTGACCCTGACCGAGACAGACATGGTGTGGATGCCTGACTTGTTCTTCAAGAATGAGAAGGACGGACACTTCCACAACATCATCCTACCCAACCTGTACATCCGTATCTACCCCGACGGTGGCGTTCTGTACAGCATCAGGTGAGGGGACATTAGGGTCTACATTTGTCGTTGGGTATGGAGGCTCCCTAGCACTTCTTCCTTAGCAGTATAATTTCTGTATCCCGCGTGTTGATATTTTCTTGTTTGCTCTTTGTGCAGTTTGGCATTATAAAACAGTTGATATATAATTGTTTGTTGTTACTGCAGTCTCTGCCAATACAAAAAATGTAAATAGCCCAGAGGAGAATGATCAGTTTAAATACACAAAATAAACAGCTATGGACGAAGTCAAACAAAGCCCCTTAAGCCAACAAGAATATTATCCCACGATTTAGTTCATACACTAAGAATGGCTGTGAAGGATAAGTGTGTTAAGGCGTAAAGGTTGTTGTGATTTTCTATAACTAATCTGATACTTTCTCCTCTCCGCCCTCCTCGCCTGCACCACCATACCAGGATCTCGCTCACTCTCTCCTGTCCCATGAACCTCAAGTTGTTCCCGCTCGACCGTCAGCAGTGTCAGCTCCTCATGGCATCCTGTAAGTCCCGTCTGATGCAGTCTGAGCTGTACTGACTATACTTTTCTTACTCTAACTTGGCCTAAAATTGCCGTCTCTCTGTCATGAATACTCAGCTTTAGCAGTATATTAACGTTAGAATATGATGCTAGTCACGAAGAGGTGCTATGAAAAGAATGTAGAGCTGTAGTACTGTCTTTTTTGTGCCAGTGAACTACATAAAAGTAACTGCAAAAGGACGAAGATTTAGGCCAAGTTAAAGTATAAAGAGTATAGGCGCCTTAAGCACCCTTCCACACGATGGCTCGTTCTTATTTTAATGCGCTCCATGCGAATAGTTTTACTCAGCATGTTATTTATTGAGCTGGAAGAATGGGAAATAACCTTCAGTAACCTCTTGAATAACCCAGGCCGATCGTAAATAGAAGAGAATCGGATTTTATTATTAACTATTATTATTATTATTATTATTTTTATTATTAATTTTTTTTTAATCCGAGGAAGAAGGAACCAAGCCATGAGCCCACAATAACAGTTCCCTCCAAGAGAAAAACAAAACGCAAGAGAGAGCCAAATTCAAGATCCGATCATTTTGAGATGCCTGGACACTCTGAGTTTGAAAGACTGGAGATCATAGGAAGCAGGAAATACAGATAGAAGGGAGACAGTTCCAGAGTTGACCTGTTGCATAAATGAAGGACTGAGAGTAACGGTTAACGCATACATTAGAGAGTTGGACAGAAAAGAGATGAGAGATTGCTGCTGGATGGTGCTACTCGTTCGTCGTAGAGGTGAAGGAATGCATGCAGACAGTTCAGAGGAGCAGTGACCATTGAAGTAGCGATAGAAATGAGATAACGATGCAACAGTGCGGCGAAGAGACAGAGGTTGAAGGGAGTCAGTAAGAGGAGGAGAGTTAATGAGACAAAAAACCTTTGACTCCACCCTATTGAGAAGAGCTGTATGTGGGGAGCCTCCCCACACATGAGAGTTGTATTCCACACAGGGGCAAATAAAACCCCTGTATAGAGTCAACAATTGTGCAGGGGTAAAGAAGGAACGGAGTCGGCTTAGCACACCTAATCTCTTGGAAGCAGATTTTACAAGAGATGTAATATGATCTTTCCAAGATAACTCCCGATTAAATGAACCCTCAAGCATGTTCAAGGATGATGCAGGCTTAAGCTGAATATTATTAAACATTAGTGGGTAATCCTGTGGAAGATTTTGTTGGGTTGATAGGTGTAAGAACTGAGTCTTAGATGCATTAAAAACAACCAGATTATTTTTACCCCAGTCAGAGATATGAGCCAAGTCAGACATTAGGTGTGCCATAGCCTCATCCCTTGTTTGTTGAAGTAACTGCTGAGATGGGCGTTGCGGGAACCGAATGGAAAGGTGAAGGGTGGAGTCATGAGCGTATGAATGGATAGGGTTAGATGTACGGCTTAGAAGGTCATTGATGAATAAAAGAAAGAGAGCTGGTGATAGGACAGAGCCTTGAGGAACACCACTGTTGATAGATCTAGGAGAAGAACGATGGCCGTCTACAACAGTGGCTATAGAACGACCAGAAAGGAAGCTAGCGATGAAGGCACAGATAGAAGGATAGAAACCGTAAGAGGACATTTGGGAAATTGAAGATTTATTGCAGACTCGATCGAAAGCCTTTGAGATGTCAAGTGCAATGGCTAAGCTTTCGCCAAAGTCCCGAAAGGAGGATGACCAGGAGTCTGAAAGGTAGGTGAGACGATCGCCAGTGGAGTGTCCCTGACGGAACCCGTACTGACGATCAGAAAGAAGGTTGTGATGGGAAAGATGCCTTAAAATTTTTCTGTTAAGAATTGACTCGAAAACTTTTGAAATACAGGATGTCAAAGCAATTGGACGATAGTTAGATGGTTATTATTACCACCTGCAAATTGTTTAATAAATAATCTTAGGTTGTCAGTACTGTTTTATTCGTCAGGAGGGGTGTAGCAGACAATGGATTTCAGTTTTCTTGCTTAACGACGGATAAATAGAAGGACAGGTTGAAGTCTCATTCTATTTATCTGTGGAGATGAGGAACAGGCTATAAATATCTTGAACATTACACCTAGTTCCGCCTCCACTCCCCTGCTCTCTCTCTCTCTCTCTCTCTCTCTCTCTCACTCACGTGCCATTATGTAGGGACGAAGGAGAATGTTTAATGGCGCAAAATACTAGCTAAATTAGGTCATGTTTTACGTAAGAGAATAAAGGAATGGCGTTCAAGACCATTTGCTTCATCATTTACCAAAGAAAACCAGGAACGTAAGTCAAGATCATTTGCGTCATCATTTAAGCAATAAGAAACAAGGGACATTACTGGTTTAGTCAAAACATAGTGCCTTCCTGTGCACGTCTGTTTATCCATTAACATAATTTGAACTTGGTTAATGTGAGGAATTATAGTAACACATAATAGGGGAAGAATATGATGAAAGCATAATAATCCTAATGAATATGCTAGTGAAACAGTTATCCTGAATACAAACATTTTGCACTAATATACACTATCAGAATACTATTAAGACTAATAATAAGACGACAAGCAAAATAAAGAAGATAAAATATATAACAATACTCCCATGACAACGAATCTGAACTGTTTATATTTAATACGAGAAAGTTATCAGACGTACCACCAGAGGGAATGAAAACCAGCGTACCTGTAAGCGTGGAAGTAGTATACCTGCTAATAAGACAAATAAAGGCAATGGTTCGTATTCCCATCGGTTAAACATAAGCAGCTCCGTAACACTCCATCCTTAGCTATTTATTTTTGGATATGGTTGGTTAATATCCCTTCCTTAGCTTTTTTTTTTTTTTTTTGACATTGTTAATATCCTTTTGTATGTTGTTTATGCATAGTATGACAATGTTAGAAAGATTTAGACAACATAGACTAGTGCAGTAATGTGCAATAAACAAAAAATTAATCGCTTAGGTAGAGGTGTTAGGGTACTTCCTTAACCCCTTAACCGCGGGGCGTCACTTTCGTGACGCTCGGCTACAATGGATCATACCGCGGGGCGTCACTTTTGTGATTCTGTGTTATTTTGAATTATCCCGGGCTCTCAAGTGGTGGCTTGTATCATATATCAGTACTGCCAATGTCCAACACTAGTCAGCACTCCAAATCTCATCTGTACTCCCATCCATTGTTGACATTTTAGCTATTTTAACCCCTTCCTGACTCCCCTCCCTACCTGCCCTCCATTACCCTCTCCTCTCACCTCCCACGCTGCGCTGCGCTACGGAAATTTCCCCCTTCTCTTTCCACAGATTTCATCCATTGAAATAAGCCCTATGACCTATATTTTTACCCAATAATATTTACCAAAAAAAAAAAAAAGGGAAGTGATAGTGTTATACTCCAGAAATTGCCTAATTATCACCTGACAACACCTCACATGCATTCATTCGCTACATTACCATGGTAATTTCCCCTTTGATTTATGCCTTGTAATCGATGTCTGTAATAAAAATATATATCAGAAAGGAAGGGAGAATCCTAATTGACATTTACAGTCACCTGGAACTACCTATTTCTATATTTATTCCCGAGATTTTCTACCTATAAAAAATTAGCATGTAAGTTAGCAGCAGTAAGCCTAAAGTGTCATTGTCAACCCTTCCCTTCTCGGATAATTTACCCCCTTCTTGACTCCCCTCACTACTTGCCCTCCATTACCCTCTCCTCTCACCTCTCACGCCGCGCTGCGCTACGGAAATTTCCCTCTTCTTTTTCCACAGATTTCATCCATTGAAATAAGCCCTATGCCCAATATTTTTACCCAATAATATATACCAAAAAAAAAAACAGGTAAGTGATAGTGTTATACTCCTGAAATTGCCCAATTATCACCTGACAAAACCTCACGTGCATTCATTCGCTACATTACCACGGTAATTTCCCCTTTGATTTATGCCTTGTAATCGATGTCTGTAATAAAAATATATATCAGAAAGGAAGGGAGAATCCTAATTGACATTTACATTCACCTGGAAGTACCTATTTCTTTATTTATTGCCGAGATTTTTCTACCTATAAAAAATTAGCCTGTAAGTTAGCAGCAGTCAGCCTAAAGTGTCATTGTCAACCCTTCCCTTCTCAGATAAGCCGCGGCATTTAGTTCCTTGTCCTCCACTGCAGAGACAACATGTCGCACTCGCGCCCCGCCATTCCTGCCGCTTCTGCGCCCATTGCAAAGGGCCCCGTGACCTCTACCCCCAAGAAAAGTGTTGAGGCAAGCAGGAAAGGCCTCAGTGACTCTGCAGTGGCACGAGAACTTGCTGAATTGTCGATGATAATAATGGACAGCGATTTTGACGATTCCGGTGAATTGTGTGATGAGCCGGGTGAACTTATCGCGCCAGAAACAGCGACAACAAGTGCTCCTACCAGTGAATCTGTGTGTAGCTCCAAGGGAAAGGAGCCTTTAGTGCAGGAAGGAAAAGAATTTGGGAAGGGAGTGAAAAGGCGGCGTGTTAGCCCCAGAACAATGCCCCCACGTGACCCAGCCCGCCATGAGTCACGAGAACATTCACCTCCCCGTTCCCCAAGCCCCACTTTACTCATCTCGTCATCATCGTCGGCTGAGTTTTCTCCGGAGTCTTCGTTGTCGGAGTCACCACCAGCATCAACAGTGAAGGCCGGCCGTAGAGGTAGAGGTAGATCTAAGAGAGTGAGAAGTAGTGTAGCTAGTAGGGTAAGGGCTGCTAGTGCTGTACGGCAACCTAGGGTCAGTGCGAGTGACCTTGACCATGATAAGCCTCCCTCTCAGCCAACCTCCACCACCACCACCGCCACCATCCCTCCACCACCACGCCAGGGAATCCTGGACGCCTTCGCGTGGACGGAAGGGTCAGAGTTTGTCCCCGAAAACCTGGTTTTCGATGAGAGCTCGTCAGGAGTTCAGCCTGCCTTCACTATGGACGAAAATGCTGAGTGTGTCGACTACCTTTTGGCCTTCCTAGATGACGAAGTCATGCAGCACATATGTGATGAGACTAACAGGTTCGAATCACAACGTGCTGCTAGTGGTACAGGTGCAGCCAAGATGCAACAGTGAACCATGCTGGGAGTGCAGGAGCTGTATGTGTTCTTTGCCCTCATGCTTCTTATGACACACTCCAAGAAGCATGAGTTGGAAGAATACTGGTCCATGGACCCCTTACTACCCTCACCGACCTTCAACAAGTACATGGCCAGAGATCGCTTCCGGAACATCATGGGAAACCTGCACTTTGCCGATAATGATGTACCTTCCCAAACCGACCCACTCTGGAAGATCCGGGAGATTCTGAACAGAATGAAGGATAAGTTCATGTCATTCTTCCACCCATTTCAGAAGGTTGTCATTGATGAGTCCTTGGTTCTGTTCAGAGGACGTCTTCGGTTTGTCCAGTACATTCCAAGCAAACGCCATCGCTTTGGAATTAAGTTCTTTGTACTGTGCGACTGTAAGACGGGGTACATCCTTGACTTCGTCATCTATTCAGCCAGCACTGTCGATCTCGATAAAACACACCCCCTTGGCTTCTCAGGCTGTGTAGTGAAAGTGCTCCTAGAAAAGTATTTTGGTGGGAATCATGTGCTGTATACAGACAACTACTATACAGCACCGAAACTTGCCAAATACCTTTCTGAGCACGGCATTGGCTCCTGCGGCACTGTCAAAAGTAATCGTGCCAACTTCCCCAAATTCCCAGAGGCAGGAAACTCGCAGCGAGGAGACGTGCACCTACGCAAGTCTGAGAAGATGCTGGCAATACGGTGGCATGACAAGAGAGTCGTGCACATGCTCACCACCGTACATAAGGGGGAGATGAGAGACAGTGGGAAGGTCGACCGTAGGACAGGCGAACCTGTGATGAAACCTGATGCTGTGTTGGACTATAATATAAACATGCGGCTGGTGGACAAGTCCGACATGATGATTGGTGAGATCGACTGCCTCAGGAAGAATACTAGGTGGTACAGGAAAGTTTTTCTGCATCTCATAGATATGACGATGCTGAACGCCTTCATCCTGTACAAGATGAAGGTAAAGCCACCCAAGTCCTTCTCCCTGAGGTTGTTCGCCAGGACTTGTGTCCAGCAGCTGCTGGAAAAATATGGTAAGGTGCAAGCAGCAACTCCAAGGCGCCATCCAGTTACACTTCCCGACCGACTTGAGCAGAGGGCGTATATGGATCGGCACAGACTTGAGCTAATGCCTGCCACAGGGAAAAGGAAGGCTGCGATTCGCAGGCGTCAGGTATGTGCGCATACCACACGCCGCACACCTGAGCATAAACGCACCTCTTGGCAGTGCGCTGAATGCCAGGTTCCCCTCTGTGTAACCTGCTTCTTCGATTATCACAGCCAGAAGCAGTTCTAACAGTGCAAGTGTGGAAGCAGAATTATTTGGAAATAATGTGTAAATAATGTGTAAATAATGTGTAAATAGCAGGTGAAAGCAATGGATATTCAGTTCATATGATTGAACAGTGTACTATAGTTTCATCTTACTGAAAGTGACAGTGAATAACATATTGTAAGTAAAATAGAAGGGTAAATATTGAAAATAGAATAGAAAATGTAAATAGTAATGTAAGTAATTAGTAATATAAGAATATGAGTACAAATAATTTATGTTATAACAGTGAGAGTGAATCCGTGGCTCTCTACGTATTTTACTGACTGAAAAATAGAATGACTTCAGTGACAATAAAATAATACGACTGAATGAAACTTATGGAGAAAGACTCCAGATATATATAAGTGTGATATAGTAATAGAAATATAAAGTGTGAGGGGTTTTATGAATAATAAATGACAGAGTGCCTAGAGCGAACTAGCGCAAGTGCGGCGATCAGACGCGCTCGTAATTTCCATTGCTTTCACACTGTTTTTTTTTTTAGTATGGATCCCAAACTACTTGAAAATGGTAGAATAGTGTTTATAGTGTTTGTATCTGGCTGTGGTAATCATATAACGGGTTGTCGGGAAGTGTAAAGTGGAGACTTAGTTACCCTACTTCAGAGGTCTCCACAAGTCCTACGGGGACGAAGGCTCAACAATCATTCCAGGAGAAAGCTGAAGGTATGTGCTATTTGCAAATATAATTTTATTATTCTAGGACTAATAACTGATTTTTAGCAAATATTTTTTGAGAGTCTGTCGGAGCCCAAATAACCCCGCGGGACACGCAAGTAATTGGTAAACAAGCCCGCGGTGTAGGGGTTAACAGAAAGGAATACGAGCCGACAGTAAGTAGCGGAAAAAGGCATCGAAAAAGAGTAAAAAAAAAAAAAAAAGATAATAACAGACTGATGTAGAATTTTTTAAGCCTACAGAAATGACGTTTTTGCAACCCTAGCCACGTCAAGTTAACCCTTTCAGAACGATGACGTGCAGTTACCTTTTATTCCTACTGTCTCCAAATGTTTTTATTCAACGTAGACGATGTTTGTCGGACTGATGGGGTTAATCAAGTTACAACCGAGACTAGATGATGATAATGATGATGATGTGATGATGATGATGATGATGATGATGATGATGATGATTCCAGTATTATAGGTGATGATTATGACAGTACTAATGACAGTGATGAAAATGACACTGATAGCAATGACAGTAGTTTTGAAAATCAACCTGTATGCATTTAAGTGTAGTGGAAATGATTGGAAAGTTTAGGATCAGGTGTCAACTGAAGTCATATAGTTTAATTTCTTACAGCGCTGATCTTTTACGATGCTGAGGTTGTTGTTCTTCTTTTTCTGCTTCTTAATTCTGTTTAATTTTAATCTTGCTACAGCCAAATGATTTTTATTTGGCTTTGGTGGGAATTTTTTATATTTTACTCTCAATTTATTATTATTATTATTATTATTATTATTATTATTATTATTATTATTATTATTAATATTATTATTCTTATTATTATTATTATTACACTATGAGAGAGAGTATGTGTGAGCTGGGAGCAAGGCAGTGCAGTGGCATTGGACAGGGCGACGTGGAGGCGATTTGTTTGTGATCACCCCTTACGAGATTGAGGCATCTGGCAATAGGTAGTTAGATAGATTATTATTATTATTATTATTTTTTTTTTTTCCTGATTGTTCTAATTCGCTACCACCTGACAATTTTCTCTTTCAGGGCAGTGAACCATAGTACTGAAGGGAATTGACAGTATCCATTATCTTTTCAGTATGATGACGTTATTTTATTGTCACAGTTTTCTTATCGACAGGTGGTTTTATTCAGTTTCTGATAAATGAAGAATTATATCCAGAGCTGAGGAAAATCGTCTGGTCTTTGTCATCATCTTGAAGAGGTTAATTAATTCGTGTGACTACATTGTACTTTCCATACATTATGACATTATATTCTTCGTACAGTCTCACTAACTTTGGACCACTTCGGATTCACTCCCTAAACTTGCCTCTGACACCTGATACCACTCCTAATATTTCCCGGAGCGTTATCGATCTAGATAAATTCCTGCTTTTGATGACTTTACATCGGACTTTCATGAACACACACACACACACACACACACACACACACACACACACACACACACACACACACACACACACACACACACACACACACACACACACACACACACACACACACACACACACACACACACACACATCGCCTCAACCTAACTTTGCTACATACGTGGCCTTTTGGATCCGGCACTAACTTCACTATGACAACCGACACCACTTCCAGTACTGTCTGACACATAACCTGTCATGTTATACTTCTTATTTGATTTTCGCTACCGACCCACTACTTTACTGAAGAATTTCCTAGCACGGCGTTGTTGTGAAATAGTTAAGCTTTCTAATACGACCAACTGTCCTGTGATTCTGCTGCTCACAGACGGTGTAACTTAGGGGTTTCACACACACACACACACACACACACACACACACACACACACACACACACACACACACACACAGTACCTCGATGCAGCCGAACGTCATGTCTTCTGGCTTCCAAGGGACTACTCTAGAACCATCCCAAACATCGCTGACACACACACACACACTCTCTCTCTCTCTCTCTCTCGTTAAATCATTGTGCCATCACAAGGCGACTGTAATGAACTTAGGGAAGCAATCTGATACTGAAGAGGCTAATGAGGGTTATATCTAACTCTCTTTCCTAAGCAGAATAAAATTGCATGGAGGTCGCCATGACAACATGATAAAGATATACTGTAAATTAAAAAATACCCAGTTGGATTACAGGGAATATTCTCGCATGCAATTTTTTAATAATTCCGCTTCCAGCTGACCGCCTTATTTGCACCCCAAGTCTCCCTTCAGACATCCGACACTGCTGTTACAATTTGCTGGCATTTT
Source organism: Coenobita brevimanus (assembly GCF_032717465.1). Lineage (NCBI taxonomy): Eukaryota > Metazoa > Arthropoda > Malacostraca > Decapoda > Coenobitidae > Coenobita > Coenobita brevimanus. The sequence continues at coordinate 30,774,166 of NC_136957.1, read as the reverse complement.
CTTGCAGTATACTATTCCTACCGACACAAGGCCATTCACGGACACCACCATACATCTCCCAGCCCATGTCCATCCCATACTCCCACAGGTTAATCTATATGTATTCTTGTTACTGACGAATCACTTTATTTATATCTTTAAATTCGGGTGACGTCCTTATTAGATTTTCCCTGCTGCTGCCACTGGATTAACTGGATTTAATTCATCTCAGGAAAAGTCACTCGCATTGATGCGGTTTATCAAGGATGTAATAATTAAGCCCTCAAGTTAAAACAGTGTATCTTGTAATTATTAAATGATCAGGAGATGACAAGAATGAAATGAAAAAGACATCGTCGGGCTCAGTGGGTAAGGGAGGTTCTCTGTCTCTGTCTGTCTGTCTGTCTCACACACACACACACACACACACACACACACACACACACACACACACACACACACACACACACACACACACACACACACACACACACACACACACACACACACACACACACACACACACACACACACACACACACACACACACACACACACACACACACACACACACACACACATCTTCCCAAGCCAAAGCGATACCCCATTACTACATAACACTCTAGCTATCGACACAACAATTTAAATATTACCCTATCACCAAACTTCCCTCTGACGCCCGATCTGGCTGGTAATATTTTTTTAGGTAAATGTTTAAAAACCAATCTTCTGACAGACGAGTGTGTTAAGAAATTTCATGATTTAATATATCTTGCCACACCCTATCTGTATGTGACATAGAGGGCCAGGATGTTTATGATGATGATGATGATGATGGAAGTGCAATTGAACATGAATGCGAATATGATGATGGTGGTGATGGTGATGATGGTGATGAAAATACAAATGGAAAGGATGATGGTGCTGATATGATGATGATGATGATGATGATGATGATGATGATTATGATGATAGTAATAAAATCGAATATGATGATGATGCTGACAAAAACACAAACGAATATGTCGTTGGTGATGATGGAAATACAAATGAAAATGATGATGACAATGATGATGATTATGATGATGACTATGCCGATGAAGGTGACTGAAATGCAAATGAATATGATGACGATGATGATGATAATGAAGTAAAAACGGAAATAATGATAATAATGATGATGATGATAACTGCTACCTTCCTGCATTCTCACCACACTCTCACTACACTCTGGCTACCGACACACCACACCACACCAACACCCAAACTTCCCCGCGACACCCAACACAGGTGCTAATGTTTCCTGGCAGGTAACTTTCCGCACAAGGTAAGCCATCCCGGTCAGGCTCCATTTTCTTCGCTGCCTCTCCCTCTCTTTTTCTCTCCCCAGCTCATCTTTAAGTTTTCGCATTTCGTTTTCGGGGCCTTGTATGACTCTCCTTCTGGCTTGTTCTCTCTCTCTCTCTCTCTCTCTCTCTCTCTCTCTCTAACCTGCCTCCCATCCCACCCTTTTCCACTAATCCCTCCCCTTCCTTCCACCCTCTGCCACTAATCCCTTCCTCTTCTTCCACTAATCCCACCCTCCCCTCCCACCTTCTCCCACTAATCCCTCCCTCTCCTCCCACCCTTTCCCACTAATCCCTCCTTCTCCTCCCACCCTTTCCCACTAATCCCCCCCTCTCCTCCCACCCTTTCCCACTAATCCCTCCCTCTCCTCTGCTCATCTCTCTCTTCCCTCCCTCTCCTTCCCCAATCCCTCTCTATCTTCTCTCTCCCTACTTTTCTATCCCTCCGTTTCTCCTATCCTTCTCTTCCCTATCCTTTCCTTTTCTTCTCCAGAATCCCTCTTCCTCTCCTCCTCCTCCTCCTTCCCCAACTCCATTTCACTTCCCTTTCGTTTCCCCTTTTTTAACCCTTCCTCTTTTTTGCGTTACCTTGTTTCCCCCCCATTCTCACCCCCCCCTTCTCTCTCTCTCTCTCTCTCTCTCTCTCTCTCTCTCTTCTCTTTCCCCTCCCTTGTCACCTCTAACCCCTTCCAACTGATCCCTTGTCTCAAATTTCTCCGTCTCCTGTCTCCTCTCTTTTCTCATACCTTTCACCATTCCCCTCTCTCTCTTTCTTCCACTCTCTCCATAATTCTTCCCTCCCCTCTCTTCTCTCCACACACTTCCATCAAACCTCTTCACATACCTCTTACTTTTCTTCTTTCCCTACTCTCCTACCCCCTCTCTTCCCTCCCGCCAAGCCTTCTCTGTCCTCATAGTCACCCTCTCTCCATCCCGCGTTCATATCTTCTTCCATATCATTATAATGATTATCTAACTCACACCTAATATTCCCTGCCTCAATTTCGTCCCTCTTACCCCCACCATTCCCGCCCTTCTTCCTATCCTTACCCTCATCTTATCGTCTCTGCTATCCTCTTCCTCCGCTCCCTGCCTCCCCCCCATTTCTTCTCTCATTTCCATCCCTTCCCTTCTCCTCCTCTCATTCCCCTCACCCCTTCTATTCCTCTCATCTCTCTCCCCCCTTCTCTCATTTGCTTTCCCTCCCTTCTCCTCCTCTTATTCCCCTTCCCTGTTCTTCTCCTCGCAATTTCCTCCCCCTTTCTCTCATTTCCTTCCCCTCCCTTCTATTCCTGTCATTCCCCTCCCCCCTTCTTCTCCTTTCATTTCCCTCCCCTCCTTCTCTCATTTCCTTCCCCACTCTTCTCCACCTCTCATTCCTCTCCCCTCCTCTTCTCATTTCCCTCTTCCCCTCCTCTACAGATGGGTGGACAACTGAGGACCTGGTGTTTCTGTGGAAGGACGTGGAGCCGGTGCAGGTGACCAAGAACCTACACCTGCCGCGATTCACACTAGAGAAATTCATCACTGACTACTGCAACAGCAAGACGAATACCGGTGAGTTACGGAAAACCACTTGTTTTACTGTTGGTCTGTCTAATATATTATTCTTCAGTCAAGAATTTCACCCCAGTTTCCTGCAACAACACAAGCGGTAAGTTTTATAGACAGTGACTTGTGTAGTTATTATTATTCCACTCAAATGCAGTTATTTTTACGTAATTATCTTGATTTATTTTTTTATTTTATTATGCTCGAGAAATTTATCACTGACTCCTCTAGCTTTTTATGTAATTACCGCTACTCTTTTCTTGCTAGATACTTTCATCATTGACTCCGACAACTGCACTTGCATTTTATATTACTACTGGTGAACTCTCATGATTCATTTACACTTATGTGTATTGTATTCTTCTCATTTCTTTTTCTATATTCCCTCAAGAATCACCGACGACTACAACATGATTGTTTTGGGTATGAAATGGTGTTTTGCCTGCTAATTGATTTTTACTTGATACTTTTTACACATTCTTCGATAACAGCAACAGGAAAACTAACAGGGGAGAGAGTTAACTATTAAATTTACTGTTATATTTAATTTTCTACTTATTTGTTTTGACGTTCAATATGTGTACTTCATTTATACACTATAACATTTCATCGACTACAGTAGCAATATTAATATACCGGTGAGGAACAGAAATCTTTTATTTATTTTATCTACTTATTTATTTATTTTCATTTTATCTTCCCTTATTAACACCTCAGAAGCTCCTCCTGGATTACCGCGGCAACACGAGTCATGTGTGAGTTACGAGTATATTAACTGACTCGTTTAAATATTTTCTTCTCTTTAAGCACATTCTCACCAACAACTGCTGCAACAACACCAGTATGTGGGAAGAATACCGAATTGGTTTGTAATGATCAACACACCAGCATAACACTGCTTGCACTTTTTTTTATTTTTTTATATAAACTGTTGTACATTTGAAACATTGCTGACTACTGCAACAACAAGGAGAATAGAGGATACCAAGTTATGTGATTCATATCCTATTTATTTTCACTTCATATTAAAATAGCTGGCCTATTACAACATGACAGATACAAGGGAGGTCTGCTCCATTGCTTGATCTTGAAATCTGTATTACTGAAATTGCTCTTGGTTTTTGTTCAGTAGTTGTTTACTTCTTTCACCTCGAAAAGTTCACTCCCATATTACCGGATCAATAAAACCAGCACGAGCGAGAGTGATTTAAGTCAGCATTATAATATTTACTACAGTGAGGGATACTCGTTTGTACTGATACTATTTTGACACTTACTCCGAGATGGTATTTTTTTTTTTTTTAATTTCTGCTACGGTGTTACCTCAAACTAATTTCATTCAGTTTATGATATACTTATCTGACTGGAGGGGTTACGTAGGGTCCTCATTAACCCTTTGGCCACCGGAGACTCTTCACTGTTGGATACTTTTTTGTGGATTGAGTAGGAATGAAAATACAAAACAGGCATTCTATCCAAGCTATACCTACAGCAAGACAAAGAGTGGTTGGGGAAAACTTTATTTAATGCTAATATTCTGCTTCTATGTAATTATCAAGCTTATTGTTTGTTTCACTTCATCTTCTTTTATACGCCAAACCTGAATTAATCATCTATCCGTGTCTTTACACCCTAGAAGTTCAACCCACACTACGGAACACTAACACATATAAGGGCGAGATAACACACACACACACACACACACACAGACAGGCGTACATACATTCATGTAGGATTATTTTATTGCTCATACTGTATATGTTACTCAGAAAATTCATCACAAATTGCTATAATACGAAAGTTAATACGAGTGAAGGATGTTTTATATTAATGTATACATTGTCTTTGCTGTAGGTATTTCTTTGTATTTACATATCCGTTTCTGGAAATGGACTGGACAGTTCATTCTCTGAGGTTCTGTTCTCACTCTATATGCAGCAGATGGAAAATACAATTTTATATCACTTTATCTGAACACATATTATGGGTGCCTCATGTGGGTCAGACATGCTGGTATTAGTCAAGGAACTTCAGTGCCATGTTGGTGGGTGTTGCGGATGATCACGTAGCACTGTTTTAACGTATTTAAAATGCACAGACTATTCCCTGCCGCAGCTTTGGTACAGATTCCTCCTTTTGGTCCGTAGTTCACTAAGCATCTATTGGACCATCAGTCAAAATATACCCGATGAACCTTAGCTGCTACAACACACTAATTAATGGCTATGGAATATTTTGTCATTTTTATATTTTGCTTCTTCATTACCTCAGTCCATCTGCCTTGACACAACAGGACAAGAAAAATAAATACAGGGAAAAATTTGTGAAAAATCGATGTTTATTTCTAACTTATTCTGCGATTCCCATGTTAAGTTCTTCTCTCTCTCTCTCTCTCTCTCTCTCTCAAAAATCCAACTTTCATCACTTGTTGGTAATCGATTCCTGCAGCCCCTCACCCCACTGACTCTCTTGGATCTCTTAACCTTGCTTCTATCCTTCCTCTCTCTCTCTCTCTCTCTCTCTCTCTCTCTCTTTACATTCATCACAGTAAACATTAGCGCAAACGTCAGTCTGTCATTCTAATTCAGGTCTGTGTCTGTTTCTCTGTCTCTGTCTGTCTGTCTGTCTGTCTGTCTCTCTCTCTCTCTCTCTCTCTCTCTCTCTCTCTCTCTCTCTCTCTCTCAAGGGTGTGGCAACTATCCTCTTCCCCGGCACAACTTCTTGGATCAGATCACTTTAACCAGATCACACCTGACTCTCTCTCTCTCTCTCATACTTTCATCCTCTTCTCTTTACCTATTTCCTTGTTTTTTCTCCTCTGCTTCACTGTATTCCTCACTGGCATGCTCTCTCTTCCTGTTTCTTTTAACTTTCTTACTCTCTCATTGTCTTTCACTTTCATTTACTCCTTTCTCTTTTCGAGGCCGTATTTCTCTTTGCTTCTTTTGTTCTCTCATTTCTCTTTTTTGCTTTTTTTCCACGCCTTCTCTTAAATTCTGTCCTCCTTTCTTTGTGTGATTTTCTGCCTCTCTCCATGCCACTCTTCCCCTCCCCCCCTCCATCTTTCTCCCGTCCTCATTATATTTCATCCCTTATGTATTTCACTCTTTTCCTCTATTATACTCACTTCCCTTCTCTTTTTCGCTCTCCTTCTCTCTTTTCTATTCTCTTCCCTTCTTCCTACTTCTTTCTAAGTCTGTCGTCTTACTGTCCTTTCCCTTTCTTCCTTCCTCTCTCTCTCTCTCTCTCTCTCTCTCTATCTATCTATCTATCTCTCTCTCATTTTCCTCATTGATTTCTCCTTCAGTTTCTTCGTCTTTCTTAATATTATTCCTCTCATACTGTCCTTCTTCCTATTATCTTCCTCCTTTTTTCTGAACTGCTCTTTGTCTTTACTCATTATTAACCCACCTTCATTTCTTTTCCTCTCTTTAATTTTTTTCTCACCATTCGCCTGCTTTCAGTCCCTCCATTACCCTCCACAACCTTCTCACTTCATCTATATTCATTCTCCTCTCCCACCATCTGTTCCTTTGTTTATTTCCCTTTTGTTCTCACCCTGCTGTCTTTTTTTGTCTTTGCACTTATTCTTTCTAAATGTTACTTCTTTAGTGTTCCGTGTTTTGTATATCTTTGTCATCAGTACTAATCCCACCCTTCCATCTCCCTGCCTCCCTACACCCCAACTCCCACTCCCCTGTACTGTCTCTCCCACTTTCCTCACCCTAACTTCAACCTCTTCCCTGTACCTACTTCCTCCGACTCCTTCTACCTTCAGTCCTTCCCATCCTCACTGAAGCCCCAATCATCTCTGCTTTCATCCATTCCCTTACCCTTCTAAAACCCACACCTCCCTTACCTTCATCCACTGCCCTACCCTGCCAACCCCCATCCCCTCTTTTCCCAACCCCCTGTTCCCTTCTCTGTTGTCTTCTCACCCCCTTGCATCTTCCTTAACACTCACCTTCTTGCACATCTACCTCCCCACTTTTTGTCTCCCTCAGCCATCATCCCTCTGATGTTAATCCCATCCCTATCCCCGGCCTCCATCCCTTGGCCTTCTATCCCTCCCCTTCCGCCCCAACCTTCCTTTCCCTTTCCATGTTCAACCCCTTCCTTGTGAATTCCTCCTGCACAGCTCCTGCAACTCCTTATTAGCCCCATACTGTTTCAACCCCTCCAACAAACCCTACCTAACACCTCTAACCCCCCACTCCGTTATTACAACCCTGCCCTTACCCCAGCCAGCCGCTAGCGCCCTCTGTTTGCCCAGCCTTCAACTTACCTGCCTCCCACTTCCACCCGTCATACTCCCTCCCCTCCCTCCACGGCACCGCTCGTGCGTCAATATTCAGCTCCTGACTCTAGTTTTGCATTTTTAGTTTCCTTTCGGATGCAAAATATTCAGGCCCACGGATATCTAGGTAAATAATTTTATAGGTGAGCATTATTTATGAGAAGAGAAAAAATCGTAAAAAGAGAAATAATTAACTCCGTTAGAACGTTAAAGTATATTTTATTACTGGTACCGCAGGTGGTGGAGGCGCTCCCCATCCACTCACACGATGTGCTGCAGCATTTAGGTGATTCTACACTGAGTAACAAAGTAAAGGGTTTCCTGTAACCCAGGAAAACACTTACGCCATTGGGTGGTAACCACATAACGAAATGACGCCAAATGGTCTAGTGCAATGCTTTGCAACCGTTTTCACTTCACGGTATATTATTTAATTTATTGAACCCTTGCGGCACAGTTAATATTTGTCACGATAAATGTCAGAAATGCATAAAGTTATTTTTACTTTGGTAACAAATGGTGACAGGAAACCACAACTGCTGGGTGTACATTACCGTGTACTTAAAGTATCTTAATGAACTGTTTAATGACCAAGGAATATACAAAATTAGGAAATAAAGATTATGTAGAGTGCTTGTGGTTATAAACATAGGACATTTTCTCAAAATAATTTTTTTACCCCGATGATGAATTCATCCAGTTTTACCGAGAAAGGTTATGAACTGAACGTATATAGCAACATTTGTATTTCGAGGGTGAACTAAAATAAATGTTTTCATTGAAACTTTCTGTAATAAATTAATGTCAAAACGTTTTCCCCAGATAATAGTATGTGATACCTTCACTGAAAATTGATCGGAAACGTGCCTGTTTTAAAGAACACAGATCCTTAATGTCTGGTTCTGTTATAGAAGGATCCACACGATGCTCCTCACCCTGTGACTTCATATATCTCTTTTTGTTCTTTTTACTGTATTGGTTATTGATGAAACCTTAATCAGCACAGATATGCTGTTGCATATGACAACAGTACGTCAAGAGCACACTCAGGGATATTTGGCACTCTCATTTCAGCTCTGCTCAAAACGTCTAAGATTACTTCACTGAATTTTCTTGAGGTTATGATCACTCTTGATAGCCACAAGTTCCTCTCGTGTCTTCAAGGAGAGATAACAGAATGATGCTTTAGCTGCCGAAGCAAAAGGATCACAAACCGAGTTACACTGTTTTGTGTAACACAGGAGTTTTCTACTACGATATTCCTTCCAAGTGAACAGTTCAGTGTCGGGGTTAACGCTTTTAATAATAGCACTAAAACACAAGCAGCCATCGCTCCTTTATGTGCAAGAGTTTCAGGGACCAAGGAGCATCACACCAAATGGGTCAAGCATGCACTCCAAAACATTTACTCGTGTCCGAATGAGACTTTCTGGCAACGACTTGGCAAGTACTGTAGTCTTCTCATGTTACAGGAATATATGAGACTGAATAGTGAACTCTAATATACCCATTTATTTATTTCCAGTATTTACTTATATCTATTACATTCATTTATATAATATTCACTTCCTGAAATTGTGGTTGATGGCGGAGGGGTGAGGGTAATGTTCCGAGGCACACCAGGAAGCTTTGGAGGGAACACTGGTCTGGTGGGTCAAGGCACTCCAGCCGCATAGGACCCGTAAGAGTATACATGCAATGGCTGGTTAGGGTTTACTGCTCACATAATGCCACTCGGTGAAGACGGAGGCTGGTTACTTCTGTCTTTTATGCAGGGACTGGGTAGCCTAATTCTGGATCCTTATGCTCCTGAAGGAAGAAGAGATTGGACGGCAGAATATTATTATTATTATTATTATTATTATTATTACTACTACTACTACTACTATTACTACTACTACTACTACTATCACTGTTACTACTACTACTACTACTACTACTACTACTACTACTACTATCACTGCTACTACTGCTACTACTACTACTACTACTACTACTACTACTGACAATAGTGATAACAATACCACTGATAGAGTTATTAAAACTCTGCTGTGTATTTTAAAATGCCTTTGAAATTCATAGGAAAACTAACTAAAAATTGTAAAATGCTGACAGTATCAAAACCATCCTGCTGTATAATAAAAACGATAGAACGAAAAATAAAGATGATGGAAAAGAAAAATTAGAAATACATTTATCATCCCCCACTAGTGACGCCATACTCCATATATATACCTTTATTATTTTTATTTCAGGCCAGTGGGGATAAATCTGGTTTAGAACTGTGGTGATGTCGCTCTATTGCTGTGGATCTTTTTGATGTCACCAAAAGAGAGAGAGAGAGAGAGAGAGAGAGAATCACTGACTAATGGGAAAAGGCAAATACACCTTAAATGCATAATAAGTCCTTTTAAATTTGTAGCATGGCCAGAAATGCCGGCAAAGATACACATTACAAATAATGTTCCCAGAACACTTCGGAACTTGGAGGGTTGAGTGTCCCCATAGCACAGATTGCCGATTGTTTGTTTTAATTTTCCTGGCGAAGATGCAATGTCTTCCTTGAAACTGGCTGGCTGACAGGACGCAAACTGCGAAAACTATGATAAAGTTACCTTATTTCAGTAATAGTTCATTATATTTATTTATTTATTTTTTTTTTTCTAGCCACACATCATTATAAATTAGTACAGTATGATAGATAACTTGATTTTTTTTTCTCTTTTGTCTCGTTGATATGACACGAAGTATATGACACACGTTAGTGACTGTTGCTCCCCCCCCCCCCACAATACTAACACAGCCATGGAGTATTATTCAAGTTGTAGGTTTAACACAAGGACAATGAGATCTATGAAGTTCAGTTGCAGGATGACTGTCGTAATAATAACTACTTATACATTTATGTTCCCGTGCAATATATTTTTACATAACAGACAATTGTGTTTTAAATAATGAATAAGCTGCAGTATATGAAAGGATTAAAGTGCATTCATTTGAAAAACAAAAAATAGACTGATTTTAATTCAACTAGGTCCCAACTTTGCCCCATCCAACTCACTTGTCAGTGTTAAATGGCACATCGTTTTACAGTAGTTACTGAAGTCACGATGCAACACTAACGGGAACTGTAGTTCATATCGGCTTATCAAGAACACTGTGTGTTATGATCACAACATGTAATTAAATCAAGTCATAATTATATGCGCCAGTGACATTGTATGAATCAACGAAAAGTACGGGACAAGTCGTGTTCTTAATGATGAAATCGTGTGTGTGTGTGTGTGTGTGTGTATATATATATATATATATATATATATATATATATATATATATATATATGTGTGTGTGTGTGTGTGTGTGTGTGTGTGTGTACATTCAGATATGAAATATTTTATAGTTATAGGCATCAGGTGTGGCTACATACATGCCTTGATGCAAGGCATATCAGTTAGTATCCCCAGAGTATAAATACATTAGCTTCCCTTTTAATGAATGACGATGATGTTTTACAGAGGAAATGACCGTCAAAGTCGATGATTGTCTGCACCTTCAAAAATATGTCAACAAATACTGTTACTGATGCCATCCTTCCTCCCTCCCATGGCATCCTGGCTTTCCCCACCTCCGGCCCCTATTAACCTTTCCTCCTGCAGGTGAGTACTCGTGCCTGCTGGTGGCGTTGATCTTCAAGCGGGAGTTTTCATACTACCTGATCCAGTACTACATTCCCTGCTGCATGTTGGTCATCGTGTCCTGGGTGTCCTTCTGGCTGGACCAGAATGCTGTGCCTGCTCGTGTAGCCCTTGGAGTTACCACCCTCCTGACCATGTCCACACAGACCTCATCCATCAACCAGTCGCTGCCACCTGTGTCCTACACCAAGGTAGGACATGCCTCATCTAATTGTAATTCCTTCATTGTTGCACAGGTGCATACAGTTGTCTGCGAGTTGACCTGGTCTTCAAGAGGGAGTTCTCCTACTACTTGATCCAGTACTACATTCCCTGCTGCATGTTGGTGATCGTGTCCTGGGTGTCCTTCTGGCTGGATCAGAATGCTGTTCCTGCCCGTGTGTCACTGGGAGTGACCACTCTCCTCACGATGTCCACGCAGACCTCCAGTATAAACAATACGCTGCCACCGGTGTCCTACACCAAGGTCATTCTCGACAGTCTGGATGTCAAGTGTCCGCACGCGTCGCCTTCCCTGCATGTCCGCCCCGCTCCCTGTCCCTTCCTTCAGTCGCTTCCCACCCATTTCTCTCACCTGACGATTGGAAAAGCCTGGCCTGTTGCGTCACCAGTGTGCCTTAAGTGCTGCTTCCCCACGATGTTCACTGTCGTCACCCTTTCTCGGCCTCACACCTCCTCCACTGCTATTTCATCTCGCTGGAACAGGGGCTTCTACTACTTCCCTCTCTTACTGTTTCTTTCTCTGGCCATAGCCAAAGCTGCCCCTGCCCCACCACACCCCGCTTTTAAGCATGTCCCCCAAAAGAGTCATTCTCACAAGGCCAAGTGTCTCTCATTCTCTCTTATCTCTATCGCGCGTCCCACTACCCACGCTTCATAAGTGTCAGAAAAGTAAAAATAAAAACTGAAGCGTATCAGTTCTTGTATTTTCCTTGTTTCCAAGGGAACGATGAACAGTCTGGTCTTGCATGATGATCAGTCCGAGGCATGGAAAGTGCAGTGGACATTGTCTTCGGCTACATCTTTAAAAGGATTCCAGTGTGGCTGGTTTAGAAATAGAGCTGACTCAATACGTGTGTTATGACTTGCTGTTTGACATGGAAAGTAGATGTTTTAGATGTTTCCTAAAGAAAAAAAAAAAAAGGATGGTTAACTGTTGTGATATTGTTGTGGACGTTCTGACAAAATAGTGACCACTTCAGAGGAAACACATTTTACATATATATATTTTTTCAACAATTTGACAATCCTATAGCTGCTAAAAATGAAAACATGCAAAATGCCTGTCACAACAATCTCCAGACAAAACCTTAAAGCAAGTAACATGGATTTTGTAAAGATGAACAATAAATGTTATTGAAGTGGCCAACATTTTGCAGATGATTCCACAGAACAACCTCGGATTGCCCCTGTGGATTCATGTCACCTGAGCATTAATGTTATGAGATGCTGTTATGATCAAAGTTTGTGTTTATACTAGTAGCTCTGTCTGTGTAGTATCATAGAACTAAAGTTAAAAACTTTGGCAATTTTTTCTTCCTAAGAAACGTATAGTCATAAATAACTCTAAATAACTGTACAAGAAAATTAATGAAATAGTTAATTCATATTTTCCTAAGGGGTGTACACGATTATGTTTTATCTATTGTTGCTGACCACCTATAAATTGACAGAAAACAAGATTCGGATATTCTGCTAATGTGTAAATTTTACAGTATATAACAGTAATGCGAAAGGTTTAGGACTGAGCTTAGGCTATGAAAACATAAAAAATGACTGATACTCCGAGCTTAGATAAAGGAATATTACATGCTTTGTTTCTAGGGATGATTTGGTATTGCTAGAGATGGTTATTTAGACAGAGAATAATTGTAATGGTATTGTTACTGCGGCTATTGAAAGAAGCTGCATAACAAGGAAAGATCTGTAGCACCCTTTTAATGCAGTGATGCTTTCATACATTCTTGCTATTTGCAGACGAATATAATCAACATGGTAATTATTTCTGGTACTTAATGTACTAGTAATGACGATTAATTTCTTCCAGTTCGAAAAATTGGACAGTGCATACACTAAATAAACTTTTTATTAGAGGAAAAGTTAATAATATAGTAGATAATTTAAAGATATATACTGGCAGTGTGATGTGCAAATATTAACACTTAAAAAATCATGTAGAAAATTGTTGGTCCGTCTGCTAGGAGAACAAGAGCAATGGCCAGTTATTTACTTAGTTGCACTAACAGTGGTCTGATGTACACAGATTTTGGACGGGATAGAGGGCTTCTTTTAGGACAGTGATAGAGGTAGAAAATAGAGGTGGAGTCAGTCACAGACAAATGTAAAGAGTTTTTGTTTCGTGGTGAAGTTGTTTACAGTCCATTATAATGGGCAGCGATGGATAATGTCAGGAGTGGAGATTGTATATCGTACATATTCTTTCTCTGCAGCTATGACCTTCAAGCCTTTACACACAATCTCAGAACTATCGGATCCAAAGTTTCGCTTACACATTAATCAATTTTTCGTTAGAAGGGATAACTTCTGCAGTGGTAGTCAGCTAGTCAGTGCCAAGTACAGTCGTAAACCAAGGACTCTGCGTATCGTATAACCCTACCTTGGTTGGAGGAAAGTTGCATTCGGGGTTTCACACCAAATCAGAACCTTTTGTCCAGGCTGAGATGGAAGGTAGTTCGAAGCCTTACTAGCGTACACGAAGAACAGTTTGCAATGGCACTGTTGCTCGTGAATAATAGTTGAAGAATAGTGGAATTCGGGCCAACAACAACAGGTCATTGTTCAGTATGAATTGCCGACTACGATTACCTCCAGCCAGGGATAATGTTAGAAGGTGGGCAAAGACCATGAATCATGACTGTACGTAGGGAGGTGTAAACATAAGCTGGATGTACTGCTACGGTCATTAGTTCTTTAAGTCATGAAAAGTGTCAAAACTTAACGAGGTCTTGCTAAGCTTATCAGTACAGCAAGTTGGGATCTCACTGCGTTATTTGCAAGCCCATAAGTGTAAAGGGACTGTTGACCGCAACTGTACTTCTGCATAGATCGTGAAAATTTGTTGACAGGTATGTAGCAAGGTTAGCCAGGCACAGACAGGTAGAAGAGTTAATTAAAAGGCAGGTAAGGGCAGGTAAGAACAGTGCAGTTAGTTACGAATAGGTAATACAAGAATATAAATAATTATATACAGAGCATATGTGAAGCCAGTAATGTAGGAAGTTCAGATACACGTAGGTAGGTAGTAGCTGTGGATTTGTAGGTAGGTATGTCGTTAGTTATAAGATGCACTGGTTTTTAGGAGGGTGGTGAACAGGTATATAGACAGTGTAAGTTCGTGAGTGTAGTCTAAACTGTGACTTTGTAGTCAGGTGTGTAAGCACGTATAAGGAGTGTAGGCTTGTAGGCAAGTCAGGTAGATGTACAAAGTTTTAATCATATCAGATTTGTAGGCAGGTATATGGAAGAGCAGCTTTGTATGCAAGCTTGTGCGTAGGAATGTAGGCCGGAAAGCAGGTATTAAGACAGACATACATTAAAGAAGTAGATAGTTGGGTATTTAGACAGGTGTAGACAGTGAGACAGAGACGCGCAGATAGTTTGGCATTCAGAAAGGTCCAGCCTGCCAGGTATCTGGGAACGTGTAGATAGTCAGGTCCCTTGACATGTAGGTAGGCAGGTATTTAGACAAGTAGACACGCAAGTATTTAGGGGAGTAGACAGTCAGGTACTTAAGAAAGATGTAAAGAGTTAGAAATTTAGACGTACAGAGAATCAGGAATTTAGACAGGTGCAGACAATTAGTTACGTAGCCAGGTATAGTGAATCAGATATTTAGACAGATGTAAACAGTCAGGTATTTAGACAGGTAGACAAATAACCTGACAGTTGTAACGAGTCAGGTATGTGGAGAGGTATTAAGAGTCAAATATTTAGACAGGTGGACAGTTAGGTATTTAGACTGGCAGACAACAATTACCTGGACTTGTAGGCTGTCAAGTATTTAGGTAGGTGTAGACATGTAGGTGTTTACGTTTTGACACGGAGTGTCAGGTACTGTACAAATAAACATCTATAGACATTCAAGTATTAAGACAGGTAGATAGGACAGGTAGACAGTCAGGTGTGGACAGGTAAGAATCATCCCCACTTACAAGCCACTGATATTTTGATAAGTATATTAAGGTACATAGCCAGGCCTGCGGGAAACAACGTAGTCAGTGAATGAAGAAGATGCAGACCAAAATGAAAGTATAGCTACAGTGGATGTATAGGCATCGTAGGTACGTAGGCAGGTGTAGGCAGATGTGTAGGCAAATATACAGTAGACAGGTTTGTACGTACTGCAGGTGTGTAGGCAGATTTATAAACATTGCAGGTCTGTAGGAAGACATAGGTAGATATATTGGCATTGCAGGTGTGCAGGCATGTGCACAGACATTGCAGGTGTATAGGCAGATACAGGCAGGGGTACAGGCACTGCAAGTGCATAGGCAGGTAGAGACAGATGTATTGGCACTGCAATGTGTAGGCAGGTGTATAGGCATTTCGTGTGTACAAGGACGCCAGGTGTAAAGACAGGAGTAGAGAGGTGTCCAGGCACTTCAGGTATGTAGGTAAGTATAAGCAGATGTGCAACCACTGCAAGTGTTTAGACAGGTGCATAGGCGTTATATGGTAGGTGAGCAGGCAGGTTTATTGGCACTGTAAGTTAGTTGGCAGGTGTCGGCAAGGTGTAGGTGGGCACAGGCAGTGGTGTGTGTAAGCAGTGCCCTTGTGTAGTGCATCAAGGCGTGTAGAGATATATGAGGTCAACTGGGTATGTAACAGGGAATGCAGGAGTCTATGCACTGCAGCTGGTGTGTAGGAAGTTGTATTCTCAGGTACAGAAGGATACGTGCCAAGATTGTAGTCACGTGCGCCGATAAGTGTAGCCAGTGGAGGTGTGGAGGTAGTTATACAGGTTAGTCAGATGTGTAGCAGTTGCGCAGTTTAGAAAGGTGGGTAGGCAGTTGTAGAGGTTAGTCAGGAGTGTATACTTTTGAAGTGGTTAGTCAGGTTTGCAAAAAGTTGTACAGCTTACTCATATGTGTAGGCAACTGCATATGATAGTCAGGTGTATAGGTATTTGCATAGGTTAGTCAGGTGTGCAAGCAGTTGTATAGGCTAGTCGCTCACATGTGTACGTGTAGGCAGTTGCATAGGTTAGTCAGATGTGTAAGCAGTTGTATAGGCTAGTCAGGTGTGTGCATGTAGGCAATTGCATAGATCTGTTACATATGCAAGTATTTGCATTGGTTAGTCAGGTATGTTGGCAGTTGCATAGGTTAGTCAAGTGTGTGAATGCATAGATTAGTCACATGTTTACGAAAAAGTAGGCAAATGTATAATCAGGTGTGAGACCCTCAGTGTAGAATATGGACTGAGCAGACATGTACTGCAGAGGGAGACAGGCTACAGCCATATGTGTTGGTAGGCGTCCAGATAGATATATAAGCAGGCATGTATGTACCCAGGTACAGGTGTGTGGGGAGGTAATGTGCAAGTGTGCAGGCAGGTATAGGCAGTGCAGATGTGTAGGCAGGTATAAACAGTACAGATGTGTACGAAGGTATAACTAATGCAAGTGTTTAGGCAGGTATAACTAGTGCAAACGTTTAGGCAGTATAGCTAGCATAGGTGTGTATGCAGGTATAGCTCGTGCAGGTGTGTAGGCAGATTTAACTAGTACAGGTGTGTAGGAAGGTATAACTAGTATAGGTATGTAGGTAAGCATAACCGGTGCAGGTGCATAGGAAAGTTTAATTAGTGCAATTGTTTAGGCAGGTAGAACTAGTGCAGGTGTGTAAGGCAGGTATAACTAGTAATGGAGTGGAAGCAGGTGTATAGGCAGGGGGAGGTTAGTGTGTACACAGGTGTAAATGTGTAGTCTGCAAGCAGACAGGCTGGCGACGCGTGGACAAGTGTATAGACAAGTAAAAATCGTGTAGGTAGTGTTACAGGTATGGATTATATTACTGTAGGTAGGTCTGGAAGGTGAAGCAAATATAAATAACTTCACTTAGAGGATGATTGTTGGCAAGTATAGTATGTTCAGGTGTGCAGACAGGTATAGAAAGACTGATGTATAGACATATGTAAACAGTGCAGGCACGTAGGTAGGTATAGACATATATGGCCGCGTCAGTTAAAACTTAATCCCTTCTAATGGGCTCTGTCGTGTAGACAGACAGGTATGTAGGCATGTAAAAGAAATGCAGGTTTGCAGATTAATGTAGGTTGGTCCGATAGTCGTGTGGGAAGGTGTCTACGCAGGCATGAGAAATGCTGGATCGTAGATAAGTATCGGTGGTCTTGTAGGTAGGTCAGATAGATGTGTAGGCAGGGGTGTAGAGTGGTATACGAAATCCTGGTTTGTAGATAGGTACAGATGATCTTGTAGGTAGGTCAGGCAGGTGTGTAGACAAACATAGACAGGGGTAGCTAAAATAGATAAGAACCCACCTCGTCTAACAGGCGATCGACGTGTGGACGGGCGTGTGCTTGACCTTCGTGTTCGGGGCCCTGTTAGAGTTCGCCTTGGTCAACTACGCCTCCCGCTCCGACAAGCACCGTGAGAAGATGAAGGAGAAGATGAAGGAGCAGAAGCGGTGGGAGATGGAGCAACAGGCGGCCCTGGAGGCGGCATTGGCGGATCAGGCTGAGGACGGACACACATTCCCCATGGTAGGAAGAGCTGGTGCCTTTGTTGAAGTATGTGGCCACACTTAGAGCACCCCCGGATTAAATCACCTAAACACAGTTAAATTTGATGTTGGATTCTTTAAGTGATTTTTAGATTACAAGGGTCTTGGTCACAAAATGGGAAGTAATGCTTTTACATTATTAGAATTTATGATGGTGCTGAGATAAAAGTACCTACCTATTCTAGTAATCTCCTGTAATGACCATGCTGGTATATGTAATGGACAAATGTACTCTAAGGATTACATAGCCAACTGATCAAATAGTATTACGAATGTCTGAGATCTTATCATACAACCTTTCACAGTGACGAAGATAATATATTAAAAAAAAGGATAATAATTTTATTATAGAGGAGATTCCAAAAATTACACCACTAGTTCTCTACAGTTTTACCAGACGTACTATCACGATCCAAAGTTTCTTTACCCCCCTGAGTGGAGGAAGGTCGAAGCCAAGGTTGAAGAAATGATGGGCCAACGAACACAGGCCAGTTCATGATGGAGGGGTTCACTAACCTGAAGCTTAGGATAATAAGAATCACCCGGATGAAACACACGAGCCTATTTATGAATCACGGTATCATGAACCATTATTAGTCTTGTATACTGGCAGTGTCCGATCATCTGGTCTTGCTACAACCTTGGCTTCGACCTTCTTCCACTCAGGGGGGTAAAGAAACTTTGGATCGTGATAGTACGTTCATAATTCACATATGTCTTTAATTAGCCTATTTTATCAGATGGCGTATTTGTTTATTTTATACTTGCAACCTTCAGACGAGTGTATTGAGCTTAGGGAGAGGTATCAGGTTGTGGTGGGATTGATGGAAACAGTTTCTCATACAGTCACAACGAATGGTGTCTCCAGATTTTAACAAGATCGTCTGGAAGTAGCAGATATAAAAATATGTCATCGTGAATAAAACATTACCGGGTTCCAAAATGAAAGTTACTCTAATGTGAACAATTAACCCACACACGATAAGCAGATGCTCCCCAGTGACAGTCATTTCACATATTAATGTTAGGCGGACAGAGAAATACAACAAGTCAGCCAAAATAAGGTTACGTATGTTCATGGGAAAATCAAGTAAAATCGAATAAAAATAGAAATAAAGAATCCCATATCAGATTCTCTTTATCAACAGTCTGAGTGTCGTGGTGTGCCGAGATGCTCTGAAGTGGTCTGCATATTTCAGAAACTCCCACCCTATCCCCACCACAAGACCCACCCACTCACCATCCTCCCCTCCCTCATCTCTCCCTACCACTATCATTCGCTGGAGGAACTGTATTCGTAAATGTTCCTCAGGTGTAGTTGTGTTATATGATTTCTTGTTTGTAATTTCATATCCACTCATACAACAACGAAGCATTTCTCATTCCAGCTAGAGTGGATGATGTATTATATGGCAAAATACAATGATCCACATACTAAGTAATCACTTTGGAGATTTTGTTATTGTAGACCCTTGGTATGATCCTTTATGAATGCAGCTCCTCGTCTTGATAGGTCACCAGTATTGGACTACGATATGGTGACCTGACCTGGCTAAACCTTACCTGCATTGCCTTGTCTTCCCCCTAACCCCAGGTCCAAGCCAAACGTGTTTCTCCCCTCCCTCGTCACCCAACAGTACAATAGGACCAGAATGTAAACAGATTCCTGAGGGTCGGGTTGTGGCAGAAGCTACGGACTTGTCAGAAATATATTATCTATATTAATGGCCCACGTGTGGTCAACAAGCGTAAAATATAAGCCGTCATCTTCCTGACAACACAGAACCTTGCTATCCCTCCCAAGTGTTAGATGATAATCAGTTGCCAAGTGTGGGCATTTTCAGTAACTCGCAAATCCCACATGAAGGTTGTTTTTCGATTTTGGATGCTCAGTTTATTTATTAATTTATTATTGATTTACATACATACCTGCTTATTTTGAGGTGCGTTATAAAGCCTATATGTAAGGTTTTACTTGCGTTAGTGTTAAACATGCCCAGAGACTTTGAAAAATTCTGCCTTAAATATGTAACAGTAGCATTTTTCACTTATCCCGTCTGTGTGTGAATGTCATGAGTGTACAGATGCGAGAAGAAAACTCATTTACTCAGTTGTTCATCAAAGCTATGTGGGATATTTGAAGATTTATTGCTGGGAACCTCCTTTTGATCTCAAGACGATTTTACTCAGTTGAGGGTCTACTGTGACTCCACATGGTAAATTTAAACCCTAACGCACGTGCGCGGATACACACACACACACACACACACACACACACACACACACACACACACACACACACACACACACGCCAGCACGCGCGCGCGCGCGAGCGTTATCGTACACAGGAAAACAAGGGTTCGCGTCCTGCCAGCGTAATAAACTTTGGGAGTATTCACCCGGCCGCGTACTGAATTGGCGGACACAAGGGGTGCTGTGGTTGAACCAGTGTTGCTTACTACAAAGTATGCTTGCACCCACTCGGCTTGCACCGGCCGATTACGCTTGGTTCACAGACTACAAACACATTCAAAGCCACTCCAACACTACAATTACACTTACAAGCACTTTTCACCGTACATACAATCTCTACCAGACAGCCTAAGCCACTTGGTAGAGATACAGAGGCTATATCATCCCCACTTCGGTCGGGATAGGCCGGTCTTGCAGTGGATATTCAAACGGCCGATGATGACGATGTATATATATATATATATATATATATATATATATATATATATATCATCATCATCAGCCGTTTGAGTATCCACTGCAGGATCGGCCTATCCCGACCAGTCAGGACGATACAGCCAATGTATCTCTACCAAGTGGCTTAGGCTGTCTGGTAGAGATTGTATGTACGGTGAAAAGTGCTTGTAAGTGTAATTGTAGTGCTGAAGTGGCTTTGGATGTGTGTGTAGTCTGTGAACCAAGTGTAATCGACCTGCGCAAGCTGACTGGGTGCAAGCATATTTTGTAGTAAGCGACACTGGTTCAACCACAGCACCCCTTGTGTCCGCCAATGCAGTATGTGGCCGGGTGAACACTCCCAAAGTTTATTACCATGGCGGGACGCGAACCCTGGCCCACCAGTGTACAAAAAGGACACTCTATCACAGAAGCTCCATATTATATCTATCTATCTATCTATCTATCTATCTATATTATATATATATATATATATATATATATATATATATATATATATATATATATATATATCTATCTATTGCCAGACGCCTCAATCCCGTTTGGGGTGGCCACAAACAAATCGCCTCCAAGTCGCCCTGTCCCCCGCCAGGTCGCTCCCCTGCTCCCAACTCACACCCCTCTCTCATATACCTCTCCACCCCATCCCTCCATCTCATCCTCGGCCTCCCCCTCCCTCTTTCCCCCTCCACCTCACTCACATACACTCTCTTCGTCAGTCTTTCACCCTCCATCCTCTCCACATGGCCAAACCACCTCAGTGTGTTCCTCATAACGCTTCCTATCACATCCACATCAACACCACAACGCTCCTTTATATCCTCATTCGTCAGCCTGTCTCTCCATGTGACTCCACAGGCTCCTCTTAAATAACTCATTTCCACGGCTCTCACTCTTGACTTGTGTCCTTCCAACAACGTCCAAGCTTCACTTCCGTACGTTAGAGTTGGTATCACAATACTGTCATGTAGTAACTTTTTCACTTCCATGCTCACTTCCCTGTTTCTTATCACTGCTTTCAAAGAACCAGCAACCTTTCTTCCCTGCTGTACCCTTTCAAGCACTTCACCCTCCAAACCTCCATCCTTACTCATCACACTACCCAAGTACTTAAACGTACTCACATTTTCCAATTCCTCACCATCCAACCTCGCTGTACATTCACTGACTTCACCTCTCTCAAAGACCATCATTTTACTCTTCCCTACATTCACCTTTAGATTCCGTTTCCTACACACTCTCTCAAACTCATCCACCAAGCCTTGCAGCTCTGCTTCGTCTTCACTCAACAACACGGTATCATCTGCAAACAACAGTACAGGGAGATTCCAAACACTATCCTCTCTCACCAGGGCCACTCCAACATCCACTACCCTACCTTGTAGGTATATATATATATATATATATATATATATATATATATATATATATATATATATATATATATATATATATATATATATATATATATATATATATATATCAGCAGCAGCAGCCGTTGAGGTCCACTGCAGGACCGGCCTATCCATACCGAGGCAGTGACGATACAGCCAATGTATCTCTACCCAGTGGCTTAGGCTGTCTGGTAGAGACTGTATGTAGGGTGAGAAGTGCTTGTGAGTGTGATTGTAGTGTTGTTTGTAGTGGCTTTGTATATATATATATATATATATATATAGATTGATTGATAGGTATACAGTATATATAGATAGATAGATAGATTGATTGATTGATTGATGTATATAGATAGATAGATAGATAGATAAAATCGTCTCTTTGTAACCATAAAAAAATGTCCTCTGATTTAAGGACAAAGGGAAAATTATGCATACCAGGAATTTACCAAAAGTTATAAGACAGTTAGTTAGCCTTGTGGCTGATAACTGAATAATTTACATTTTATTCGGCTAATGTCATAATTATCTGTAATCCTGAAGACAGACCTGGGGCACCAGGCTGGCCATGTTAATGACTTTTATGACTAGCGCTTTATGCGACACCATAAAGCATCGGACTATATTTCAGCTTACGATGGACGATGTTATTCAGCCAAAGGAAACTGCGCGATTAAAGGATTATAACAGCCCCCCCTCCCCCCCCCCAAAAAAAAAAAAACAAGAAAATAGTTAAGTGCACTTCATTTATATTTTCTTTATTGACGAGAAGTTGAATGAGTAGTTAGGTATGCGTGGGGAGGAAAGCCACAAGGTATTTAGCCGCGGATCTCATCTCCCGATTAATTAAGCCAGTGGTGGTTTAGTTATCCACTACCTTGAGATAATAAAGTCACTACATTATTCAGGGTGTTTCCTGAGGTACTGATTTTTACCTGCCAGCTCTCAAATGGTGGCTGGGCATCTGAGCTGAGTTGTGCCAGCTTCTCCCACTAGGATTCGATCAGTCCAGTTGATAGCAACAGTAGCCACTCGGAACAGAGTTTTTGTAAAATATTAACTAATAACATTTAGAACACCTTAATGATTATTTTTTTAGTGGTCGAGTGAGCACATCGAATTTCACTTATGTTGCACATAAAACTGAAACGGTGTTATTTCTGAGGTGATTAAATTAAAACGGATATGCGCACATCACTGGAAAACTTATGAGAAAACAGTAACGATTATAGTGACTTTTTATCGAAATTCGCCACCACACTGCTAAAAAATGCCCAAGAGTGCCAAAGTGAGCATCAAGCAGCACAAAAACTGTTATTTTTGGAGAATGTTAAAGATGTTACAGACCTGTGCACAATATTGTAAATCTTATGAAAGAATACCAAGTCGTATTAAAGTGTCTTTTCTCAACTTGCACTACCATATTTTCGAAAAAAAAGTAAGCTGAGCATGAATTCAGTGCTATCTAGGAAACAATTAAAATTACAACTGAACAACTCACATCATTGGTGAGTGTTTGCAAAAGTAATGTATGTTTATGACTTTGCTCAAAATTGCCATCACATTACTGGAAAAAGGTGTCAAATTCCGAACGAACACCTGAGATTAGTTACAGTGGGCTTACATACATCATTGGAGAACTCGTGGAAGAATAACTGGAAGTGGCTTTTATAAAATTTCACTAATACACAGCTGAAGTCACTAAAGGCGCCAATCTACACACAAAAATTGCATCAAGTGTGTGATCCTCCGTGCACTGGCATGAGGGTAAATAACCCTGAAACTGAGTGTATGTACATTCTGAAATAAGAAGCATTTCAAGGAGTGAATTAACACCAGGCTAGTAGGATGGCACGCTTCTTCTACGTTTTGCTAAAATAAAAACATAATGTTACTTTGCTCGCTCGAACATTTTCCACACTTTCAGCTGAGGATGTCAATAACTTAATGTTTATATTTATATTAGTTTATTTATTTATTTATTCATATTTAAGTTATGAATTCTGTTTCTCTCTCTTAGACATAAAATCATACAAATACGTAACTTCGATCTTGAACAAGGCAAGCCAATGACTGATCAGCGTTTCATGAAGCTGTCTTTTCATACCCTTACCATTTACCGGTGCTGGAATGAATAGAAAAAAAAAAATGATTATTTACAATTCTACCTGTACATTTTTATACGAGCTTCATCTGAGATGCGGCAGACGTCCATCCAGGTTTCAGTGACAGTTTAACATGTTAGTCAACATCGCTGGCATTATGGTGTCTATGGCTACATTCGTTCGTTGTTTTAAGTGATTCACATTATCTACTTTACTGTGTAGCCACATCCAATCTTCCTTTTAACTGCAAGAAATCCCTTCGTTAATAAGTTTAATAATTTACATATCAATGTCGTGAAATGTAATATACTCACTGACTTCACACGTGCCAACCTTGAGGTAACAATCATGATGATGATCACATAAATTTTACAACGAAGATAGAATACAGAAATAAATTTTTGAGATGCCTACATAAACTTTTAGAAGTAGATGTAGGTATTGTTGTTTTTATTTTTCCAATGTCTTTGGTCCGGTTATTGTTTCAACACCATGAAGTATGTTCAGTTAATACCGGACACCCTGCATAATAATTATTTTACATGCTGATATTATTTAACTGGACTCTGCACGTATATCCTACAACCATGACACTGGCAAATGTGCGTCATTAGTCACCACACGTCAGTGTAGGGCACTGTTTGCACGACGTTCCCAGTTCTGGAGTCTGAGGTATTATTATATACAGTATCTGCAAACAAAAATGACCAGTTCAATACCCAGACATGACCTGCATAAAACTTGTGTGCCAAGGTCTAATTAATATGTCCTTAAACTTGGCATAATGAAACATGAACCTTAGTGTTTTATTCTGGCAAACTCACATTCACCTCGGGAAAATCTGTTATTAGTTTGGATTAACATTGTCCTCATGAAAGCAGAGCTAAATTTTAATAAAAGGGTACTGACATTTTATGTGGAACCCACAGCCTGTGGGAACTTGAGTAAGCAGTCATTCGGCACTTACCGTACAGGATTTTACCCCAAAATTGTTTTATCTTCACACTGTTATATCTCAGCAACTTGACCACCTAAAACATTCAGTTAATCATAATATTAACCAGTTCTTTCTCTCCCACATTCAACTTTTGTCACATCTCTACACGGAGGCATTGTTGAGTGTGGGCGTGAAAATTAACTTCTACCGATAGACTAGGCGATGTTTAAGTGTGATAGCGGCAGTGACCACAGCTCTGTCCCCCAGCAGAGCTTCTAATTTCTAATTTCACCATTCACTGAACTCAGTTTCACAATCATACGTCTGTGTGACTCATTATTTCTCGTGATGGCGATTTGTGAGTGGTTGAGGTGAAGTCGCCAGCACATGGACACTGCAGAATCACGGAAAGTACGACCAGCCCCCACTGTATCGTAGAGGTGGCTGGCTGCGTGGCTCGGAGCATACTCCCCGGTTGCACAGAGATGCTGGACATGATAAAACTGGGGGGGGGAATGCGTGTGCGTGATAACAAGTGACTGGAGTTCCCAGAACACCCACGGTGGCGCGTGATATTACATTACACAGAGTGTAAGGGTCAAGTACTCGTACAGTTTTAGTCCCTGTACACCTGTTTGCAATGACTTTGGTATATACAAATTCTATCACTCACCTCTTGTGATGCAAGCAGGTATGTAGTCCATGGTACAGAAAGAAGAGTATGTTCAATCGAGATTTAGAGGTTAAGGCAACTGATAAAGTTTCTTGACTCAGACCTTAGACGGCTTCTTCATGGCATTTAGAAGCACTTACGTTAGCTGAAATAAAATAGGTAAGTTATCAGCCAAGGCTTTGGGATTAATGCCCTAAAGTATTAAAACTGTTCCCTGTATTTGCTCACCTAATCTAATCGCAGAGAAAGTGAGGTACGTTGAAAACAATGACCCTTTGAATCATGCAGCTGGTACTAAACACCATTACAACTATAATTATGAACTTCAAGTAGTATGGAAATCCAGCCAACATTCTTCAGCCTGTGAAGTATTCCCATTCCTTACACCTACCAACACCTAAACAACTTTCGTCCTTTCCATAAAACAGAATCACCCAGTCCTTCCTTTTCCACAGTACCTATTAACCTTCCTCATTTAAGTTCAGTAAAACAAGCAGATAATAAAATTTGTAAGTTCTTTTCATTCTCAAATGTTACCTCTGTGTGCCAGTGAGGTCAGTGAACAACCTGTGTCTAGTACGATACTTCGTATTGGCCATAAGATATCATCTTCTAAAATTTGAACTCTGAGGTGTAACGAGGGAGTAACACTAAAATATGGTATTAATCACGAAGATGTGTGATGGAAAGAATGTTGAGCCATATTATCTTATTCTGCCACTGCGATACGGGAAGTAAGTTCCAAACGTTACAGTGGGTAAGGTGTAGCCAGCGAATGACAAATATTTGAAAAACAAAAAATAAAATTAATCCTTCACATTCCTTGAGGCTGGGGGAACTCTATGGAACAAAAAGTTTAACAACAGAAAAAATGTACCATGTCGTTATTAACTTAAATGACTATAAAGCGGCGGCTACTCTGACCTCACTCTCACCATATCAGCACCTTATTGTCTTAAACTTTTGGCTGTAAATTATTGTCTGCACTATATTTATTTCCAGCAAACTTGGATCGATTTCGCCTAGGACACTATATACGTTAAAATCTGCAAGTCACTTCACGTATTTTTATGAATAATTTCAGGCAGTTTTTACGTCGCTGAAAAAAAGGCACTGATTAAATAAAAAATAATATAAAATAACTCTGAAGTTTTTGAAAAGGATCTAAAAACTTCTTAATTTTATGTCAGCTTATGAAGGGCGAGTTTATTCACGTCAGCCAAAGGTTTAAGCACCTCATATTTCCCCTTGTTGTGTTCTGCCTGTTGAGTGAATGTGTGCTTGTGTTGTGGTGATAATATTTCTCTTTACCGAGATTCACAATTAAGCATACAAAATATATTACCCATGTGTCTTGTTCTCCCTATAGATATTAATTTCAACATGGGTAAATCTGCTTGTGAATCATGACCCTTATCCCCAATTTCTCACTCCCCTGTACGATGTTCCTCTACCCTTTTTACTCTAATTTGGCCTAGACCAGCCTTATTTCCACCATGTATGCTGAGTAGTAGTAAGAGAACAACAGTAGAACATTATGCTAACCATGAAGTGTTATGGAAATGATGTACAGACGCAGTATTGTCTTATTCTCCCACTGAGCCATACAAAATGAGTTGAAAAGGGCAAACGTTTGGGTCAAGTTATAGTGAAAGAACAATAGTATCAGTAGCAATGTAGAGATAATTTGCCCCATGTTTTAATTCCCCAAACCCTTAAATGATGTCCTAGTGGATTAGAGGCAGTCCTCCCCATTTCCCAACTCGCTGAAACCTTGTGGGATATCCTTAATCCCAAGTAGCAATCCAGTCCAATCTAATTTCAGTTTCCTAAGCCATTTCATGACATTCCTAGGCCAGGTAGTAAAATACAAAACATTTTCCCTCATTACCAAATGTTCTAAACCCTTATATGATGTTCCCAGTCCCAGTGGCAATATAGAGATAATCCCCCTCAGTCCATTTTCTCATTCCCTCTAAGTTTTCTGCATTACCTGGTATTAAAGTAGAGTCGTCCTTCCCATGACCCAGTTTCCCTAAGTCCCCAGTCCCAGTAGCAAAGCAGAGATAATTCTTAGAACTTTCCAAATCACCAAAGCTCTTGCATGTCTCTCTGGATAGCAAAGTAGATATAATCCTCATCAGAACCAGTATCTCTAACCCTTGCAGGTCTGCCCTGTCTCCCTTAGCAGTGCACAGTTAATTTTCCTAATGTCTCAAATTCCTCAGCCACAGCACAACTTCCTCACAAGTAATCACAGTTGCCTGGTATTGTGGTGTGCCGAGTTCAGTATTTTATAGCTTTTAGTGTTAGTTTCCAAAGCCATTGCAAATGTTTTTCAGCCCAGGTAGTAATTACTGAAAATTTACCCAGTGCCCCTAATTTCCCTGGTCTTGCAAGTTGCCTCCACCTTTAGTAGCAAATTAGAAATAATCCTTTCAATGTCTGCAGCTCCCTAGCCCTACACAATGTCGCTAGATACATTACAACCCCACTCTGTTGTCAAAGTAGTCTGGTAGTGTGGTGGGGGAGTTTCTAAAGAATTCAGTCTTTAAAGCTAAGTTACTGGAAGTCATTTTCAACCTCACCAAAGTAGCAATAGTCCTATCAAGGTTACCTAATACCTAATATTTCAAGTCCCAGTAGCATTATAGCCCCATCCACATACCAACTGTTACAACATACAGACGATTCGATTCTCAAATTCCTGCAAGCCCTTTCCAGAGTCAGTATGATACTAGATTTAATCCTTCCATGTCTTTAAATCCTAATTTCTTGTATAATGCCCCTAGTCACCCCATCCAGTAGCCTCACTAGCCTGGTAGATTGGTTTGGCTGCACAATGTATTTGTTTCCCAAATGCTGTAAGTCGTCCCATTCTCCAGGAAGCAAAGTAGAAATAATCCTCATTTAATTAGTTTTTCACATATTTGTCCTACTTAGCAATGTAGAAGCAATGCTCTCAATGTCCATAGTCATCCAATCCCCTGTACTGTGTCCAAGTCCTATGTAGAAGTATAAAGACGATCCTCAAATGTTCACCAGTTTCCCAAGCCCTTGCAAAGTTTCCCCATCTCCATATAGCAAAGTAGAAATAATCGTCCTATAGTCCATCTCTTCCCAAGCTTTTGCGGATTATAATCAGCCCTTGTAGTATTGTACAAACAACTCTCTTGATAGTTCCCAGTTTTCAAGTCCTTCAAATTCTGTCCTAGTCCCAGGTAGCTAATAATCCTTCCAATGTCTTAGGTGTCCAAACCCTTGCACAACGCCCCTGTAACAAAATAGCCCCATCCCAGTAGTCTTGGTAGCCCGGTGGTATGGTGTGGCAGGCAAGTGTTTTATATGTTTCAATGTCCCCCTTAACCTGAGCCTCTGCAGTTCGTTCCCAGTCCAGTGTAGCAAAGTAGAAATAATTCTCATGTAACTGCTTTCTCAAGGCCTTGTAAGCTGTTTCCTTCTACAGATAGCAGAATAGAAATAACTGGAAATAATCTACTCATTGTCCCTATTATCCCAAGCCCTTGCACGTTGTTCCAAGCATTTTAGAAATATCCCTCCCCATGTATCCATTCCCAAATCCTTGCATTTCACTCCCAGTAGGATTATAGAGATGATCCTCCCTTCTTCCTCAGTTCCAAAATTTTTGCAAGTCGTTCCAATTTCCAAGTAGAAAAGTAGAAGTAATCCTTCTAATGTTCCCTGGCACGATTATCCTAGTAACTCCACCCCAGTAACCCAGTAGCCCCAGTAGCCTGGTAGTGTGGTGTGGGTGGCCGGTGTTCTAAAGGTTTCAACTCTTGCCCCGCCCAGCCCGCGCCGCCCTCCCGTCCCCGTCGCCTGATGGACTATCTAATGGCCACCACGGTGAGTACGGGGCCACCACCACCTTGTCTGTAGGCAGCACCCGCACCACCAGCAGGAAGGCCGTGTTCTCGTCACCTTGGCACACTTCTCAACCATGACCTCTGCTACATGGCTGGAAGTGTTATAAGGGAAGAGCTTAACTTCTTCACCACGAGGATGTACTTTATTTTATTAAGCTAAGGAGAGAGACTTACTGAGGGTGAAGAAATTAGTCTCTATGTATCCCTTCAGGACGATGACGTACTTTGTACTGGACGCTGGCTAATGCCAGGGTAGGATAGACCGCCTTTTGGTGATCCTATTTTTTTTTTTTTTTTCAAGCTTACCACTACCTCCAGTCGACCTTGTTAGACAAGTAGAGACTTTTCGGAGTGGAAGTTAACCTTCATGAACAGGACTCCGAGAGGCCCTTCGGAAGTTGCTATAATTGACAAGTAAAATCAGGATTCAATTACGAAAAGACGGCACCTTATTAGAGAGGTCAAGTTTTGCATTTCCCTAGCGTTTCGGACTACTCATATCCCATCTTCATAGAGGCCTTAATATGAGAGAAAAAGGGCTGCATTCTCTTTTGCTTTTCCCCCCATGAATTTTGTAAATTAGGCTGGGGAATCCATAGCAAACTACACCCATGATACTGGTCTGTAGCCAGAAGAAGCCATCACTGTCAGAGTACATCTAAACAAAGGCAGGATAGGTAACAAAACTTTTATTCCAATCTCCAAGAAAAGAGAACAGAGACATTTATATACATTACAGTCCCAATCTCATTTTATCTAGTTTCTCATTGCGTAGTCGGGTAACGTAAGAAAAACAAAGAGCTAAAGCTCTTCCATGTTTTTTCTTTTTAATCATGCCCTCTGCAGACATTTATATTAAACTTTGGAGAGGCTTTCCTGTTTGGAGAGGTTGGATGTAACCTCTTACTCCATTAACAGAGTGAATTTTTTAGACCCAGTTTAATCTTTCTGCCACCCGGCGATTTTCTTGAATCCAAAAGAGTACCTTTGTTGGGAAAGTGTCAACGAAGGTGCATTATCTAACCTCCACAGCTCCAAATTCTCGGCAAAATTATACAGGGCTGACTAGAAAAATAGATTAAAGAAGATGGATCAAAGTGAAGTTAGGTGTTTTCGCTTGCTGCGCGTCCATCCATTTTGCCCAAAGTTTCTAAGTTTATTCTAACTCCAACGAGACTATTTCCTTCTCGTTGTGATTAGTGACCTACAGTAGCGCAGGGCTTATGACCAATTTCCATTAACGCATTCAGTTAGAGGCTCGTCCTAAATATGAATATTAAACATTGGGCGGTAGCAAGAAAACATAAACCCTTCGATACGGTGACTGTGTATACTACTTTCAGATAGTTTTATTAATCTCTGAAACTCTTCCAAATACTAAAAGGACTGTTAAAGGTTATGTCTGACCACTCCAGTCTCAAAAGTCTCTCCTAAGCGGAATAAAACCGTCTGCTGATTAAATGAAAGTATATTGCTGTTGTTGCCTTGGGTGCATCTGAAAAGTGAACTCGTTGGATTGCAGGCTTAAGCTACCCCTTCTCCTGCCGTCCACCATTCTCATTTCGGATAATACATTTCTGAGAACAGAAGTAGTTGTGAGACATTTGTAAAACCAGTCAGTAGAGCCTTTAGGTTAAATCGGTGACACAACATTAAGACCTCCCTTTCTGCCACCAACTAGATAATATGAAATGCATCTTAGTTAAGCGATTAACCCAGTGATGGTGATGATGTGTCTTCTTGCTTATTCTTGCTGATACCAGACGGTGTTAGGATGCGATAGTCCAAACGTGGTGGCTGTATTTATCCCCTGTAGTTTGATAAATCTTCAAATATTAATAAAATAATAGGAGGGAGGGGGTAGCAAGAGTGAAATAGACAACATGCCAGTGATAATGTCAGGAGTCTAAACACATACTCCTTGCTAATTTACTTCACCCCGTAGCACGTTCAAAATCCCTTGTCCCCTCTATACCCAGGAGAATGTTAGTCCCTTCAACACGATCACCTCGATAGATATGCATTTTTTTTTTTAAGTCTACAATATCGAAATGATTTTATTTACTTTAGGAGAAACTTTTCCAAATGAAAGGGTAACACATTATATTTATTAATCCTTAACTACTTTGGTACTCCTGTACTCTGAATAAAGGCAGACGGTAGAAGCAAAAAAAAAGAAAAAAACTAGAGTGAATGGGTTAATCGCTTCAATATGATTACTTTTTTTTTTTTACACTTAAATCTCCCTGTCTCCAGACTGTTTTATTCCGATTAAGGAAGACTTGTAGTAGTACTAGCAGCAGCAGCAGCAGCAGCGGCAGCAATGGTAGTAGCAGTAGTAGTAGTAGTAATAGTAGTAGTAGAAGTATCAGCAGCAGCAGCAGCAGCAGCAGCAGCAACAGCAGCAGCAGTAGTAGTAGTAGTAGTAGTAGTGGTGGTAGTAGTAGTAGCAGTAGCAGCAGCAGCAGCAGCAGCAGGAGCAGCAGCAGCAGCAGTAGTAGTAATAGTAGTAGTAGTAGTAGTAGTAGCAGCAGCAGCAGCAGCAGCAGCAGCAGCAGCAGTAATGGTAGTAGTAGTAGTAGTAGTAGTAGTAGTAGTAGTAGTAGCAGCAGCAGCAGCAGCAGCAGCAGCAGCAGCAGCAGCAGCAGTAGTAGTAGCAGTAGTAGTAGTGTAGTTAGTCAATAGTAGTAGTTGTTGCCACCCCAGGCTCATTTGAACGTGAACCCTGTGTACTACAGGCTTGAAGTTGCCCGTCTCCTGCCGTCCACCATCCTGATTTTGGGTGATAGAGTGAGAACTAAAGGGCGATTGTACAAACCACCGTGTGAAGGCTTCCTTCTCTGGCACCTTGACCTGTAGTAGTGATAGAGATTGTTTTTAAAGTCAAA
Organism: Coenobita brevimanus; assembly: GCF_032717465.1. Classification (NCBI taxonomy): domain Eukaryota; kingdom Metazoa; phylum Arthropoda; class Malacostraca; order Decapoda; family Coenobitidae; genus Coenobita; species Coenobita brevimanus. The sequence continues at coordinate 30,741,941 of NC_136957.1, read as the reverse complement.
CTGAATCATCAAATGTTAGCAAGAATTTCAAATAAACAAAAACAATATTAACAACATACGTTGGGTCTGGTTAGTACTTGGATGGGTGACCGCCTGGGAACACCAGATGCTGTTTGCGTTCTCCCTACGTGTCAAGTGGGGTTGGTGGAGGATTAGTGCCCCTCCCTGTAAAACAATTAACTCTAAGCCCTTGACCACCCCGTTTGGGATACATGGCGTCTGGCAATGAATGAATGAATCTTCATATTAATCTTGCTGTTACCCGAGGATGCTCAGTCAGATGCATGGCGTGCTTTATTTGTAACGGGCTTAAATGTTGTATTTAATTCATATATATATAAAAAAAAAAGTTATCTAGAGTTGGTTAGTAATTAGTATTTCATCAGAGTGAAGGAGTCATATTTCTTTCTTGCTGTCTCCATATGATATTCAGAATGAGAGGGTTCCTTAAGTGGATGATTTACATATACTTTCTGTAACACTTCCGTTAAGAAGGATTTTTCTTAAGATGAAAAGAATCGTCTGGAAGTAGTGAAAATATACAAAACAGTACGTCACCGGACTGAAGGGATTGGAGAATCTAAGCTGATGAGAGCACGGCCCATAGAGTGTCGGCTTTTGTGTTGGTCTGGCGGAGTGTGGCACGGTAGATAAGCCTTAGCCGCCCACACGTCCTGAGGAAGGAACTGGACATGCAGGGAGGCTCATACTTGCCCCCTTTTGCGTCTTACAGGGCGAATTTTTGTATGCTGTAGGGACGGTTTAGTGAGCAATATCAAAGTCTACCCTGCATCAGCCTCTGCATTCCATATTCCATTTATCCCTTTATCTACCTGTCTATCTATCTATCTATCTATGTACCGTATACAGTATATTAGTCAGCTAAAATATTTCACTTATAACAGCATTAGATAGAATCGTCCTCACAACATGCAAGGTACCTGTTTCGGAGGCATAATATACAGACGAACCTGTCATACGTCGCAGGCTTGGAAAGATCTTGTGTGTTCTGGGGACGGCACAATCTATTAATAAGAGCAGCACCTATAATCTGGCTGCCTCATGACATGCTGTGATTGGATACACTCTAATTCAAATGTTAAAAAACATGAAATGGGTTTGGGAAATAGAAAATGATGCAGTCAAAACTGGTAATGATGATTAAGCCCTCCCCACATTACAAAAGCATGAGTAAGAAGCAAAGGTGATGCATGTATAGACCACCCTGTATTCTGACGCACTGTTGAACTGTGGGATATTTTAGAATACTTGATTTGGTGTATCATGTTTAGGGCAAGCCATTTCTCATTGCCAGCCTTAATGCAGTTGGCTATGAAAAATGGTCTGACCTGAATGTGCGCCCAATGAAACTTTGCATCAGAATGTCTGATTCCAGCTTCGGTGAGAAGAGGCCATTAGCTGCCCACACACAGCTTCTAGTTCAGTCTTGCTCAGTCCCGCTAGGCCCTTTTTGCTCCACTCGTGGGTGGGTCTCTGTGAGGTAGTAGCTCTGCTGTAGATGAACTTTGCAGAACAGTTTATCCTGCTTGATATTACTCCAAGTCAGTCTGCTTCACTAAGTGTGGATTTGTGTGAGGAGTGTTAAATAAAGGGCCATTGCTAAAGGAGACTTCGAACTAGGAAGAAGTATTAAGAAATGAAAGCCAATGAGAATACAGTCCGGAGTCTCTGCTTGGAAAAAGAGTATATAAAAGTTGCATCACCTTCTGAAGTAAAAAATAATTGACCTACTGCAGCGTGCCCTGATAAGAGGAAAAAGGAGAAATAAAGCATTCCACCTAGTAGTAATATGGTAATATGGATGACAACTCACTACTTTACTTTTTACAAAGTATCACATAATATAAAAAATATAAATTGTAGTAAAAAGCAACCAATGGTTAAAGTTGTCTGACATAATACAGTACCAACAATATCGCTACAAAAATCTGTCTTTAACTGTAGAGATTTCAGAATCCTGTTGCTGCCATCATGCTCTGATAGCACAGACAGCAGGACCGAAACCAGCACTTTGAAAAACGGGGAATGTGATTCCTGGCCGAATTATCCCATAATGCCCTTAAAGAATAGCAATGCTCATTCTCTTGTTCTTGCTTTAAATATATGAGAACAATAATATACGAACGTGCAGGTTTAAAAAGATAATTATGCATTGCACGTATGTTGGTTAATAACACTGTCCTTTTATGTAATCACTGATCTGCCAAAAATGGGGGGGAAGGGCATTCGCTCCCCCAAATCCGTACCTGGATTTTGTTGAAAATAAGTTTATAGTTCATCAGCCATCACTCGATAATGATTTAACTACCTATATTCGAGATCATTGACTTACTTTCTCCTAGAAAAAAGCTAAAGAATATGAACACATATCATCTATCCCCGACTGAAGTGGAAAGACAAGCACTTTTTAACAGCTGGATAACTTTATTTTCATCATTACTCTCCTGTAGCAATGTAAATGAAAATTAAAATACAAATGGATATACTGTAAGCAAATAAACCAGACAGATTACCAATGGTGGCAACTGACTGCCACATGCACACAGATCGTTACACGATGCACTGTTCTTGTGAGAGAAAGTTTAAGGAAATTTGCTGGACATCCAAGTCAGCCTCAGTCTACATAGTGATGTTGGGACTAGCAATGCAACACTGAGTGCATGCATCTGTTTAACTGACAGAACTACCTCAGGCATTAGTGACGTAAAGTTGCTTTCAGACTTGGATGGATTCAACATGGTATACTACAGAATATTCTCCACTGATTATGTCAAGGTTAAACACTTGGAAAAAGAAATATAATCAACCATCACAAACAAAATGGTAACAGGGACCAAAAGTGTAACAAAGATACATATTTCAAGAAACATTAAATTATAAGAGTTACATAATGGAAGAAACTAAGATTTGTCTTACAGACACTAAGTTCGAAAACACAGATAATGGATCTCAGAAAGATTCTCTGGAGAGGAGATCAACAAAACCAGTAATTTAATGTTTGTGGCAAGACTATACTTAAGGTTATCAGGTGACAGAAGAGCCAGGTGAGTATCACGGAGTCTTTTGAACATCCTTGTTGCAAAAATCGGCAAGACAATAAAGTTATTCCACATCTGATGTGGCTCCTCTGGAAGCCGAGCTGAAGAGAAAGGTAGGGTGTTTTCATGTTTTTTTCTGAGTACCTGGCAACTCCACCAGGCTGCACTGTTGAAAATGTCCTGTTCTGTTTAAAATGTCCTGCCCTATTGAAGCTCCTGTCCTGTTAATGCTACCTGGCCTGCTTTGCTTCTGAAGTTATTTGACCATGAGGCCCTGCTTATAGTATCCCTCTTTACTAATCCCACACCTTCTGCCTCGCCTGGGCCACAGAAGCCGCTGGTGTCACGTCACAACGGTGGCATGGGCGGGGATAAGAACCACCCGTGTGAGATCCATTTGTCAGCACCGAGGAAGAACTGCTGCAGGACGTGGCTCTCCAAGTTCCCAACACGTAGTAAGCGCATTGATGTAATCTCCCGCATCACCTTCCCCATTGTCTTCGCCTTCTTCAACATGGCATACTGGAGCACATACCTCTTCACAGAGGAAGAGGAAGGGCAAACAAAATAAATATTGTAACAATATTGAATTACAAGGCAATGAAAAAAATAATATGCCAAACTATTAAAGTAAAAAAAAAATGCAAGTAAGCAAAGTAGCAAAGTCTATGAATTCTTCAAATGACTGTCTTCTTTCATGCTAAAAAGCAAATTTAACAATAAACACAATAATAATTGCTAAAGACCAAAATTGTTTTACTTCTTAGAAAGTTTCAAAGTTCCTCACGACATTGCCCAATTTTTTTAGATAAATAAAGCATGAAAATATATATTATTGCAAGAATTTCTAACAATCAAAAGGTAATGTGGTAAGAAAAATTAAATCCATGAGAACCCAGTCACAAACTGGTGAGGTCTTACAAAGTTTAGTGACTGCTAGTTACAGCCTAAAATTTACAAAATTAACATTTAGTGAAAAACCAGTGTCACTCTCGGTGTTAATGTTGGAGTAATGTTCAAAATAATTATTTTTATCTCAAACCTACATAAAGAGATTTCATAAAATTAAAACAGTTCCAGCCCTCCCACATTACATGTTTGGTATTCATATTTTAATTTCAATGATATATCCCTAAAACGATGACAATAATCTCATTTCCCGACAAGAGAAAATACTAAACTCTCGATCTGTGTCCCATCTCTTCCATTTCATTACCGATCTGTGAACCACAATAGTGGCATAATCCAAGATGCAGAAGCTTAAGCAGATTCTGGATAACATTAAGTACGGGTTAGGTCATAGTGCTTTTTACCATACTCTGTAGGTGACCATGTATAGATATACCCATATTAAGTAACAGCCATACATATATAGGTCTCCCATGTCAACACAAACTCATACAAACATTCCTAATCTAGAAGATATTTTGTTGGTATAAAATGCTCATAGGTTGTGTAAATAGTATCATGGTGTGCCAAAGATATGCTTGCAATTTTAAGGAAGATTATGTACAAAGATATTAAAAATTTATAAGAAAGTTAAGGATACTGCAATAAATACTTATTCAGATCAGTAATATTGACAGAAATGTATCGTGCTGTGTGCAAATCATTACCAAAGTTAGAAGTAGGAAAACTTGTAACAAGTGCAATATTCATTAAACATTGCTGAAATGATGAAAAATGGAATAGTTTTATCTAGTGTTGAGCATAATGCATTGGTCATATTTATGTTCTAGTTCTGATTAGATTTTCCAAAGAAATGTTAAATTAGTAAGAATGAAAGTAACTGATTTTTTGTTTTAGTATTTTATCAAAAGAAAACTACCAATATATACAGTAGTTTTCTGAACACGCAATTCTTAACGGGAAATTCCATTCCATTTACTACAGACAAATTATTCCACTTGTATAGTATAGCACCAATAATGCATTATAAATTCTCAATAAATACTTCACTGCACACTTCATTTCTAGAACTTCATACATGATTTTAGAAAAGTAGAAAGTGGAGAAGACAATGCTTGAATATTCTTAGGGTCATGATCAATGACAGGTATATACTAGCATAATATCTAAAGTGCAGTCAGCAAAACAAGTTTTACTACCTACAGATTCAGTGAAAATGTACAGGGATATGTTTCACCACTTGGATTGAATTTATCTGTTTTTCATTTAATAAAATTTCTTTTTGATTCCTTATTAATTCATTTTAAACCATTACACAAAACAGAATATTTGGTTACAGGTATGAGGCATATAGTACGGTATTCCAAAAACTTTCATCTTATGTTTTAGAGCGCCAAACACAGACTAGTATAAGTAACAATACTTGTTTTGCTGGCAATCACCTTCAGTCTAGAACAGGCATTACAGATTATCTTAACTGTATTCCATAATCACATCTGCTCAACAGCCTTTTGGACATTGTGAGTAGTGTATATAGTAGCCAGAATTTTTGTATATAAATATACAAGTGTAAGTAATGACTAAGTTCATTTCAGCATACATCTGACGAACAGTATTAGGATGATGTCAGAGTTGAGTGATCTGTTAGATTCTCTTTCTACCTACCTATATATGCACCTACATTTCTATTCATCTCTCTGTCTATCATCAGAAAGCTGATTATAGATATTGCATGAGTTAAAAAGGGTGATGGTATGATACTAATGCTTACAAGAGCCAGTCTGTTTTCTGCCTACCTGTCTACATCTATCTCTTTATCCTATTCTGTCTGTCTGACTTTATACTCGATTTCAGACCTCTGGACTGTAATGTATACTGATAATTTACGGTTTAATTGACGGTGTTATCAAGCCTAATCTTGTGACTTATTTCATGAAGAAAATGATGGATTTGGCAAATGATGGTTGATACTAAGGACTGTGATGCTAATAACTGTGATAGGTAAGATGGTGAGGTACTGTTGTTGATAATTACATATTGAATAGCTACAAAACACTCCAGTGCAAATGGTAACGAGTTAAGTAAAAAACAGTGAATATTGTGATGTGAATGATTTAGATGAGGGAAGATGACTGACTTTGCAGTGAATCAAGAAATGAAACCTACCGTATCTTTGTAAATAAAGCTAACTGACATTGACATTGCAGTACTTTGAACTAATAAAGCCAATTCTTAACTTTTATCGTCACATCACTTTTACAACGACAATAAATTAATGTGATATAAGACTTTAGGGCAGTTATTAGCGTCAGTCGAAGTGTCGTTAAAAGCAGAATAAAGCTGCAAGTTGATAAAATGAGGCCTGAGCAATAAAATGTGTATCAGAATATGTGTGATTAAAATAACTTAGAACAAAAGAAAAATATTATTAAGGAAATGGCAGACCAAAAATAAATGCAGACCACATAAAAAGTGAGTAATCAAGGGGATAATTCCTCACATGGCTAAATGCCATCAAAAGTATAACGGCTATGAAGAAAGTAATATTCATATGATAATTAAAATGAAAAAAATACTAAATAATCCTGAAAAGACCAGAATATCAGACAAGGAAAAAAATATAAGTACTTAAAACAAAACACACACACACACACACACACACACAACAACAACAACAAACTGACTACAGAAGAACACTGTAAGAAAATGTGCACATACCTAAAACAACGAACAAGATTAAAAGAATGAATGAAAATATGCCAATAAAATTCAGAGCAGAACAATGGAAAAGAAGAAAAGAAAGACATAACTATGGACTAGAAATGGTTTTATAAACAATGACAATGACTAAGTATAAAAGATGATAAAACCATTTTAAGAGAAAAAGAAAAATAAGACAATAACAAAACTACAAAAAGGTGATACAAGAACATTATATTTACATCTTGGGTAAAAAAAAAAACAACAACAACAACTAAGAATGAAGGGGTAAATAGCTGCCTCAAACAAGTATTGACAAATCCTACAAGAGTGAGGTAGTGAACTTGAGCCTCAGCCGATTAAAACCCTTAGATATAGCCACATCTGTAGTGTATCAGTAGAGTCACACATTACATCTGTAGGCTAAGAGTGCTAAAATAATAATCTTTGTACAAAAGATACTGTAAACTTTTCTAACTAGAAACTCCCTAAACCAAAATAAAATAGTATTGTAAGATTACTTTATATTCTTACTATATCTGCAAAACTACGATTTTTTTTTTGTATTGTTAGTACTGTAATTCTGTCTTAAAGCTGTCAAAAGCTGTCATTCTTAAAATTCAAAACTTAATGCATTAAACAGTAGCTTAAATTCCCATTCTTTACTTAACTAATTTAAAGCCTATTATCATATGTCCAATAAGTTATTATGTATTTTTTTTAATAGGAGAATAGATTTCCTTAATCAGAAAAAAACAAACTCTACTCCTAACTGCTAACAAAACAATTCACAACATAGATCATAATTAAAATCTGCTCAACGAGATCCATTTTTTAGAAATTATATACAAGATCAGATTTGGCGTTCAGAGTTTAATGCAAACTCAAATTTCACAAACATTTTTTCATCATGAATTAAAAACAAATTGGTTCTTGACTGCTCTACTCACCAACGCAATAACAAGACTGAATAAACATTTGTGCATAAAAGGTAGTTTTAAGAAACTATCACTATAGTCCATTGTATTTTGTCCAGTATTATTATTAAAAGAAGCCCTACCATCGTGCAGTCGTGATCTTCATTTCTAATCCAACCATTGGCTGGAGTGATGCTCTATCCAGGGTATCATACTGAAGGAAAACCAGTTGTCGAATGCAAATGCAATAGTTTGGAAGCTTTGCTGAACTGCCAGACGAACATTTTGGAATGAAATGGCTACCCAGCCAGGATAGAAATGCTTCGAATTACCAAGAAAAGGTATTGTTTGATGTGAAATCCTTCCTATAATGTCCCTTCAGCCAAGGGAGATGATGTGAATTTGTAGAAATGATGGCTCATGAGTGTACAGATGGTTTCAATAAATTCTGGAAGCACGAGTATATCTTGATTTAGCAACAAGTTAAGAATCATAAATACAAATTATTTTAGTCCTCCCCTTAGAAAATCCTTGTGAGTAACACACCCCAAAAATGGGCAACACAGTGATAAAGAAACATAATTAGTAGCAATACCTTTTATTAGGGGCTTTTGCTAGTTGCTGACACACACACCCCGCTTGATTTGTCTGGCTAATAGTGGCATGTATACTAGTATAAAGGTAACTATGTATTACTAGTCAAAATGGTACTATTAAGGAGTAAGATGGAGTAACTATGTTATTATTAATTAATTTAAAATCCGGTGGATAACTGATTATTCATTCCATAGTGAATATTATTATTACTGCTACTATGGCTGCATGAATCAGAGGAATTATTATTATTATTACTATTATTATTATTATTATTATTATTATTCCATTTTTCATTCAGATACTGAAACATTCTATAAGAATTCGCTGCAACGAACAGAGTTTGGCTATAGTACCCGTGTAATATATACAGTGTAGGCTATATATATATATATATATATATATATATATATATATATATATATATATATATATATATATATATATATATATCAGAAAAGAATTTAAATTTAAAAATTTTTGTTACATAATTTACCACAATACGAAAACCTAACATTTTCATTTAAAATCATTGCCAGCTGATCAGTGTATAAAAAAAAAAAAAAATGCCAAATTGGTTTCACAAGATAGAAAAACTGAATATTTTCTAAATACAATAATGTCTTCAAAATTAAAAAGTAATTTTAAACAACTGTTTAGTTGTCAAGGTGTCACATGCAGTTTATCAGTAAGCAGATTATATATATATATATATATATATATATATATATATATATATATATATATATATATATATGATTGGCATCTGTCGTATTAATAAGCTATCGAATTATGTAATATGTCATGTTTATTTCTTGTTATCTCAGGTTACTTCACGTAAATTTGTTGTCTTCCATGAGGCAGTTCATTTAGGAAAAAAAAAAAAACTACTTTTTAGGAAAAACGTGGAAATGGATAAAGAAAAGTTCAGTCTGGATTGAAGATGGATTGTTACTACTACTACTATTATTACTACTTCTATCATTACTACTACCACTACTACTGGGGTTGCTGCTGCTAATCCTCAGGTTATAATTATTATTATTATTATCATTATTATTAACACGGGGTGGTTATCCTTAATATTAATGCAATTAACATTCCTGTTAATATCATGGTGAATACAAATACTAGTACTATAATTGTTGTTATTCGGTTATTGCTGGGTTGGAAGTGACTATTGTTAATATTATTCTCCGAGCACGTCAACAGTTTTCGAGCACTTTAAAGAAAATGAATAATAGTCTAGTGACTGTTTTAGTGACATAAATGTTTAACCAGATATGAAACTGTTACAGATAGATAAGAAATTATTTAGTCATGTCCATTGTTAGTTACAGAGTAATACTATATATATACGTATATGTCAGTTTGTATGAAAATATATATAAAATATGATAGATGTTTTTGCACGAAATTCCAACAACACAGTTTTAATATCCAAGTCAAAAATTTGTTCTACTTTCTTCCTTTTTTTTCTTTTTCTTTTGTTCCTCTGCATGTGGGGTATATAGGTGTAAGTATAAAAGCCTCGGCTCCTCCTCCTGTCTGGAATCCTTATTTTCTCTGTATAACGTAGAGATGTATGCATAATAAAGCTCCGAATTTATTGCATTTATGTTACCTTAGAGAGAGAGAGAGAGAGAATGGACACAAAGATCTCAAGTCACACAATCCTAGCGAGGTAATCTGGGATCACCACGACTAGGCTATACCCAATGAAAGAGATAATGGTAAGGATCTCTAATAGCGTGGGAAACGTTACCTTAACAAATTTATATGAAGATCTGAATATTATTGTAGTGCTATACGACTGCATGTATTCTCATCAAAGGAAAATACTGATGCCATAAGGCGCTTAGCTTTTGCCGATTTCTATAACTTATGCATTTCAGCCTGTGACAAGCAACTCGCCCACTGTCCTGTAATACGCAGCATGTGCATCATCCATATTACCACAGGTGCTTCCCCAAGGTTATTGTTTTACGTAATAATCCACACAGGGTATATGAATATCTGTGTCAAGTGGCGTCAGCTGCATGCACCAGGATTCGAAGCCAGACGCTACTGGCAACGCTGTTTCTTAGCTAGCAACACTATTTAAATATGTTGGCGACTGACATTTTGCCCTGGTTACATGCAGACGATTTCAGTTCTGACAATTATCCTTTTTAAAACATGATGTGTTTTATATTTCTGCAGCTGCTAGAAGATTTTGGTATCAGTGTTGGGGAGACCTCCCGTGGTACAAAAGCCAGAATCAGTGGATATGGAGTATACTACATGAGTATATTTCTTGGCCAAGTTGGCTGTGTTTAGTGAACTGCTGAAGGGAGATCTAATCTCAGTCTGCGAACAGATAGGACACTAGAAATTAGACAAAACACACACACACACACACACACTCACACACACACATATATATATATATATATCTATCTATATATATATATCTCTATCTATATATATATATATATATATATATATATATATATATATATACCTTACTGGTTTTGCACAGGGCCAACCAGTAAGTCATAAAATCATAACACCAGTCCTGAACAAGATAGCTCCAGCGTTGTTCATTCAGTACTACTGGTGTGTGTTAGCATCCAAGTCGTTGCATCAAAAGATGAGTTGCAATCAGCTCACAGAATCAATGCTCAGCCTCAGAGAATGGACTTTCTCTGTGGTCTGAGTTCTATAGATACTAAATATGCAAACCCTACTTTACCCTACATAGGAGGTTGTTATTGGCAGCCGTGACCTCAGTGTTGGAGAATAAGTTTTGACGCGGTCTGTCGTGAAGGAGGAGGGATTTTGTGGCCTCGGACAAGGGATTTATTAGAGGCGGATGCAGCACATACCGTTCGAGCTTTCATCTTTGAGGTAAGGCTTAGTCACTAATGAAGGGGAAAGAGAGAGAGAGAGAGAGAGAGAGAGAGAGAGAGAGAGAATGATCAAACGGATAACTAATGAGAGAGAGAGAGAGAGAGAGAGAGAGAGAGAGAGAGAGAGAGAGAGAGAGAATGATCAAACGGATAACTAATGAGAGAGAGAGAGAGAGAGAGAGAGAGAAATCAAACAAACGGATACCTATTGAGAGAGAGAGAGAGAGAGAGAGAGAGAGAGAGAGAGAATAAACAAACGGATAACTAGAGAGAGAGAGAGAGAGAGAGAGAGAGAGAGAGAGAGAGAGAGAGAGAATAACCCTTTACACGTAGCACGAAGTAACAAAATAAGTAGTCGCAACGTGCAAAATAAATACTTATGTAAATAAATAAAAAGCAATGTTTCCACAACACTAAAAAAAGAGTCTCTTTTTAACACGGTAATTGTGGCCAGACATTGTTAAACTTTACTGTACGTGGATAGTGTGGCTTTATACAGTATAATTGTACAGTAGGCTACATGTGGTGTACTGTACAGCCGGCAACAAACCGTACGTTCCTCGGCGTCAGCCATCGCTAGATGGCAGCTTAATCGATACACAGGTGGGTGTGTGTGGGGTTGGGGAGGGGGTGGATGGCAGGGAGCGAACCTGTGGTGGGTCTTTTCCTCAACAGATGGCATTAACGCACGGTCAGGCACAGCAAGTTTCGCCTCCAGTAATCAAGTGAGGAATTTGAGTTCCCACACAAAAGTGGGAATGGTACACGACACCGTCGTCTTTTGAGTTTAAGTACTGATGATGATAAATGATGATGACAGATCATGACGATGGATGATCGTGATAGATAATGGACAATGATGTGTGATGGATGATGATGGTGATGATAATGATAGATTATCATTCTTGATAGATGAACGATGATGAACGACGGACGACGGATGACAGATGGTGGATGAAGGACGATGCATCATAGATGCTGTATGATGATCGGCGATGGATGAGGATGATGAATAATGGATGGTAACAGATGACAGATGATGGATGATGATGAACTGTGATCGATGATGATGACTGACAATATTGATGGATGATGATGAATTGTAATGGATGATGCTGATGGATGGTGATGGTGATAGACAATGAATGATACATGAATTGCTGATGATAATGGATGATGATGATGGACAATGATGATGGATGATGACGAATATGTTAGATGATGGTGATGGGTGATACTGACAGAGGATGAAGGCGATGACGGATGATGATTGACGATAGATGATGGATGATACTGATGATGATGATGATGATGACAATGGATGATGGTGGAGTGATGATGGACGATGGACGAAGGATAGATGATCGATGATGATGATGGATAACGGATGAAGATGATAATGTATGCCTGATGATGGATGCTGGATGATGGATGATAATGATGGATGATGATGATGGATGAATTTGAATGATGGGTGAGGACAATTGATGATGGACGATGGTTGATAGGTGATAGGTGATGATGATGGATGATGAAGGATTTTTTTTTTTTTTATGTGAGGAAGAAGAAACGAAAAGGACGCGAGCCCGCAATTATTGTTCCTTCCAAGGGAAAAACAAAATACAAGAGAGAGCCAAATTCAAGGTCCGATCATTTCGAGATGCCTGGACACACTGCGTATGAAAGCTTGGAGATCATAGGAAGCAGGAAATACAGACAGAGGGAGACAGTTGCAGAGCTGACCTATTGCATAAATGAAGGACTGGGAGTAACGGTTAACTCTTGCATTAGAGAGTTGGACAGAAAAGGGATGAGAGTTTGCTGCCAGACGGGTGTTATGCGCCCGTTGTAGAGGTAAAGGAATGCATGCAGACAGCTCAGAGGAGCAGTGACCACTGAAGTAGCGATAGCAAAGAGATAAAGATGCAACAGTGCGGAGAAGAAACAGAGGTTGAGGGGAGTCAGTAAGAGGAGGAGAGTTAATGAGACGAAAAGCCTTTGACTCCAACCTATTGAGAAGAGTTGTATGTGGAGAGCCTCCCCACACATGAGAGTTGTACTCCACACAGGGGCGGATAAAACCCCTGTATAGAGTCAACAATTGTGCAGGGGTAAAGAATGAATGGAGTTGGCTTAACACACCTAATATCTTGGAAGCAGATTTTACAAGAGATATAATATGATCTTTCCAAGATAAGTCCCAAGTAAATGAAACCCCAAGCATGTTCAAGGATGATGCAGGATTAAGATGAATATTATTAAACATTAGTGGGTAATCCTGTAGAAGATTTTGTCGGGTTGATAGGTGAAAAAACTGAGTCTTTGATGCGTTAAAAACAACCACATTATTTTTACCCCAGTCGGAGATACGAGCCAAGTCAGACATTAGGCGTGCCATAGCCTCATACCTTGTTTGCTGAAGTAACTGCTGAGATGGACGTTGCAGGAACCGAATGGAAAGGTGAAGGGTGGAGTCACCAGCATATGAGTGGATAGGGTTAGATGAACAGCTTAGAAGGTCATTGATGAATAAAAGGAAGAGAGTTGGTGATAGGACAGAGCCCTGAGGAACACCACTGTTAATAGATCTAGAAGAAGAACGGAGGCCGTCTACAACAGCGGCTATAGAATGACCAAAAAGGAAGCTAGAGATGAAGGCACAGATAGAAGGATAGAAACCATAAGAGGTCAGTTTGGAAATTAAAGATTTATGCCAGACTCGATCGAAAGCCTTTGAGATGTCAAGTGCAATGGCAAAGTTTTCGCCAAAATCCAGAAAAGAGGATGACCAGGAGTCTAAAAGTTTGGTGAGAAGATCGCCAGTGGAGTGTCCCTGACGGAACCCATGCTGACAATTAGAAAGAAGGTTGCGATAGGAAAGATGCTATAAAATTTTCCTATTAAGAACTGACTCGAAAACTTTTGAGATACAGGATGTTAAAGCAATTGGACGATAGTTAGAGGGTTGGGAATGGTCACCCTTCTTTGGGACTGGCTGAATGAGAGCAAACATCCAGCAAGAAGGAAAGGTACAAGTTGATAGACAAAGGGGAAAGAGTTTGCCTAGGCAGGATGTAGGCACAGAAGCACAGTTCTTGAAAACAACAGGGGGGACTCCATCAGGCCCATATGCCTTATTAGTATTGAGGCCTGTGATGGGAGAAAATACATCAGCTAAAGAAATTTTAATGTCAGCCATGAGGAAGTCAGAGGGTGGAAGTGATGGAGGAACAGCACCAGAATCGTCTAAGGTGGAGTTGGAGGGGAAAGTCTGAGTGAAGAGATCTGCTTTATCAGTAGAAGAAATAGCTACATAGCCATCAGGGTAGAAAAGAGGAGGGAAGGATGATGAGGTAAAGTTGTTAGAAAGGTTTTTGGCAGGGTGCCAGAAGGAGCGGGAATAATTCAAGTTGGAGAGTTAGTATGGATGAAATTATTTTTAGCAGAGCGAAGAACAGACTTAGCACGATTCCGGGCAGAAACATAAAAAAGATGTGATTCAGGGGTGGGTTGGTTCCAGTACCTTGTATAGGCCCTCTCCTTGTTGCGGACAGCATTAGAAAGAGCGTGATTAAACCAAGGCTTTCTTGCATTAGTCAAAGGGTATGAGAAAGGAATGTATGCTTCCATGCCCGAGAGAATAACCTCCGTAATGCGCAAGGCACACTCAGATAGCTCCAAGCCATGGAAGCAATAATCATTCCATGGAAAATCAAAGAAGTACTGCCTGAGGGCCTCCCAATCCACATCTCCGAAGTGCCACAGACGACGTTTCTTTGGAGGGTCCACAGGCCATACTGGAGCGACAGGACAGGCTAAGGTGATAAGGTTGTGATCGGAGGAGCCCAACAGAGAGAAAAGATTAACAGTGTAAGCAGAAGGATTAGTTGTAAGGAAGAGGCCAAGTATGTTGCAGCTCTCTACAAGGTGGTCAGGGATACGTGTAGGATGCTGTACAAGCTGCTCTAGGTCATTAAGGATAGAAAAGGTGTAGGCTTCTTCACCAGGTGGATCAGTGAAAGGAGAGGAGAGCCAAAGGTGGTGGTGAACTTTGAAATCTCCTAGAATGGAGATTTCAGAGAAAGGAGAAATGGATAGAATGTGTTCCATTGCAGAAGTAAGATAGTCAAAGAATTATTGATAGTCAGTAGAATTAGGAGATAAATAATCAGCATAGATATATTTAGTCAGAGAATGACAGGAAAGCTAAAGCCAGAGTGTAGAAAATTCAGAAGAATCGAGTTCAGGAACACGAGAGCAAGATAAGTCGTTGCATATATATATATATATATATATATATATATACACAACAGCCACCTTTGGCTTTGAAATGAGTATAGAGAAAGTAGGAGGATACAGAAAAGGGTTTGCTGTCAGTTGCCTCAGACAGCTGAGTCTCAGTTAGAAAAAGGAGGTGAGGTTTAGAGAAGGAGAGATGGTGCTCAACAGAGCGAAAGTTAGAGGAAAGGCCGCGAATGTTGCAGAAATGAAGAAGAGAGTCAGACATTGGTTCCAGGCAGCTCGAGTCGTCACCGGGAGAGAAGCGGAAGGTGGGGTCATTTATGGTTCTTCCCCCTGGGGACTCTGAGGCCTGATTTTTTGAAGCCATTTTCCTTTTTAAATTTTGGAAAAGGAAGTGTAGTGTGTACCGTGCATGTAGTTTGGTGTTGATAGTTAGAGAAACTTGTATTGGAGAGCATGCTGGCCTACTCCCTGTGTTACTGAGACACTGAAAAAGTTCAGCAATGAGGGATGGTCGGGACCTAGTCTCGAGGGCTGATGAAACGGGAGCTCCAGCTCTCCTGTCATCAGTTTTCCATCCACCTTTGGAGTACTGCCCTGCACGACTGGTGCTACAGTCTACTCCTACAATGTTTGATGATACTGGATGATGGATGATGATGAATAATAATGATAGATGATACTGATGGATGATGATGAATAGTGATGGATGATAATGATGGAAGATGGATGATATATCGTAATTGATGATAATGGATGAAGGATGATAAATGATGGATGATGAGCTGATTGTTCATGGATGATTATAATGATGGATGATGATGCATGAGATAACAGATTCAGATGACGGATAATGATGAAGATGTACCATGGCCATGATGGTGATAATGGATGAGGATCATGTTGATGGATGATAAAGGCGGATGATGATAGGTGATGATGATAGCTGATAAATGACAACAGATGGTTGGTATATAACAGACGGTGATGGTGAGGATGGTGATGACTACAGTTATTGATGTACTGTACGTGCGGAATCAGGAAAGAAAGCGATCAAAGTATAGATCATAATATTTGCCTATCTCTCTGTCTATCTGCATGCGCATCTAGCTACCTATCTGTACCAACATATTTATGTATCTATATCTATTTGTTTCTCTATCTATCTATATCTGCGTATCTTTATATCGAGGTAAATTAATTAGTCTGGATCTACCTTTATAATAATTTATCTATCAAGACTTTCTTTTCTAGATCTAACAGGTAGTTACACACACACACACACACACACACACACACACATACACACACACACACACGCACAGATGTGTTAAGGATATAGATGCGGGTGGGAGGGGTTGCATTGCTATAAATTTTGGAAGACCATTTTGTGTTTGTTTTGTGACATCTCGTAACTTTTCATGAGGATAAAATAATCATTGTACATACAGCTGTGTGATAGCCCCACTGTAAGGGCTGTGAGAAAATGCGTTGGTTTCGTATCTGTTTGCAAATAATCATGTCGAGGAGAATTTTGTCCCAACTATTTGTGTAAAGGAATATATTTCGTTATAATCTACATGAATATGCACTCAATTTGGGAAACTTTGTCCAACGTTGTCAAGTGATACAGAAGCTTATTAAAAGATTCATTACACAGATACACACTGCCTCACAAATCACATATTTTGGTATTTCCTTAAGCGCAAGTTTTAATCGACTAAATATTTTTATAGCTGCGCTCGTGAAACACACACACACACACACACACACACACACACACACACACACTGCTGAAAACATATCCCCCGGTCTCGATCTGCGAGCTTGAATTAAAAAAAAAATAATAATAATAATAATAACTTGCCTCTGTGTTTATCAAAAGTCCCAGTTCGCCCTATGAAATTCACTTGCGCTCGAAACACGCAAGCAGCATTATAATTAACAGAAAACTAATATGACCACTAACCTCATCCACTCACTTCATGTGGTGCTGCCTACTTCTTCATTCACTTTTTGCATTCCTTTCCTGCGTCTACCCTTCCCCTTCTTATTTCTCCCATCTTTCCTGTAACTTTTATTACTCTTCTTTCCTTTTCAGGTGGCTCTACATTGAGTGACAAACCTAATGGTCTCCTGTAAGTCAGGAAACCATTTACACCACAGGATGGTAACTATATAACCAATCCATACGTGCTCCATACCTGTCAGCAACTGGTTTGGTGGAAGGTTAGTGCCCCTCCCCGTAAAACAATTTACTCAGTGTCAAACGGCCATCCCTTACGGGATTATGGCGTTTGGCTATAGATAGATAGATAATGAAATAACTCATAATCAAACCAAATTCACTTGCAGAAAATGAAGTAGTAAATGTTTCTTAGGCTTCAATGAATAAATAAATATATAAATAAATATATAAATGTTCCTTCTCATTCAGTGTAGACGCATATGAACGTAGTACTAGGCTACATCAGCTGTCGTCATGATCTATTATCATCGTGAGTGCTTTCAGTCTTAAGACGAAGGTAACATGTATTACCCTTCACTTTATACACATCTCTTACCCGATCACTGGAGGTGAAGCTTGTTATAACTGACCATGCGTCAGTGCCATCCGCCGAGGAAAAGACCAGGCATACGTTCACCCCCCCTCCCTCGCACTCGCCTGTGTAACGATTAACCTGCTATCTAGCGATGCCTGACTGTGATGGAAGCTGGTTTTGTCACCGGGTGTTGCCTATACACCGGTATATATATATATATATATATATATATATATATATATATATATATATATATATATATATATATATATATATATATGTATGTATGTATATTAGGCTGGCCCTTATATTGGCCCTCCAAAAAAAAAAAAAAAAAAAAAAATTGTTATTTTTTTCGCTCTCACCCTCCAGTTCAATACTATGTCATTAGAAAATAACGTTGACAAAATTTCATAGACATACGATGATATTTAGGGTATGCTCAAAGACGTTATATTTTTGTCTCTATGTTGCCTTATGCGATGAATCGGTTATACATTACTTATGGAGGACCTGACTGGGTATGAGAAGGTTGATCGTCTTCCAATAATTGTTCTGGATCTGGTGTAGATCAACTCCTTGCAATACCAAAGCTACTTTCTGGCACTGGACACAATTTTGCAAAAGCCATGATTAATGTTGTTGATGACTGGGGTCTTCGTGATCAAATCAAAGCCCTCAGCTTCGACACCACAGCAAGCAACACCGGTAAAGTAAATGGAGCCTGTGTTCTCTTTGAGCAATACCTGAATTCTGAAGTTCTGTATTTAGCATGCCGTCATCATATACATGAAATTATGTTGGAAGAAGCGTTCATGGTAACAATGGGATCATCAAGTGGACCAGAGATTCAGATCTTCAAACGGTTCAGGATCTTTTGGCCAGAAATTGTAAACAGTGGCACTAGTTACAGCCCTGGCATAAGAAACAGTAAAGTTCTGCTTGCTGTGGAGACTGTGAAACATGAGGTTATTCATTTTTGTCTTCTGCAGTTAAATCAGGATCATCCAAGAAATGACTATATTGAGTTGCTTGAACTGACTCTTCTTTTCTGGGTGAAGTTCCATCGAAAGGGGTCAAGTTTAGAAAACCTGGAGCAGTTCACCGAGCTCGATTCATGGCACGGCTCATCTATGCTCTGAAAATGTTCATGTTTCGAGATTCTGGAAACAAATTGTCACCCAAGGAATTGCAAGGCTTACAAGATCTTTGTATTTTTGGAGCTCATTTCTATGTGAAATCCTGGTTCCTCTCTCGTTTGCCAACAGCTGCACCACGGAATGATCTACAACTTCTGCAATCTCTTGCAGGGAGCAAAACACTCCCAGGCAGAGCAGCTCTTAAAAAACTTCTTGGGCAACTATGGTACTTAAGTGAATATCTAGTATCCTTTGCATTCTTTGACAGAGATTTGGGATTGAAAGAAAAACGAGCAATGGTTCAGCATCTACAACTGGAAGGGCAGAAGAACTCGCAAAAAAGAATTCAAGTGGCTGAGAAAGACATTCAAACCAAGAAACTCTCTGACTTTGTGTCTGCCAAATCGAAGGTCTTCTTCACTTCTCTGGGGATTGAAGCCGACTTTCTCAATGATGATCCACAGTCCTGGAACAAGAACCCAAAGTACATTGAAGCAGAAGCAGTAGTTAGAGATCTCCGGGTTGTTAATGACAGCAGAACGAGGAATTGCATTGATTCAGGAATTCGGTGGACTCCTTACCAAAAATGAAGAGCAAACTCAATTTGCTGTTCAAGTTGTACAGGAACATCGAAAGAAATACCCCAATTGCAAGAAGGATACACTCTTCAAGGGCACCCTGATATCTGCAAATGCAAGCCAATGAACAAATACTTTATTGTTTTAATTAGGTTTATTTTCTTTATTCCAAATTTAACATTATATAGTTTCTTTAGCCACTAAAAATCCTTCTTTAACTATATACCATGTTCTTAAAAAAAAAAAAAAAAAATGGGGCTTTGCAAATGAGTAATCTATAATGTGATATTGTTATCTGTATATTTGCAAAGTCATGCCCAACTCAAGTCGCCATGCTTTAGTCCCATTGCCGCGGAACTGCGTTGGGCTGATGTTCCAGGGTAGCGGTCATACCCATTGAATCTGTGAAAAATGTATAACTGTCTGTTGCCTAATTTATATTACTAAGCAGTATTTCTTACTATTTAAACCAAATGCTTTTTACTCGAAAAATGGTCTCAAACTAACAATCATGGATTTTAGTGGCTGAAGAAGAGTTATGAAATATTAAAACTCTTTGAGCACACCCTAAAGAATTCTTAAACACAATGAAATTTTGCTCAATAAAGTTTTGTGATATGTAGCATCAAACGAAAGGGTGAGAAGAAACAAAACAAAGATAGTGACAAAATAAGGGCCACCCTAATATATATATATATATATATATATATATATATATAATCTCATCAGCCGTTTGAGTGTCTACTGCAGGACCGGCCAATCCGACCGAAGTGGGGACGATAGAGCCAATGTATCTCTACTAAGTGGCTTAGGCTGTCTGGTATATATATATATATATATATATATATATATATATAATATATATATATATATATATATCATTATCGTCAGCTATTGCAAGTCCACTGCTGAACAAAGACGACCCCCAGCCTTCTCTATAAATTCCTTGACTGAGCCAATCTCTGCGATGCTTTGCTCGTAAACTTCTTTGTCTCATCTCTCCACTTCCTGTCTGGCTTATTCTGCTATGCTTGCAGTCTCTTGGAATCAAGTCACTCAGCCTCTTGCTCAAACGGATATCAAATATTCTTGCTGCATGACCTGCTCACCACCACTTACGTTCTTTTATAACATCTATAATACCTGACTTTGGTCGGCTCTCTCACCCAAGTTGATCTTTTCCTATCTCAAGGACATTCCCAACATTGGCCTTTCTATTGCCCTTTGAGTACGGATTTGTTTGTGTTCCACTGATTTTGTCAGTTCCCAGGTTTCACAACCGTATGTCATAGCTGGGATCATACAATCATTATAAACTATTACCTACTGTAAAGCTACTATTCATGATGTCTCTTATGTTTACCGGAAGTCTTCTATCTGACTGTAACGTGTCTTTTTATTTCCCTCCCTTTTTTTTTGAGGGGGGGGGGTTAGCATATGCCCCATCATGTAAAAGTATTCCTCAGCTTCTTTAAGAATTTCATTTAATTTGATGGGGCTCATTGGTGAAACTGGACTAAATATTAGTTTTTATTTTGGTTTATCTATAGCCCAGATTTGATGTTCTCTCATTTTAGGTTATTTAGCATTTCTTGCAATATCTCTGCTGTTTCAGAGAATAGGACAATATCATCTGGAGATCTCAAATGGTTAAGTTTCCATTTATGTTTATTCCTTTGTTCTCCCAGTCTAGCTTTCAAAAAATGCTTTCAACTCATGCCGTAAATTTGATGATACTGTTTATCTCTGATACACACGTTTCTCAATCTTAATTTTTTCGAGTCTTTATGTAACTGAATTGTTGCAGTCCCCTCTTTGTATATGTTTTTCGAGCAGTTTTACATTGTTCGCATTTAATTCTTGTTCCCGGTTCCCACAATGAAATTACAATTGCTGTGTGTTTCACTGAGTCGAGAGCCATTTTGTAATCGAGAAAACCTAAGCACAGCAGTTTATTATATTCTGCAGTATTCATTCATCGTGCGTAGATGATCAGTAGTCTGCCGCTTCAGAATCCAGCTTTCTAATGAGACTGGTTTTCTTCCAAATTTATTGGTACTCTGTCCATAAGGACTTTATTGAAGATTTCACAAATACTTGGTAATAAGCTAACAAATCGATAATTACTACGATCTTTTTAGTTGCTTCTCTTGTTAAGCATCACAACTATTGCATTATGCCATGATTTAGGAAATTTCTTCTTTAAATGTTAGATACAGAAGTGGGTGAGCCGATTCTGAACTTCTACTCCTGCATTCGACAGTAAATCTGCCAGTGGTGGGCAGCGCAAACGAAGAAGGACCTTGCGCAAGCACAATGCGCAATAAACAGTTCACTACCTTGCACAAGCGCAAGTGCGCAATCCAACAAATATTTAGCTTGCACAATGTCGCAAAGCACAAGCGCATATCATTTGCATATATTTGTGGGGATTACTATAAATATTGAGATATTTAAATGAAATAGCATACTTACTTTTATTTATTCAAATTATGTTCTATTATATGTAATTTGCACAAGTCCGCAATCTAATATTTAGCTTGCGCAATGTCGTTAAGTGCTAGCGCAAACCATTTGCATATATTTGTGAGAATTTCTGTAAAATATTGAATATTTAAATAAATTAGCATACTTACTTTTATGTACTATTATTCTATCTATCTATTGCCAGACGCCTTAATCTCGTAAAGGGTGGCCACTGGCCACAAACAAGCAACAAATTGCCTCCATGTCACCTTGTCCCCTGCCATTTCACTGCCCTGCTCCCAGCTCACACCCCTCTCTCTCATATACTTCACTCCATCCCTCCATCTCATCCTTGGCCTCCCCCTCCCTCTCCCCCCCTGCACCTCACTCACATACACTCTCCTCGTTAGTCTCTCACACTCCATCCTCTCCATATGACCAAACAACCTCATTGTTTCTCTAACGCTTCCTATCACATCCACATCCACACCACAACGATCCTTCACTTCCTCATTTGTCAGTCTGTCTCTCCATGTACTAATTCCACATGCTCCTCTCAAATAACTCATTTATTTCCACAGCTCTCACTCTTGACTTCTGTCTCTCCAACGAGATCAAAGCTTCACTTCCATACATTAGAGTTGGTATCACAATACTGTCATGTAGTAACTTTTTCACTCGAAGTTCAAACAGAGGAGTGAGCGGGGGCTGCGAAGCAGAGGGACAGGGAAACAAATGCTGTGATGTTGCCAGTTTTACATTTATCTGCATTATTGCAAGAGGTTTTATTTAATAATTCAGTACAGATATACAATAGCATGTGTAATTCCTTACAAAAATCATTAAAACATATTATTTAAATCAAATATCCACAGCCTAAAAAAATATTAGGCTGTGGATATTTGATTTAAGTATGTTTTAATGATTTTTGTAAGGAATTGCATATGCTACTCTTAATAAATAATGTATTTTAAATTTTATTATTATTTACTACTAATAATAATTTAAAAAGATATTACATTATCTCTGTTGAAGCATTTTAACCCGCCCCATCCCGACATTTTCTGGGCAGTGGTACACCCCAGTCCCGACATTTTTGGACCTTTTTTTGGGGGGCTCAAACATCCGCTTTTGGTGAGAAACAAATTCATAGAGAAATCGCTCACCTGAGGTTTAAAATACTCGATCCAGGTAGGAGTACCTCCTTACCTTACAGGGTTTTCTATCAGTCTGGCTGCAAAGAAAACGAGTTCTATGGGAGGATAACTATTCTACACCACTCATAAATGGTATTTATTTATTTATTTGGTACGAATTTATATGTAGTACTAGAGTATGTTGGTTTTCAAACAGTAATATAGGCATTATAAGCATTGTTTCACTCACTAACTCATCACCATCCTCCACATTGCCATCGATTGGGGAATCACTCTGGCCCTGAATTTCGTACCATGGCTTGACATGGCTTTACTGGCCAGGTCACTGATAACAGGTGAATTGCTGAGAAAAGGTCATGCAGGGGGGGGAGGAGGTCATGCTGGGTAAGGCATTGTCCCTGCCTGGCATCTTGTAGAGGAAGGTGTCCCGTGTATACGTGCCAAAAATCACTCGCGAAAATTGAAAATTGTGCAAATTAGGGACCTTGCAATGTTGCCGCATTTATTTACGTCTCCGGGATATGAGTCCACATCATGTGAGGACGTGAATTCACGTCTCCGGGACGGGATGGGTTAAGAAATGCTACTACCCTCCATCCCTCCCGCCTCTCCCTAGCAGAACCCGTGTGACCCGCCCGAGCCTCCCCCATCCCTCGTCCAGACATACAGGAAGCTCCCAAGACCACGTATCCCTTGGATTGTGCAGTGCGCAATCCACAGAACAGATGCACAAGGCAGGTGCACAAACGCAAATTTAGTTGTGCAAGTGGAACTAAATTTGCACTTGCACACCTGTTTTTTCACGTGCGAAAGCGCAATATTGTGCATGGTCTCATGCAGTGCGCAATGCACAAACGATATTTACCAGAGCGCAACGGTGTGCAATGGCACTTTGCTCAAGTGTTTCCACACCTGCCCAGCACTGAAATCTGCTAATATTCCATATTCTCCTGGGGCATTTCTTCTTTCCATACTTTTAAGAGAAAAGTTTCATCTTTGATGCATACACTTCTATGTAAAAATCCTTAACATTCTTCATCGCACACACACGCACAAACACACACACACACACACACACACACATGCACACACACACACACACACACACACACACTCACACACTCTCTCTCTCTCTCTCTCTGCTCTCTTGACTTGACTTGTGTGGCAATCGGACGTGTCCACTCAAGCTCGAGCACACCTCCTTAACCAGCCCCGTCCCGTCGACGTATGGGTACGTTGCAACGATTTGCATTTGCCAGTCCCGGCGATGTACCAGTACGTCGTGCAATTGCAAGGTCCCTAATTTGCACAATTTTCAATTTTCGCGCGTGATTTTTCGTATGTATACACGGGACACCTTCCTCTATTCCTCTACAAGATGCCAAGCAGGGACAATGCCTTACACCGCATAACCTCCCCCCTCCCCCCCTCACGCCATGGTCTCGGCAATTCACCTGTTACCAGTGACCTGGCCAGTAAAGATATTCAGGGCCAGAGTGATTCCCCAATCGATGACAATGTGGAGGACAATGTTTACATAGCATTAGAAGAAACAGTCAGAAATAATGATCAGGTAATGTGGCAAAAAAAGGTCAGGTATGGTGATTAGTTAGTGAGTGAAACAATGCTTATAATGCCTTTATTACTGCTTGAAAACCAATATACTCTCATACTACATATAAATTCGTACCAAGTAAATAAATAAATACCGTTTATGAGTGGATAAAATAGTTACCCTCCCATAGAACTCGTTTTCTTTGGTGCCAGCATGTTAGAAAACTCAGTCAGGTAAGGAGGAACTCCTACCTGGATTGAGTACTTTAAACCTCAGGTGAGTGATTTCTCTATGAATTTTCGATGTTTCTCACCAAAAGCGAAGGTTTTAGCCAAAAAAATTTTTTTCAAAAATACCTCGGGATTGGGGGATGTCGGAGGTGCAGAAAACCTTGGGACGTGACGGGTTAAGTTTGTTTGGTGGCCAATATAAGTAACAGGGTTCCTGAGTACAAATCAAAATGGTTGAGATGGACGTATCAGAAATGGAACTATTGGTGAAAGCAAGAGTGGAAGAAGAGCTGAACTTGCTTTCACAGTGCAGAAAAAAGGATTTGACCAAAACGGCAAAGGACGTGATCGAAACCCTGATACCCGAAATGATCAAACTGATAACTGTAGCAGTGTCCGAAGCAATGACAGCAGCAATGGAATGAATGATGGAAGCAGTTAAAAGCACAACAGTGGATAGCTTCCAGGTTCAGCGGCAAGCTTTACTAATGAAGTATGAATGTGACAAGTTAGAGCAGTATCAAAGAAGTGATAACTTACGCATTTTTGGATTAGAGGAAGAATGAGAAGAAACAGAGGAAACACTAGAGGAGAAGGTGGTCGAGCTTGCTTCGAACATTGAAGTTCACTTACAACCTGGAAAAGTTTCAGTGATTCATCGTCTGGGGAAGCCCCGAGATTGTGCTCGACCTGTGATCATTCGGTTTAGCAGCAGGAAAAAGAGGAATGAAATTCGCAAGAGGAAAGGTGAGCTGAAGAATAAAAACATCAATATATTTATTAACGAGGACTTGACACAACTTAGAGCAGCGATGATGAAGATAGTGAAGGATCAAGTGGGAGTGAAAAATGTTACTTCAAGAAATGGGAAGATCGTGGCCTGGCTAACCGAGGATCCGAACCATGCCATTGAGATAAACACCCCAGACAACCTGAGTAAGGTGGGGATCGTGACCCCAGATTGGAAGCGACTGAAGATGGATCAACTTGTGCGGGACATTGTAGCATAGGGTAAGTGCGGAGCACACAATAATGTACCAAGAGTAAATATACTCAGAAGCAAAAGAGAGAAAAATAGTGGAAATAAAGCTGAAATAACATATCAAGGTATCAATATAGTATCAATTAATGTGTGTGGTCTTAAAAGTAAATTAAATACACCAGAAGTCATTGATTTGTGTGGGAGTCATGAAATTATATGTTTCAGTGAAATTAAAAGTGATGAAGTTGATATCCATAATATAAGGGATGTGTTTGATAAGCTTGGGTTTACAGTAATTTATCATGTTAGACGGACCCTCAGTGTGTGTAAGTCTGGCGGAATTATGATTGCTGTAAAAACTATGATGAAGCCCATATGGAAGCCAATACAGAGTAGTTCAGAGGCTTTTATATCCTTGTTGTTGGATAAGTCATGCTTAATATTAAAGAAACATGTCCTAGTGACTTCTTTGTACATGCCTCCAAGCAATTCTAGATATTCAAGTGTTGAACTGTTTGAAGAACTTGATCATTTTTTACTGGAGTATAATGATGATGACTATTACCATATTATATGTGGCGATTTTAATGCGCGCATGGGTACTACTACTGATATTGTCCCATTAAATCAATATGGTTTAGGGGTTGATGATGATAATATGAGGAAATTGATAGATGTCAGTGAGAGTATGGTGCAGCTTGGTTTTCCAATAGAGAGGTATTCTAGAGACATGACAGGCGTTAATGCGTATGGTAAGAAATTAGTAGAAATATGTAGAAACAATATGTTGTGTATATTTAGTGGAAGAGTAGGAGAGGATTGCATGATTGGTAAAGAAACCACAGTCTTTGATACAGTTGTTGACTATGTTATTGGATCACCATTCCTCTTACCTCACATGTAAAACTTCAAGAATTTGGATTTTGACCCCCTTTTTTCAGATGTGCATTGTGGTATATCTTTTGGTATTAGGAATATAACAAAGGTGAGTATGCATTTGTGTGAGGATAGGGAAAGTACGGGATGTATTAAAAATAGTAAGGGGACATCTGAGGGAAACAATAAACCAGAAAAGTGAGATAAACGTAGAGATACTGAATGTGTTAACAGTATAAACCATGATTTTGTGGCTCAGATATTCGAAAATCATAGTTTTAAGTCTGTTTCGGATGTAAATGATGATTTAAGAAAATTTCTTATTGAACCAGCTTTGAAAAATTTTTCACAGAAGGGTAAGGCATTAAGAAAAGTAATAATAGTACTATGTCTGGTAATGATAATGTTATTTAAGCAGGAAAGAGTATCATAAGGCAAAATATAAGAATAATATACTGTAGAAAAAACTCTGAATAGTTATAATGACATGATAACAAAAAGTAAGAAATATAAGCAAGAACTGAAACGAATCAAAGGGGAAAAAAAATGTACTTTAATTGTAAAGTTACGGAATGCAAAGACCGAAGACTCTAGATTATATTGGCAGAGATTACAGGGAACTCAGAAAAAATCTGATATACCCATACTAATTTCAGAATTTATGAATCATTTTAAGAGACTACCACAAGAGGGTAACACCGAAGATTCTCTTAGCAATACAGACATTGATATTGATACTGAAGATGACAGTGTGTTAAATAAAGAGGTTACAGAGGATGAGGTGTACAAGTGTATACTGAAGCTTAAGAGTAACAAGGCTGCTGGTATTGATAATATTATCAATGAATATATAATAAATACTAAACATCTATTATGCCCCTTATATGTAAAACTCTTTAATAAGGTTCTAGAGACAGGAAATATCCCAGAGGAATGACTGATAGGAATAATTGTTCCTATTTATAAGAACGTAGAAGTAAATGATGTAAATAATTATAGAGGTATAACTCTACTAAGTTGTGTAGGAAAATTATTTACAACAATACTCAATGTACGGTTAACCAGATTTTGTGATGATAATTCTGTCATTAAGGAAATGCAAGCAGGATTTGGGGAGGGATATTCTACTATTGATCATGTCTTTGTATTAAAAAATTTAATTGATCTGTTTCAGCACAAGAAGAAAAAATTGTATTGCCTGTATGTTGATTACAGAAAAGCTTTCGACCTTGTGTGGAGACATGGCCTCTGGTATAAATTACTGAAGATAGGAATTAATGGTAAAATTATTAGAGTAATAAGGAATATGTACAGCAATATAAAATCTTGTGTTTCAGTTAATCAAGAGGTCTTTGATTATTTTGGAAGTTATACTGATGTCAGACAGGGAGAAAATCTGTCACCACTTCTTTTCTCTTTGTATGTGAATGATATTGAAGAATTACTGTTAGAACATAAATGTAATTACATTAATATTGATGACGGATGGGTGGATAATATGCTTAAAGTTCTCCTCTTGATATATGCAGATGATACTATTATGTTAGCTGAGAGTGAAGTAGGTATTTGCAATGCACTTAAAGCTATGGAAATGTATTGTGACACATGGAAGTTAGATATCAATTGTAAAAAGACAAAGATTACTGTATTTAGCAAGACAAAATGTGGAACAGAGGATTATAACTTTCAGTTTAAAGGAGAAAAGATTGAAATTGTTGTGGAATATAAATATTTGGGTGTTATCATGAATTATAATGGAAGTTTTAAAACATGCCGGGAACAACTGGTGCAGCAGGGTAGGAGAGCAATGTACAGTCTGACTGCAAAGTGTCGTAAATTTGATTTGCCTATTGACTTGCAACTAGAGTTGTTTGATTCGATGGTATTACCGATCATTACATATGGCTGTGAGGTTTGGGGTTACAGATGTATTAAGGATATACAGAAAGTACATGTTACATTCCTGAAACATATACTTAATGTTCGTAAAACCACATGCAATGCCATGATTTATGGGGAGTTGGGTAAATATCCTATCAGTACGCATGTTAATAATAGAATGTTGAATTATTGGTCAAGAATAATTACTGGTATGCAAGATAAACTTTATTTTGTAATGTATCAGTGTCTTTACAAACTGTATAATGAAAACAGTTTCAAATCACAGTGGTTGAACTATGTAAAAACTTTGTTGAATAATTCAGGTATGTCAGGCATATGGTTGGGCCAAGAAGTTAATATTCGTTTATGGTTGAAACTTGCTTTTGAGAGAAAGGTTAAGGACCAGTGGATCACTGAATGGCAGTCAGTATTGAATAGTAAATCATCATTTAGCATGTATGTTTCTCATAGAGATAGATTTGTCTTCGAAAGTTATCTAGTAAAATTACCAAAACAGTACAGGATTAACCTATGTAAATTCGTAACTAATAATCACAGATTACCCATTGTAACAGGTCGGTTCAACAAAATTCCTAGAGAAGAAAGGTTCTGCAATAAATGTAATGATAATATCCTTGGAGACGAGTATCATGTATTATTTGAGTGTACTAATGATGACATCACAGCATTGAGACTTAGGTATATACCAATGTATTACAGAAATATTCCCAGTAGATGTAAGTTAGCACAATTATTTCAAAGTAATAGCTATGTCATACAGTGCAAAGTAGCATTATTCGTCAAGTCTGTACTTAATATTTTTAGGTAATTTGTATTGATAACCATAGGATACACTATACTGTGTACTAAAATCAGGAGGTGTGCTCCATACTTTGTATAAAGTCAGAGCCTAATCTCTCTCTCTTTCTCTCTCTCTCTCTCTCTCTCTCTCTCTCTCTCTCTTGTTGATAACCTTATTTAATTCTGCTCTTTCCATTTCATCTTCGTTTGTTTTTATTTTAAACTCCTTTCTTCTTTTCGTGAGCTCGAGGGTCGTTCTGAATACCTGTTGGTTTTGGTTGTATTAGCTTTCCCTACTGCCGATGCTGATTCCCTTAATACTTTTGTTGTCTATCATTCAACTCATCCATGTCACACTCAGCTTAACAATGGGTACTTTATTTCTGACTGAAAGGCAGGTTTGTTTTCACTTAATTTTATTGGGCATACCTGTTTGTTTATAACCAGCTTTCATTCATTTGTGAAATTGAATCTGGCTGCGCAGCCCACCAGTCTGTGGTCACTTCCTATATTTACTTTATTCAGAAGTGTAACATTAGCAAATGTTTTTTGACTTTTCTTCTTAATGAAGTTGATTTCATTCTTTGTTTCTCCACTTGGATATCACGTCCATTTTTTTTTTTTTTTTTTTTTTTGTGAAAGAATGTGTTAATTTTTGTCATGTTAAAATTTTTGTCATATAAAATTCAACACATTTCCCCCCTGTCATTACTCTCTCGTACTTGAACTTTTCGATTTGCCAGCTCCAATGAGTATAGTATGTCTGGTCTTTTCATCTTCTTCCATAATCCAGGAGATGTTATCACAGAATGTTTCTATTTCTACATCTGTGTATTGTGACAAGGGTGCCTATAATTTATCACTTTCAGGATGTATCTTTTGCATAGTCTAATTACTGTCCATGTTAGTCTGTCAGACATGCTCATACTGCTGAATTTAACAATGCTGTCTGCAAGGTTTCTTTCAATTAGAAATCTTACACCACTAATTCTTTTATTCTACCCTCCTCTACTGTAAAATAAGTGGATGCTGTCTTGAAGATGAATTAAATTTTCTTTTCTGTTGATATCACTCAGACCTGTAATATTCCAACTAATGTTTTCTAATTAATTCATTAAGGTATCAAAGTTAGCAATCTTCTGGAAGACTTCTTACACTGTACATCCATCCATCCATCATCCATTCCTGTGTTGCCTCATGAGGAACATAGAAGCCCAGGGCTAGACAAGTTGGTCCTGACATTTAAGATGAGAGTGACCAGCCTCACTCATCCCTGAGCCTCACTCATCCCTAAGTGACATTACGTGAGCAATGAACCCCAACCATCCCTTGGATTAAACTTGCACTGGCTCAATTCGCTTGGAGCACCTTAACCCCTTGACCACGGAGCGTCACTTTTGTGACTCACGGGTGCAATGGATCATACCGCGGGGCATCACTTTTGTGATTCTGTGTTATTTTGAATTCTCCCGGGCTTACAAGTGGTGGCTTGTATCATCTATCAGTACTGCCAATGTCCAACAGTAGTCAGCACTCCAAATCTCATCTGTACTCCCATCCATTGCTGACAATTTAGCCATTTTTCCCCATTCCTGCCTCCCTTCCCTACCTCCCCTCCATTACCCTTTCATCTCGCCTGCCCAGACGTGCTGCGCCAAGCAAATCTTTCCCTGAATTTTCCACTGATTTCATCCATTGAAATA
This sequence comes from Coenobita brevimanus, assembly GCF_032717465.1. Classification (NCBI taxonomy): domain Eukaryota; kingdom Metazoa; phylum Arthropoda; class Malacostraca; order Decapoda; family Coenobitidae; genus Coenobita; species Coenobita brevimanus. The sequence goes on along the minus strand of NC_136957.1, from coordinate 30,710,718 downwards.
AGCTCTATGCCGTATTCTTATACAAAATAATATATATACAAAAAAGAAATAAGGTAACTGATAGTGCTATATACCTGGAACTGGCTAATTATCACCTGACAACACCTCACGTGCAATCTTTCGCTAATTTCCCACAGTAATTTCCCCCTTGAAATATGCCGTATAATCTATTCTCGTAATAAAAATATATATAACAAAGGAAGGGAGAAGCCTAAGTGATATTTACATTCACCTGGAACTACCTATTATTTTATGTATTGTCGAGATTTCCTACCAATCATTTTTTAGCATGTACTGATAATGTCCAACAATAGTCAGCACTCCTTATCTCATCTGTACTCCCATCCATTGTTGACAATTTAGCCATTTTCCCCCATTCTTGACTCCCCTCCCTACCTCCCCTCCATTACCCTCTCTCCCCTCCCTACCTTATCTCCATTACCCTCTCTTCTCGCCTGCCTGGCAGCGCTGCGCTAAGCAAATCTTCCCCGGAATTTTCCACTGATTTCATCCATTGAAATAAGCCCTATGCCCTATTCTTCTACAAAATAATATATACAAAAAAGAAAAAAGGTAAGTGATAGTGCTATACACCTGGAATTGGCTAATTATCACCTGACAACACCTCACGTGCACTCGTTCGCTAATTTCCCATGGTAATTTCCGCTTTGAAATCTATTCTCGTAATAAAAATATATATAAGAAAGGAAGGGAGAAGCCTAAGTGATATTTACATTTATCTGGAACTACCAATTTTTTTATGTATTGTCAAGATTTCCTACCAGTCCTTACTTAGCATGTAAGTTAGCAGCTGCCACCCTGTTGTCACTGTCAACCATTGCCTGCCCATATAAGCTGTGTCATTCAGTTCCTTGTCGTCCTCTGAGGTCAAACCATGTCGCACTCGCACCTCACCTTTTCCACCGCTGCTGCGCCCATTGCAAAGGGCCCTGTGACCTCTACCCATAGAAAAACTCGTGGAGGAGGCAGGAAAGGACTAAGTGACTCAGCAGTGGAACGTGAACTGGCAGAATTATCAATGATAATGATGGATAGTGACTTTGATCCTTCAGGTGAATCGTGTGATGAACCAGGAGAGGAAATCATGACAGAAACTCCTAGTATGAGTGCTTCAGTGTCCCAAGTTATCCCTAGCTCCATAGAAAAGGAGCCCTTAGTGCAGCAAGGGAAGGAATTTGGGAAGGGAGTGAAAAGGCGGCAGGTTAGCCCTGGAACAATGGCCCCGCATGACCCAGCCCGCCATGAGTCCCGAGGTGAATCACCTCCTCGCTCCCCCAGCCCCACTTCACTAATTTCTTCCTCATCTTCAGTGGAATTTTCTCCTGAGTCTTCGTCGTCGGAGTCTCCACCAGCACCTACAGTGAAGGCAGGCCACAGGGGAAGAGGTAAATCCCTGACATGTAAAAGTAGAGTAGCAAGTAGATTAAGGGCTGCTAGTGCTACACGGCAACCTAGGGTCAGTGTGAGTGACCTTGAAACAGCCCAGTCTGCCTCACAGCCACCCTCCACCCTCACCCACCCTACACCGCCACAACAGGGAATCCTGGATGCCTTCGTGTGGATGGAAGGTTCCAATTTCGTCCCTGAACATCTTAATTTTGACAAGAGTTCCTCAGGGATACAGCCTGCCTTCACTCTTGACGAGGATGCTGAGTGTGTGGACTTCCTTTTGGCCTTCCTCGATGATGAAGTCGTGCAGCACATATGTGATGAGACAAACAGGTACGAATCACAACGTGCTGCAAGTGGTGCAGGTGCAGCGAAGATGCAACAGTGAACCGTGTGGGAGTGCAGGAGCTGTATGTGTTCTTTGTCCTCATGCTTCTCATGCCACACTCAAAGAAGCATGAGTTGGAAGAATACTGGTCCCCTTACTACCCTCACCCACCTTCAATAAGTACATGGCCAAAGATCGCTTCCAGAACATCATGGGAAACCTGCACTTCACCAACAATGATGTACCTTCCCAAACCGACCCACTCTGGAAGATCCGGGAGATTCTGAGCAAAATGAAGGATAAGTTTATGTCATTCTTCCACCCCTTTCAGAAGGTTGTCATAGACGAATCCTTGGTTTTGTTCAGAGGACGTCTTAGGTTTGTACAGTACATTCCAAGCAAATGCCATCGCTTTGGAATCAAGTTCTTTGTACTGTGCGACTGTAAGACGGGGTACATCCTTGACTTCGTCATCTATTCAGCCAACACTGTCGATCTGGACAAAACACACCCCCTTGGTTTCTCAGGCTGTGTAGTGGAAGTGCTGCTTGAAAGGTATTTTTTTGGGAATTATGTGCTGTATACTGACAATTATTATACAGCACCGAAACTTGCTAAATATCTTTCAGAGCACGGCATCGGCTCCTGTGGCACTGTGAAGAGCAATCGTGCCCACTTCCCCAAATTCCCAGAGGCAGGAAACTCGTAGCGAGGAGAGGTGTATCTAGGCAAGTCTGAGAAGATGCTGGGAATACGGTGGCATGACAAGAAGGTCGTGCACATGCTCACCACAGTACACAAGGGGGAAATGAAAGACAGTGGGAAGGTCGACCGTAGGACAGGCGAACCTGTGAGGAAACCTGATGCTGTCATAGACTATAATATCAACATGCGGCTGGTGGACAAGTCCGACATGATGATTGGAGAGATTGACTGCCTCAGGAAGAACACTAGGTGGTACAGGAAAGTTTTTCTGCATCTCATAGACATGACGATGCTGAACGCCTTCATCCTGTACAAGATGAAGGTAAAGCCACCCAAGTCCTTCTCCTTGAAGTTGTTCACCAGGACTTGTGTTCAGCAGCTGCTTGAAAGATATGGTAGGGTGACAGCAGCAACTCCAAGGCGCCATGCAGTAAGACTTCCTGACAGACTTGAGCAGAGGGCGTACATGGATCGGCACAGACTGATGCAAATGCCTACCACAACCAAGAGGAAGGCTGCGATCCGCAGGTGCCAGGTGTGTGCACATACCACCCGACGCACACCTGAGCACAAACGCACCTCTTGGCAGTGCACTGAGTGCCAGGTTCCCCTCTGCATTACCTGCTTCTTTGATTACCACAGCCTGAAGCAATTGTAAAAGCGCAAGTGGAAAATGTTAATAAAATGTAAATAATGTGTAAATAATGTGTAAATAGCAAGTGAAAGCAATGGATGTAAATATGATGGAACAGTGTAATATAGTTTTATAAGTTACTGCAAGTGACAGTGCATTACATAGTGTAGGTAAAATAGAAGTGTAAATATTGAAAATACAATAGAAAATGTAAATAGAAATGTAAATAATTAGTAATATAAGAATATGAGTACAAATACTTGAAGTTATGACAGTGAAAGTGAAACCATGGCTCTCTACGTACTTTACTGAAAGAGAAATTTAATGCCTACAGGGACAATAAACTACTATTACTGAAGGAAACTTATGGATAAAGACCAAAGATATAAATAAGTGTTATATAGTAATAGGAATATAAAGTGTGAGTCTTTTTATGAATAATAAATGACAGAATACCAGCGGCGAACGAGCGCAAGTGGGAAGGTCATACGCGCTCGTAATTTTCATTGCTTTCACAGTGGGTTTTTTTTGGAGTATGGATTCCAAACTATTTGAAAATCATAGAATACTGTTTCTAGTGATAATACCAGGCTGTGGTAATCATATTACGGGTTGTCGGGAAGTGTAAAGTGGAGACTTCGTTACCCAACTTCAGAGGTCTCCACAAGTCCTACGGTACTAGAAGAAGGCTCAACAAACATCCCAGGAGAAAGCTGAAGGTATGTGCCATAAGCATATATAATTTTAATATTCTAGGACTAATAACTGATTTTTGGCAAATATTTTTAGAGAGTCTGTTGGAGCGCGAATATGCCCGTGGGACATGCAAGTCGAGCCAAAACAACCCCGCGGTTTAGGGGTTAATTATTCATTAACCACCAGGCGCCATAATTTGGTTATATGGTTACATATTAAAAAAATATTGGCACTCTTTCAGCATGATAAAATTTAACACATCGGACGAGAGATCTAAAAATAAACTGAGTTAAAGTGCCTGGTAGGTATCACTTATCTGCTCAGCCTCAGGTCCGTATTCATAGTGGCATCAGAGGCTTTGTAGCATCCTTTACAAAACAATTTGTTTTGCTTATTATCACTGGCTTTCACGTTACTTGGAGAGTTTGAGTATCAACATAGTTTTTATAAACCTTTAAAAGAAGGATGCTGATGTGTAACGTGCAGAATAAATCGCTATCTAGGAAGTGTTATGCAAGAACCTAAAGCCATTTTAACCTGCCATGTGCTGGCCACTCCCAGCCCAAAGTGTCACCCCCGTGCCGGCCAATTTTTGATTTTTTTTGGGGAGGGGCTAAAATGATAGATTTTGATGTGAAAAAAACGAATATGACCATAAAAAAACTCACCAGAGGCTTGAAGTGCGTTTTTCGTAGTCTCTCAGGCTGCCCGCAGGTGTGGGCGTGCAGGGAATCCCCAGCGGGGGTGAGAGAAAACCAGTTTTCTATGCAAGGTAAATTCAAGTATTCTCACCAACGTGACTCAGGGAAGGTATAGGAATGGTCTTAACACTTTTCTGTCCACTTCTCACCCACAAAAAAAAAAATCTTATTTCATAAAATCGTATTTTTGAGGGAAAATAAATCACTTACTCATGCAACACTATACGTATCACTGTGAATGCATTGTCTTGCAGTTACGAGAAGATATGCATAACCTGACTTCACAATGTACAGCCCCTTCACTTACAGTAAATTATTTACAACATGCCTTCAGTATACACAGACATTACCAGAGTATTTTTGATCCTCTCACTGTGAATATATCATCTAACACTTACGAGAACATAAGTAAAACTTTACTCCACAACGTTCAGTCCTTACACTTACGAGAAAATATTTACATGTCATCACTGTATGCAGTACTTATAATAACACTTCCTGAGTGTCTTTTTTCGTATTTACAACACTTTTTGAGCGTCTTTTTTTCGCTCGTCATTACCACACTATTGTTTCTCAAAAGTTAGCAAGTGTGGTACTCCTCGAAGCATGGGTATACGCACAGTCCTACATCACACTCTGCACACATATACCTTGAGTCCTTCTGAGTATGTGGCCTTACAGTGCTATTTGCACACACTTGACCCCTCTGCTGGGGATTCTGACGTGTTGCACTTGGGGGGACGATTTTGGGAAAGTGTCTAGAGGTGAGGTGTAGAGGTGTGGCAGCAGTGTGATGGTGGCAAACAGCACTTCTATCTTCACCATATTCACCCACTATCTCCCGCACCAGCTCGCTAATATAGCCCTCGAATGTCTCTTGGATGCCAGTGGTCTGTGCTTGGAGATAGTGAGCGTTGAGGACAGTGATGTCGAGGAGATCTATCTATCTATCTATTGCCAGACGCTTCAATCCCGTTTGGGGTGGCCACAAACAAATCGCCTCCAAGTCGCCCTGTCCCCCGCCATTTCACTGCCCTGCTCCCAACTCACACACCCCTCTCTCATATACCTCTCCACCCCATCCCTCCATCTCATCCTCGGCCTCCCCCTCCCTCTTCCCCCCTCCACCTCACTCACATACACTCTCTTCGTCAGTCTTTCACCCTCCATCCTCTCCACATGGCCAAACCACCTCAGTGTGTTCCTCATAACGCTTCCTATCACATCCACATCCACACCACAACGCTCCTTTATATCCTCATTCGTCAGCCTGTCTCTCCACGTGACTCCACAGGCTCCTCTTAAATAACTCATTTCCACTGCTCTCACTCTTGACTTGTGTCCTTCCAACAATGTCCAAGCTTCACTTCCGTATGTTAGTGTTGGTATCACAATACTGTCATGTAGTAACTTTTTCACTTCCATGGAAGTGAAGAATAATTTTTTATACCACTTCATCGTGGGCCTGGCACAGTCAATGCTAGAAATCATGTTGTCTGATTGATCCACCTGTCGCATATTCACATTGTATGCCAAGACAGGTTCTGGTTTCCAGACGTGTCGCCACCCTTCTGCCCTGTAACCTATACTGTCTGTGCGGTGTACAAGGGGCCGATGAACAGACGAGAGGAGGAATACTTCGCGGTTGTGGTGCCATGCTGTTGCAAGGATATTATGTGCCTTGTAAAAATCGTCCTTTTTCTGAAGCTTCCTCCCCACCTTCACCATGTGCTGACGGTTCTTCTTTACAGTGCCGCACAGACCAGTTTCGTGCAGGTGAAGGTACCTGGCGAGAAGGGGACTTGTGTACCAAATATCGAGGTATAAGATGTACCCACGATGAAGGTAATCATTGATCATCATTTTTACCACAGCCCCTGAGAGTCCCAAACTTCTATCTTCTGTGACATCCATCTGAACACCTGTGTACAGGACTATGTCCTGCACACACCCAGTCTTACAATCTCACATCATGAAGATTTGAAGCCAAACTTGTGTCTTTGCTGGAGATATACTGACGAAAAGCAATATTACCTCTCCATAGCATTAGACTCTCGTCTATGACGTGGTCTCGATATGGAGAGAAGGAAGTACGGAATTTCTCTCAAAGGTGATCAAAAACCAGACGTATCCTCCTCATCCTGTCTGTGTTGTTTGCGTTAGCAGGGTCAAGGGTGTAGGGGTGTACCTAGAGATTTTGGGGCCCTAGGGGCTAGGTTTTTTGCAGGGCCTCTCTCCTGGAGGGGGTCCCTGCAAAGAACCTAGCCCCCCTCATTCTCAAAACTTATCTAATATCTCAGCCGGGATTGTCGGGATGATAAATATATATATATATTTTTAAATATTAATAAAAAGTTTATAAATTTTAAGGCTTTTGGGCCCCCCCCTCAATTGGGGACCCGGGGGGCAGTTTCAAACAGTCCCCCTGCCCCCCCGCCCCCCTCAGGTACGCCACTGCAAGGGTGTCAAAAAAATGAAGACGGCACAGGATGTACTGAAAACGATTCCTTCCCATCACCTTACCAAAAAATGGTGTCTCCATTACTGGATCCACAGTCCAATATGAGGGAAGCTGATTTTTTTTTCCAATATCCCCATCAAAAGAACAAGTGCTAGGAACACATACATTTCACCCAGGATCACGTCAGATTCAAACAATCGGCTGTGTCGTGTCTGTGTTGTTCCCCCATGTTCAAATGCAGCAAAGGCATTGGTCAGGGCCACAATCTTCAAAACAAACTCCACAGGTAAGTAGTTCCTGAAAAAGTCAAGCCTACTGGAGGTATGGTGAAGTTCAGGGACACTACACCCGGCCTCATTTTCTTGGGTGAACAGGTGAATGTGGGGGACAAAGTCATTACTGTCCTCCCACTCCCATGTCATCTCCTCCTCCTCATCATCATCACCTCAATGTTCCTCGGGCTGTGGGGAAGCATGGGGAAGTGTGGGGAATGGGGGAAGAGTTTCACGTGAGGTGCTGGGTGTGGGGAAGGCGGGAAGACTTTGCCCTGAGCTGCTGGGCTGAGCTGGGTCACGGGGAGGCAAGGGAGAGCGCGGGCGAGATGAGTCACTCTCCCCCAACAACGGAACTTTCCCAAATCTTCCATGCTTTCTCCTCACACTTTCCTCCCCACATGGTGAAATTCTTTGCTTCCCCAACCACCCCTCAACTGCAGGACTACCTTCCTCCTCCCTTTCCTCCTCATCGTCGTGATGTGAAAGGCGACGACGTGTAGGTGGCCTCGTACCACATGTTGCCCTAGTGTAGCCTATATACCTAGATTTTCTAGGTGAGGGAATTTCGTCATCGCTACTACTTTCCTCCTCAGGCTGGATGTAGTCCTTATCCTGCGTGTTGTCATAATCCAGATCACTTCCTCAGTGTAGGGAACCCTCAGGAGGTCCTGAATCTCCTCGTTAGAGAGACCGTGGCGAGACATCACCGAACTGCATGACTGACACAAGCAGAGTGAGCGTGAGGCGGAAGTACGTCGGTTCATAGGTCAGGCCGCCTGAGGCCAGATAGAGGAAAGGTTGCACTACAAGCACACCAATTTTTGCGCACCTAGCTTGAAAATTGCGGTCAAAATTATTTTTTGAAATCGAGACCGTTTTAAAACGGCACTGGCACTGAGCACGCAATTACATCAGACCGTTTTAAAATGGCACTGGCACGGGGTGGGTTAAATGTGAACACAGCTCATTCAATGCGGAAATTGTTCAATTTGAAGCAATTTCATAGGCAACACATTCCTAACATTACATGCAAATCCAGAACCGTGCGAGCTAAAAGCCTATCCTAAAACAGACGAATATGTCTACCGATCATTCCCTCTACTATGTTGTTACCATTTTTATCCAACTGATGATAGACCATTCTCTGTTTCGTAATCCATGCACTACTACATTCACGCATTATTGATGTGATTAATATTACAGCAATATTACTGTACATACTGTAAATAGTTAACATGAGTTGTTCATGGGATGTTGTACATACTGGACAGTTAGACCTATAAAGTTTGCCATCAACCCATTCATAAAATGTTAATGTGGTTGTCCTTGTATCACAGCGTGTAAGAAAATCCTAAGGTGGTAACCTTGGATACGATGGGTGCCAAGCAGACAAATAGCACTTTGATTTCTATAATGTCAAGTGGATAATGCTTTCAGACCTTCCTTCGAGCATTATGTCTGTTGCTATGAATTATTCATTCTACATGACATGAAGTTACGGGAGTTACACTATATCTGCAGAGAGAGAGAGAGAGAGAGAGAGAGAGAGAGAGAGAGAGAGGGATGGGGGGCAGGGAGGGACAGAGAGATTGAGGGAGAGAGGATCAGGTGTATCAACCCTTACCATGTATTCAAGGCTTCTGTGCCAGTGACAGATGCGAAGGGTAACAAAGCAAGGGGTGCCAATAATTATATTAGTGGCTGTACATGCGGATTTTCGTGGATTTCGTTTGTTTAATGTCCGGTCTCTGATTTGCTGAGACAATGTCGACTCACCTGCAGTGTCACACTGCCTGTAAGCACAGTAGGTAATGTGGTTGGACCTTTAGTGGGGGAGGATCGAACAAGAACACCTGAGAGTTCATTGCCAGTGCAATTCATGATTTGGTTGGAAGGACAGTGGCAAATAATCTGACTTCCCTGCCACATAATTTCTTGTAAGATATATTATTTTTTGTGCCACCTTATTCAGTATATTCGGCAGAGCCTTGTATACAAAACTAGCAGGGGTACCTGGCATTGCCGGAACAAAAAGACGAACTCTAATCCTGTTTGTTCCAATATCTCTTATGCCTTTGAAGAGGGATTATAAGAGGTCCAGGAAACTTCTATTTCAGTTTTTGCAGACTAACACTCAATATTTGTACGCACTTGTTTACTATTACTGGTGACCTCAAGTGACTTCCAACCACATCAACCATGGGACACTGTTGCGGTTGATTTACTCAAGATGCCGTTATCATACAATAATAACCAATAACTATTTGTAGCAACGGATCATTTTTCCCGTTATGTCAATTTAGGTCCAATTAAAGATGAAACAGCAGAGACAGTAGCAAAGGCAATAACAGATAATGTAATATGTCGCTTTACTATCCCAAAGGTACTAATAAGTGATAATGGAGGAGAATTTAATTCTGATATCTTACAAGAAATATGTAAACAATACAACATCAAAAAGGTTAACGTTTTAACCTATCACCTAGCATCCAATGAGTTAGTAGAGAGACAAAATAAAAAAGTATTAGATGTACTACGACACATTCTCAATGAATATTATGCAAGCTGGGATGATTGGATTCCCAGAGTAGAAGCATCAATTAATGGATCTATAAATAAGTCTGTAGGAGATGCACCACATTTCATTATATATGGGACAGATAAAAACTACCATATGAAATTCTACAAGGTCAAAATCTGCCCATATACAATTACGATGATTGCACCAAATTCCGTTTATGTGAATTCCAGGACATACATAAGAGAGTGAAAAAACAATCATCGATGTCCAAGGAAGAAATGACGGAGGCATTCAACAAAAAGGCAAAAGAATCGCCTATCAGCTTAGGAGACATTGTCTATGGTATCATTCATACGAGAGACAATAAATTATCCCCGAAATTTGAGGGCCCATACAGAATAATTAACATAAAAGCAATCAAAGTTTTAATTAGGTCACTGTCAAGTGGCGAAGAGAAACAAGTTCATATTGACCATTTAAAAAGAGTTTCAAGGGAATTATCCAATAATTATACAACCTCGGATACCACCGAACATAACTCATGAAACCAGTCAAGAAAACAACAATATTTACAAAAATAAATTAAGGTCATATACCAAACAAACATAGGTGCAACTGTTCCAAAAAAATCTACAGTACATCATTTACATGATTTAAATATCGATTTAAACTCCTTCTGTAAATGAAATAACAAGCAAGTTATTGTTCTCCGTTTGTCAACCGTAACGCACATCATCACTGTCATCGACCACAGCATGACTATATTAGAAAATTATTATTATTATTTTTTTCGGTAGGTGACGATGAAGGGACTTATACCATGGATTCTCCTCTACATAGCAAGAGGATATGCTCACTTAGACCCCCAACGCACAGTACGGCAAGGATGCCTCATAGCTCCAACGGCCATGACGTCAATCGTAAAAGATGTCATGAGTACTGAAATCAGTTTGGGTTAATTATACGAATTACCTTCTTATCTATAGAACATCGCCAAATCCATGAGGACCCTGGCCTTCATGATAGGAGACTGTGTTTCACAAGCACATACACAAAGGAAGTGGATGAAATAGTGAAGTTAGCGAAATGGAAGATAGAACAGGCGAAGTCAACTATGCTCATTATGATCCAAGATCTCCCATCTCATGGAACGGAGGTATTGAGCGACACGAACAATATCACACGTACTCGCCAAAAGAGCGGATTGTTTGACCTGGGTGGTGCAATTCTTGGGAACATCTTTGGATTGGCTACAGAGGAAGACCTTCAAGAAATAAACAACAAATTTAATAAAATAGGCCAGGTACTAACACATCAAAACAAATTCATTGCTGGACAAAACTCAGCAATGAAGACAATCATGAAAAATCTAAAAAAGGCAGAAAGTATAACTCACCAAAGTGTAGACAAAATAAATGCCATGGAAGGGAACATAACACTTTTCCAGCATTTCTCCATCATCACGGAACATATTGACACAATTATACTCCAGCTAGATAACAGTTGAGTTCGTTAAAGGGCACTTATGCAAGTAATTCCAAATGCTGGTAATGGTAGGATCACAGCATTTTTTTTTTTTTATGCGAGGAAGAAAGAACCAAAGGCCATGAGCCCGCAGTAACAGTTCCCTCCAAGAGAAAAACAAAATACAATAGAGAGCCAAATTCAAGATCCAATCATTTTGAGATGCCTGTACACACTGCGTTTGAAAGACTGGAGATCATAGGCAGCAGGAAATACAGACAGAGGGAGACAGTTCCAGAGTTGACCTGTTGCATAAATGAAAGACTGGGAGTAACGGTTAACTCTTGCATTAGAGAGTTGGACAGATAAGGGATGAGAGTTTGCTGCCAGACGGGTGCTACGCGCCCGTCGTAGAGGTGGAGGAATGCAAGCAGACAGTTCAGAGGAGCAGTGACCATTAAAGTAGCGATAGAAAAGAGATAAAGATGCAACAGTGCGATGAAGAGACAGAGGTTGAAGGGAGTCAGTAAGAGGAGGAGAGATAATGAGACGAAAAGCCTTTGACTCCACCCTATTGAGAAGACCTGTATGTGGGGAGCCTCCCCACACATGAGAGTTGTACTCCACACAGGGGCAGATAAAACCCCTGTATAGAGTCAACAATTGTGCGAGGGTAAAGAAAGAGCGGAGTTGACTTAGCACACCCAATCTCTTGGAAGCAGATTTTACAAGAGATGTAATATGATCTTTCCAAGATAAGTCCCGACTAAATGAAACCCCAAGCATGTTCAGGGATGATACAGTTCTAAGCTGAATATTATTAAACATTAATGGGTATACCTGTGGAAGATTTTGTCGGGTTGATAAGTGTAAGGACTGAGTCTTAGATGCATTAAAAACAACCATATTATTTTTACCCCAGTCAGAGATACGAGCCAAGTCAGACATTAGGTGTGCCATAGCCTCATCCCTTGTTTGTTGAAGCAACTGTTGAGATGGCCATTGCGGGAACCGAATGGAAAGGTGAAGGGTGGAGTCATCAGCGTATGAGTGGATAGGGTTAGATGTACAGCTTAGAAGATCATTGATGAATAAAAGGAAAAGAGTTGGTGATAGGACAGAACCCTGAGGAACACCACTGTTGATAGATCTAGGAGAAGAACGATGGCCATCTACAATAGCGGCTATAGAACGACCAGAAAGGAAGCTAGCGATGAAGGCACAGATAGAAGGATAGAAACCGTAGGAGGGCAGTTTGGAAATTGAAGATTTATGCCAGACTCGATCGAAAGCCTTTGAGATGTCAAGTGCAATGGCAAAGCTTTCACCAAAGTCCCGAAAGGAGGATGACCAGGAGTCTGAAAGGTAGGTGAGAAGATCGCCAGTGGAGTGTCCCTGACGGAACCCGTACTGACGATCAGAAAGAAGGTTCTGATAGGAAAGATGCCTTAAAATTTTTCGATTAAGAATTGACTCGAAAAACTTTTGAAATACAGGACGTTAAAGCAATTGGACGATTGTTGGAGGATTGGGAGTGGTCACCCTTCTTTGGGACTGGGTGAATGAGAGCAAACTTCCAGCAAGAAGGAAAGGTACAAGTTGACAGGCAAAGGTGAAAGAGTTTGCCTAGGCAGGGTGTAAGTACAGAAGCACAGTTCTTGAGAACAACAGGAGGGACCCCATCAGGCCCATATGCCTTGTTAGTACTGAGGCCAGTGATGGCAGAAAATACATCAGCTGAAGAAATTTTAATGTCAGCCATGAGGAAGTCAGAGGGGGGAAGTAATGGAGGAAGAGCACCAGAATCGTCTAAGGTGGAATTGGAGGAGAAAGTCTGTCCGAAGAGATCTGCTTTATCAGTAGAAGAAATAGCTACAGAACCATAAGAGTAGAAAAGAGGAGGGAAGGATGATGAGGTAATTTCTGTTAGAAAGGTTTTTGTCAAGGTGCCAGAAGGAGCGAGAAGAATTCGAGTTGGAGAGTTGAGAGCATTTAGTATGGATGAAATTATTTTTAGCAGAGCGAAGAACAGACTTAGCACGATTCCGGGCAGAAACGTTAAGGTGATGTGATTCAGGGGTGGTTTGGCTCCGGTACCTTTTGTAGGCCCTCTCCTTGTTGTGGACAGCATTAGAACAAGCGTGATTAAACCATGGCTTTCTTGCTTTAGTCAAAGGATATGAGAAAGGAATGTATGCTTCCATGCCCGAGAGAATAACCTCCGTAATGCATAAGGCACACTCAGATGGCTCACAGCCATGGAAGCAATAATCATTCCATGGAAAATCAAAGAAGTACTGCCTGAGGGCCTCCCAGTCTGCGGCTCCAAAATGCCACAGACGACGTTTCCCTGGAGGGTTCACAGGCCGTACCGGAGTGATAGGACAGGTTAAGGTGATAAGGTTGTGATCGGAGGAGCCCAACGGAGAGAAAAGATTAACAGAGTAAGCAGAAGGATTAGTTGTGAGGAAGAGGTCAAGTATGTTGGAGCTCTCTCCAAGAGGTCAAGTATGTTGGAGCTCTCTCCAAGGCGGTCAGGGATACGGGTAGGGTGCTGTACAAGCTGCTCTAGGTCATTAACCCCTTAACCGCGGGGCGTCACTTTCGTGACGCTTGGGAGCAAGGGATCATACCGCGGGGCGTCGCTTTTGTGATTCTGTGTTATTTTGAATTCACCCGGGCTTCCAAGTGGGGGCTTGTATCATCTATCAGTACTGCGAATGTCCAACACTAGTCAGCACTCCTAATCTCATCTGTACTCCCATCCATTGTTGACAATTTAGCCATTTCTCCCCGTTCTTGACTCCCCTCCCTACCCCCCCTCCATTACCCTATCCTCTCGCCTGCCCGGCCGTGCTACGCTAAGTAAATCTTCCTGGAATTTTTCACTGATTTCATCCATTGAAATAAGCCCTATGTCCTATTCTTATACCAAATAATATATACAAGAAAGAAATAAGGTAAGTGAGAGTGCCATACACCTGGAATTGGCTAATTATCACCTGACAACACCTCACGTGCACTCGTTCGCTAATTTTCGCTGTTTTTTTCCCCTTGAAATATGCCGTATAATCTATTTTCGTAATAAATATACATGTAAGGAGGGAAGGGAGAAGCCTAAGTGATATTTACATTCACCTGGAACTACCTAATTTATAATGTATTGTCTAGATTTCCTGCCAATCATTTCAGTGCTAGACAAAGCTGTTTCAAGAGCTAACATTGGTAGCTCTGAATATATATCTCCTAAGTAGGCCTCTAATCTATTTTCGTAATAAATATACATGTAAGGAGGGAAGGGAGAAGCCTAAGTGATATTTACATTCACCTGGAACTACCTAATTTATAATGTATTGTCTAGATTTCCTGCCAATCATTTCAGTGCTAGACATAGCTGTTTCAAGAGCTAATATTGGTAACTCTGAATAACCCCTAAGCAGGCCTCCACCCCGGCTCTCCGTTATCAGTTTACTCTCATCTTCCGAAGCGAGGGTACGTATGTTTCTTCTTGCTGACTTCAAGGCCTTTTTTCACCCCCATGCAAAGGGCCCTGTGACCTTTACCCCCTACTAAACCTCGTGTGGAAAGAGGTAAAGGGCTGACAATTGATAAAAGAGTGACGACGATCTTTCGATTGAGTAAAACAGTGCAAGTGGAATTGTAAATAATGTGTAAATAATGTGTAAACAGCAAGTGAAAGTAATGAATGTAAATATACGTGAACAATGGAAAATAGTTTTATAAGTTATTTCGAGTGACAGTGCATAACACAGTGTAAATAAAATAGAAATGTAAATAACGTAAATAAAATAGAGAACGTAAATAGAAATGTAAATGAGTAGTATTTTAAGAATACGAGTATATACCTTAGGAGTAATGAAAGTGAAAGTTTCACTCTAGCATGTCTGAATGCTATGAGTTATGAGAGTGAAGATGAAAGTGACATTCACTCTCAATGCCAGTATACAGGACGAGAAAGTGAATGCTACGTATTTTACTGAAAGAAATTGAATCCCTACAGTGACAATAAACTAATACTACTGAAGGAAACTTATGGATAAAGACTGTAGATATATATAAGTGTTATATAGTAATAGAAATATAAAGTGTGAGGAGTTTTATGAATAATAAATGACAGAGTACCAAGAGCGAACTAGTGCCAGTGCGACGATCAGACGCCTCGTAATTTCCATTGCTTTCACGGTGTTTTTCTTTTTTTTTTAGTATGGATCCCAAAATACTTGAAAATTGTAGAATAGTGTTTATAGTGTTTGTATCTGGCTGTGGTAATCATATTACGGGTTGTCGGGAAGTGTAAAGTGGAGACTTCGGTACCCTACTTCAGAGGTCTCCACAAGTCCTACGGTAACCGAAGAAGGCTCAACAATCATTCCAGGAGAAAGCTGAAGGTATGTGCCATAAGCATATATAATTTTATTATTCTAGGACTAATAACTGATTTTTGGCAAATATTTTTTGAGAGTCTGTCGGAGTCCAAATAACCTCGCGGGACACGCAAGTCATTGGTAAACAAGCCCGCGGTGTAGGGGTTAAGGATAGAAAAGATGTAGGCTTGTTCACCAGGTGGATCAGTGAAAGGAGAGGAGAGCCAAAGGTGGTGATGAACATTGAAATCTCCTAGAATGGAGATTTCAGAGAAAGGAGAAATGGATAGAATGTGTTCCATCATAGAAGTAAGATAGTCAAAGAATTTTTGATAGTCAGTAAAATTAGGGGATAAGTAAACAGCACAGTTATATTTAGTCAGAGTATGATAGGAAAGCCGAAGCCAGAGTGTAGAGAATTCAGAAGAATCGAGTTCAGAAACACGAGAGCAAGATAAGTTGTTGCGTATATATACACAACAGCCACCTTTGGCTTTGAAATGAGTATAGAGAAAGTAGTAGGATACAGAAAAGGGTTTGCTGTCAGTTGCCTCAGACAGCTGAGTCTCAGTTAGAAAAAGAAGGTGAGGTTTAGAGGAGGAGAGGTGGTGCTCAACAGAGAAAAAGTTAGAGGAAAGGCCGCGAATGTTGCAGAAATGAAGAAGAAGAGAGTCAGACAGTGGTTCCAGGCACCTCGAGTCGTCACTGGGAAAGGGGCGGATGGTGGGGGCATTTATGGTCCTCCCCCTTGGGGACTCCGAGGCTTGGTGATGAGACGCCTTTTTTTGAATTTTGGAAAAGGAAGTGTAGTGTGTACTGTGCCTGAAGTTTGGTGTAGATAGTTAGAGAAATTTGTACTGGAGAGCATACTGACCTACTCTCTGTGTAACTGAGACACTGAAAAAGTTCAGCAAAGGGGGATGGTCAGGAACCAGTCCTGAGGGCTGATGAAACGGGAGCTCCAGCACTCCCTGTCATCAGCTTTCCATCCACCTCGGGAGTACTGCCCTGCTCGACTGGTGCTACAGTTCATGAGCTACGTCAGATAATTAGCCAGGGTATACATAAACATAGTTTTAAGGCTTTATTTCGTGGTAGAGATTTCATGTTATATTATCCATATTTAGAAGCAACACTGACACTAACATCAGTAGTAGTTCATGTACCATTCATAACTGACGACCTATTCACAGTATACCAAATACACCCCTTCCTTTCTAAGAATAATATCACTTTGGTCATTATCAACATCGACACCGACACTGAACTCATCATGGTCTCCAAGAGACGCAACACTGGAACTATCGCCAGTGAATCAACGATTGAACGGAAGTGCCGTACATCCTTACCTGCTGTTCATCTTTGTCCTGCATACATCTTCACGTTTCAGCCTACTGGAACAGTCCCTTGTGAAATGGTTATCATAAGAAATCAAAACATTCATCACCACTGCAATTTCACTTTTGCTCCAGATAAGCTTATACACCATCAACAAATTGGCCACTCTCAGTTCTTTTATTTCACTCATAACACATCAGTTTACATAATCTGTCCAGATATACCACCATCTTATACTTCATACATACTGTGCGGTACTTACACCATCCGTGTCCATTTTATCCACCATCAATCACTACTCCATTCTCAATCATACACACAAATATTTCCACCCACTGCCTAATATGGACTTAAACATGAGCACAAGATTAAGTTGACTTTACCTAAGTCTGAAACTATGCAACTAATCAATGAAACAATGAAGCCCTGGGAAGATTTGAGTTTGAGTATGTTCAACCCATATTATGTGTATAGCCCAGCACCTACTGGCTTTATAATCTTCTCTATTGTATTTGCAATAATGCTGTTCGCAGTGCACAGAATGCATGCAAGAATTGCAAACTTGGAGTCAGTATTTAGTGGGGGCAGAGTAAAGATTCAAGTAAAACCCCATGAATGAAGTGTAGATATTTTGTTTATAGTAGTAATTTTATTTTTAAAAAATGGAAAGACACATGATATAGAAGTATACCAGTATCATTATCTCTATATAAAATATTAATAGCTCTTACTATAATCTTAATTTTGAACTATTTTTTGCATATATACTTATGCCTGTTATACATACACATTTTACAATATGTCATACCATATTGTATAATCATTATAACTATAATATATTTGTTCAATTATGTATAGAATTTGTTTAAAATGTTTATGTTTCTAAAATATTACTGGATCATTGCAATATTAACATGAATGTTATATCTATGCAATATTATAATCAATGTTATGAATTAATAGATTAGCATATGTCAATGATAATTGCTGTCGAAGGATCGCCAGCTGGCGTGACCGAGCAATGTCAGGACTCCATATTAAAATAATACAACTCATAGTATGATAGATAAAGAGATAGATAGATAGACAGTGTAATAGCATAGGAACACCAGTTAAGGCTAGGTGTGGGAAGAGGAAATAAGTCAGCAATTCAGCAAGACGTAACCAAAAGAATGCCAGTGGGCACCGGAAGTGCTACATACACACAGACACACACAAGCTTCTACAACCCACAACTATGTTTTACACATGTGACACTAGCCCTCCTAGGGCAAGATAAGAGAGTTAGAGAGCAGAAAGGGGCTAGCCATAGAACCGAAAGGGTGTGAAGAGAGGAAATAAGAAGAGGGGTCCAACGAGACTTAGCTAGTAAATTACGTTCCTATATATATATATATATATATATATATATATATATATATATATATATATATATATATATATATATATATATATATTTTGTGTCCGACTCTGGGCAAAGGCTTCAGGGCCTATATCTTGGGGGCAGTAGCCTATCCCAAGGCCCAGTAGTCCTCCTACACCTCCACATGTCACTCTGTTCAATTTAAACTTTTCTTTTAAGATAATAAATCAAGATCAACTCCCTGTATCCATCTATAACTTCTACCTTCGACTACAGGATAACTAGAACCAAATCTCAAGATTAATATAATACAAGCTCAAGATTCAGAAGTTCGAACTTTGTCTTCAAATCTACAGTGAATTCCTACAATATACAAGCTACAAGATACAAGGTATGAGATATCTCTACGATTAACTACAAGTAACAAGTCTACGAGACATCTCTACAATCTTCTACACACACCTACAAGTAGCGGCAATGAGTAAATCACAAGAAGAAAAGACCGAGAATACATCGAGAAAGAAAAACAAAACAAAAAGCATGTACACAGCAACATCCCATCACTGCCACCAGGTATATATGTGAATCTTGAGCTTGTAATATGTTAATCTTGAGATTTGGGTCTAGTTATTGTGTAGTCGAAGGTAGGAGAAGTTAAAGATGGATACAGGGAGTTGACCTTGATTTATATCTTCAAAGAAAAGTTTAAGTTGAGCAGTGTATGTATTACACAGGAACGTAATTTTCTAGCTAAGTCTCGTTGGACCCCTCTTCTTATTTCCTCTCTCCACAACCTTTCAGTTCTATGGCTAGCCCCTTTTTGCTCTCTAACTCTCTCATCCTGCCCTGGGAGGGCTAGTGTCACGCGTGTAAAACATAGATGTGGGTTCTAGAAGCTTGTGTGTGTCTGTGTGTATGTAGCGCTTCCGGTGCCCACTGGCATTCATTTGGTTACGTCTTGCTGAACTGCTGACATATTTCCTGTTCCCACACCTAGCCTACTAACTGGTGTTCCTATGCTATCTATTACACTGTCTATCTATCTATCTATTTAACTATCATGCTATGAGTTGTATTATTATAATATGGAGTCCTGACAACCTCAAATGACCTCGGAGGTCAACCTCACATAGCCTATGTCCGAACTGAAGGTCATGTGAGTTTCCGTGCCAAAAATTGGGCTGCAGGGATGCCAGGCATTGCCCGGGCTAAAAAGGTGAATGCTCCACCGGTGACCTCAAATGACCCAGATCTGAATTTTGACCCCCCTTATATCATCCTTGGGTCACCCTGATTTAGAATATATATGGGTCTGGGGGTCTCTGGCCCTTGGTTTGGGCGTGATTGAAGGACGAACAACGCGGCTCTTTTATATACCAGTACAGTTTATAGACTGATAGGGGGTCCCATGGTCTGCACCATCTGTGACGGTACCTCATATATTTAGGAGGCATTCCCCTGTCCACCATCAAGGAACTCACCAGGGAGCAGTGGGACCCTGCCCCTGGACACACACACACACACACACACACACACACACACACACACACACACACACCTATCTATCTATCTATCTATCTATCCATATATCAACTTTTTCCTCCCTGTCACTTCCCCTCCCTTTCTTCCCTCTCCTCTTTCCCGCCTTTTTATATTCCCTCTCTTTCTTTCACTACCCATCGTGTCCTTGCCATCTCTCTTTTCCTCATGCCATTCTCCCCTTCCCTTCTCTTCCTGTCTATCTACCTATTGCCAGACGCCTTAATCCCGTAAGGGGTAGCCTCAAGCTAATTGCCTCCATGTCACCCTGCCTCCCGCCATTTCAATGCCCTCCCCCCAGCTCACGCCTCCCTCTCGCATATACCTCACCACTCCATCCCTTCACCCCATCCTCGGCCTCCCCCTCCCTCTCCCCCTCTCCACCTCGTTCACATACACTCTCCTCGTTAGTCTCTCGCTCTCTATCCTCTCCACATGGCCAAACCACCTCATTGTATTCCTCCTAATGCTTTCTATCACATCCACATCCGCACCACAACTCTCCTTCACTTCCTCATTTGTTAGTCTGTCTCTCCATGTAACTCCACATGTTCCTTTCAAATAACTCATTTCCACTGTTCTCACTCTTGACGTCTCCTTCCAACGAGGTCCAAATTTCACTTCCATATGTTAGATTTGGCATCACTGTACTATCATGCAACGAATTTTTTACTTCCATGGTCACTTCTCTATTTGTATTCACTGCTTTCAAATAACCTGCCACCTTTCTTCTTGTTGTACCCTTTCAAGCACTTCATCATCCAAACTTCCATCCCCACTCATCACACTACGCAAGTACATAAATGCACTCACATTTTCCATTTCGTCATCATCCAACCTCACCGTACATTCAGTGACTTCATTTCTCTCGAAGAACATAATTTTACTATTCCCTACATTCACCTTTAGATTTTGTTTCTTACACACTCTCCGAAACTCATTCACCAAGCCTTTCAGCTCCCATTGTCATCTCCTAACACAGTACCATCTGCAAACAACAGTACAGGAAGTTTCCAAACGCTGCCCTCTCTCATTAGTGCCGCTCCAACATCCACTACCCTACCTCGCAACTCTTTTATAACCCCATCTATACAGTATACAGACGGAACAACCATGGAAACATGACACAGCCCTGTTTCAATTCAATATTCACAGAGAAAAGTTCATTCAGTTCACTGTCCACACGCACTGCAGCCGTAGCACCCTCATACATAATCTTCATGGCATTCTACAACTTCGCATTTACTCCATATATTCTTAATATTTCCCACATTCCTTGTCTATCCACTCTCTTATATGCTTTCTCCAAATCCATGAAGGCCACCCACAACTTCTTTCCCTTCTCTAGAAACTTTTCCACAAAAGAACTAAGGATGAATATCTGATCTACACAACCTCGTCAATTCCTAAAACATCCCTGTTCTTCTCCAACTGATTCCTCTGTTATTTCCCTAAATGTCAATAAGTATCCTACCAAATACTTTTCCCATTAAAAAGACAAATGCCCCTATGATTACCACACAATTCTCTTTCCCTTTTTCCTTTGTAGAGGGGAATAATTACACCCGACTTCTAATCCTCCGGGACTACCGTCCCCCCAGGCTAATTTGCACATCTTCCAAATCAGTTCTCTTACTATCTCTGCCCCATCCTTCATAATTTTACCACACACTCCATCAATTCCTGGGGCTTTCCCGCTTTTGACTTCTTCATTGCTCTCACTACTACCATCATACTGATCTCTTCCTCCCTTCTCACCTTCCTCCTTCTCCCAGCTATTTCCCAGCCACTTACACTTGCATTGCTTTCGTTTTATATATTGAACAGTTCCTTAAAGTGTTCTCCCCATCTGCTCACTTTTTCTCCCTTCTCCGCTATTAATCTTCCATTTTTATCTTCACTCCCCTACTAACTTCTCTGTCACCCTGTCTTACTCTAACTCCTTCCAGAACATTTTCCTACATTCCTTCCAAACTCCTCATCCACTCTATTCTTACTCTCTCTTACTAGTCTTTTCACCCTTCCCTTCCTCTCTTCTTATAATTCTCCCTGCCGTCTCTCAGCGTTCTCCATGCCTCTGATCCCCATCCACTTACTCTATGTTTTCTTCTTTTGTGCAACAGCTTCTCGCACTCCTTCATTCCACCATGCTGTTCCTTGCACTCCCTTTCGTCTTCTCATGCTACACCCACCTTTCATGACGCACAGATTTCTTTCGTGAATATCTTGCACACACCTTCCACCTCCCCCACCTGCTCTAAAAATCGTATTTACCCGATCTCTCTTCCTCTTCTTTCATATATTTTGCCCTTTTCCATCCTCCTGCAACCTCTCTACCTTCCTTGTATGGACTACTTCCTCCTGTCCCTCCCTCCTTCTATTCCACCATTAAAACTTGAACCTTGACTTTCATCACCATCAAGTGGTGGTCAGAAAGTCCACTCCCCCAAACTGTGTATGCTCTTCCATCCATTACGTAACTTCTCATTCTGTCATCCAAACACACATAATCAAACATTGTCTTCCGTTCACTCAGTTCACCACCCACCGTTTTCATCACTCGTCACGTATACCTGTGGAAAATTTTGTGCCTAAAGAGGGTACTGGCTATCACCAACACCCTGCCCGCACAAACGTCCACAAGAGCACTGCCATTCCCACCCACTTTTTCAGGCACAACTCGCTCACCAAATACTTCACCCACTTTCACATTCCCTACTTTTCCATTCATACAGTATCTCCGATCAAAAACACTGTCTCATTACTCTCAAACTTTTCCATGCACGCTTCCGTATTTACCCAGAAATCTTTCACTCTGCTTGCACTATCTTGCATTGATGCACACACACACACACACACACACACACACACACACACACACACACACACACACACACACACACACACACACACACACACACACACACACATACACAATCACCCACGATTGTATTCACCTTTCAATCTTACCCACACAATCCTTGGGCTAACTGATCTATACTCTGTCATATTCTCCTTCCATTTCTTGCACACAGCACTGCATACATCCTCTTTTGTCCTCTCTTTCTGAAATACTCCCGCGCATATACCCCATCCATACTCCCATTCTCTTTACACTTTCACCTCTCCTGTTTAATACCAGCCGCGATAGCGAAGCTGGTACCGTTTTCAGTCTGTCTGTCTGTGTGCCTGATAGCACCATAACTTCGCAACTGTTCAAGATATCATCACAAAATTTTACAGGTGTGTAGTAGGGAAAAAAATCGATCACGAGTTCGAAATTGGTGAAAGTAGGTCGAGGTCTGTGTGTCTGTTAACACAGTAACTTCGCAACCCCTCAAGATATCATCACAGAATTTTACAGGTGTGTGGCAGGGATGAATATCTCCTACGAGTGTTGTTTTCAGTTTGCCTGTCTATCTGTGTGTCTGTGTTTCTGTTAGCATGATAACGTCATAACCGCTCAAGAGATCATCATAAAATTTTACAGGTGTGTAGTATGGATGAAAATCTAACTGTTCGAAATTGGTGAAAGTAGGTCAAGGCCAAGGTCATATTCCGACCCGCGCAAGAGATGTATCGCTCGCGGCTGGTGATTCCCTCCTTTTGGAGGACGTGTGGTCAATAATTTCCTTGCTTTTCGCGTCCCTTTCTCCTTTACTCCCTTTTCCCCACCTTTCATTCCTTTTCCCATCCTTCTCTCCCCTTTCTATCCTTCCTTCCTGTCCTTTCCACTTTCCACAATTCCCCAACCCTCCGATTCTCCTTTCAACCCTCTCCCTGTATCTTTCGTTATTTCGTTCTGTTCTCCTCTCTTTCCCACCCTCCTTCGTCCCTTTTTTTTTTTTCCCCTACCTCCACATCCTCTCCCTGTCTTCCTCGCTTCTCTTCTCCCTCCTTTTTCGACTTTCCTTTGCTTTTTTCTTATCCATGTCCTTCCCGATCTCTTTCTCCCTTTTCCCTCGCCTCCCCATTTCCCCAGCTCCTCCTGTCTCTAGTCCTAGCTTTCATCTACCCATCCCTCCTTATTTGTCTCTCTCTCTCTCTCTCTCTCTCTCTCTCTCTCTCTCCACCTTTCCTTTTATTATCCTAACCCCCGCCCCTTCCCACACTCCTCAGTCCTCCTCTCCTTCCCATCGCTTTCCCTCCGGTTCCCTCTCTCATCCCTTTCCCTCTCTATTTAGCCCACTCCCCCCAAAAAAAAAAAAAAAAAATCTCTCCAAAAAACATGCTGGTGGCTTTTTCGGACCCTGAATTAATTGATGCCAGGCTACGTATTTCTATATTTAGAATTTTTAGTTTGTGCTTTTGATTTGAACTGCCGTGGATTTGGATGATTTTGGAGCTGTCATTATTATTTTTATGGGTTGCATTTTCGTCGACTTAGGAAGATTTCCGGCACCCTTTCCTTAGTTATTAATTTTGCATACTACGCCTAGCTGTTCTCGTTCTTGTGTTTGGTGTTATTTCAGTCGGATTGCATACAAGGCATACAAGAGAATATTTATGTGCCAAGCATAGGAATAATGAGGTAAGAATGGGGTGCAGTAAAGACTTCTTGCCAACGAGAATATGACTCTTTGTATCATATGTTATCAATCACATCTTAACTTTGCTCCACGCTTTCTAGTCCCAACTTTTAGGTTGTGTGAGGTGGTCCTATAACCTAGTTGCTGCCCACCATGTTGTGCTACCTATAACTAAGAAGACCACATCAACAAAGGAACATCACTAACCCGAGACGTCTCGTCGACGTATGGGTACGTTGCAACATTTTACATTTGCCAGTCCCGTCGACATACTGGTATGTTGTGCAATTGCAAGGTCCGTAATTTGCACAATTTTCAATTTTCCGGGTGATTTTTCGTACGTATACACGGGACACCTTCCTCTACTCCTCTACAAGATGCCAAGCAGGGACAATGCCTTACACCGCATAACCTCCCCCCCCCCCGCACGCCATTGTCTTGGCAATTCACCTGTTACCAGTGATCTGGCCAATAAAGACATTCAGGACCAGAGTGATTCCCCAATCGATGACAATGTGGAGGACAAAGTTTACATAACATTAGAGGAAGAAACAATCAGAAATGATGATCAGGTAATGTGGCAAAAGAAGGTCAGGAATGGTGATGAGTTAGTGAGTGAAACAATGCTTATAATGCCTATATCACTGTTTGGAAACCAATATACTCTCGTACCACATATAAATTCGTACCAAATAAATAAATAAATACTGTTTATGAGTGGTGTGAAATAGTTATCCTCCCATAGAACTCGTTTTCTTTGCAGCCAGCCTGATAGAAAACCCTGTAAGGTAAGGAGGTACTCCTACCTGTATCGAGTATTTTAAACCTCAGGTGAGCGATTTCTCTATGAATTTTCTATGTTTCTCACCAAAAGTGGAGGTTTTAGCCAAAAAAAATTTTTCCCAAAAATGTTCGGGACTGGGGGGTGTCGGAGGTGCGAAAGTGCTCGGGACATGACGGGCTAAAAGACGACACATCATCAGTGTTCATCAACTAACTCCTTCTTGCCTATGGAAAGGGTGAACATATGAATGAATAAAAAACTTTCAAGGAAGAAATTTACTGGTTTAAAACCCCCGGGCTCCTAGGCTCCACAATTCTCCTTGCAACAAACCACCTTCTGCCTGCAGTCAGCCATCCTTACCCGCAGTCAATCATCCTCACCCTGTAATCAACCATCCTCTGCCTCCAGTCATCCCTCTCATCCTCTGCCTGCAGTTAACCATTCTCTGCCTGCAGTTAACCATTCTTTGCCTACAGTTAACCGTCCTCTGGGTGCAGTTAACCATCCTTTGCATACAGTTAACCATTTTTTTTTTTTTAAGTTTAGGAAGAACCTCTCATACAAAAAACTTACTGAATGCTTAATGCATCACCTTCGTTAAAAAAAAAAAAAAAAAAAAAAAAATGTTGAGCTGAATAAAATCGTATGGTAAGAGAATGAATAAAATAATACATCATCGAAGTGAAAGGTAAAAAACATTTCCAAAAGTACCCAAACATTTTTTTTTTTAATAACAGAACAGAGAAAGGAAAAACAAATGAATAAAAAAAAATAATCCATACACCAGATTACTAGTGTCCTCTGTTCGTAAAGTATCTGTAAGTTAGACTTGAACAGCTGTAGGTTGAAGTTTGAAGGGAAACAACACTGGGGAAGCGAGTTCCAGAGAGATGCAGTTCGGGGAATTAAATAATTCTGATAGAAGTTCTGCAATAGGACTGAGTGACATTCCAGTCATGAGTGCTACCAGATGCCCGTGTAGCAAGAGGGAAGACATGGAGAGATGGCACCATCGACGCAACTTTGTCTGAGCATTTGCCATAAAAATATCTGTAAAATAATGCAAGGGAGGCAACATTCCTTCTTGCTTGAAGGGGAGGTAGTTTACTTGTAATGGCAGGGTTGTTAATAATTCTAACAGCTTTGTTCTGAATTTTGTCTAGTTGTTTTAATGCAAACCTCTCCACATCCCTTCCACAAGGGCGAACAATATTCAAACTGAAAGTGCACATGACTCTTATATATTATAGCTAACTGCTCGTCAGTGAAGAAGTTACGAACTCTGTACAATAATTCAAGTTTCTCTGGGGTGGATTTAGCAAGTGATCTGACATGAGAGGTCCAGCTGAGGGCATTGCTAAGTGTGACGCCGAGAATTTCAATACTTTTGGAGATGGGAATATTTGTAGCACTGAAGGTAATATACGAATCTAGCAATATCTGTCTATTAGTAAATTGTACAGTATATATTTAGTTTTACTAGCATTCAGTGAGACAAGGTTGTTTTGTCCCCATTCACTGATCGTAGATAGGTCTTGATTTATGGAGATAGCTGTACTGAGTTGAGAGGTAGAGATATTAGACTTTGTAAATGGGTGTCTGAGTGTGAATGAACTATGTAGTGTTGAGTCATCTGCATATAAGTGGAAGGGATTGTGGGTGACAGATAAGAGATCATTAATATGAACCGGGAACAGGGTTGGCGCCAGAACTGATTACTGTGGCATGCCGGCGTTAATTGAGTGGAAATTGGAATATACATCGTCTACTTTTACTCTTATTTTCCTGTCACTGAGATATGAGGAAATCAAAGGAACAAAAGACGTTAGGCCATAGCAAGGGAGTTTGGACAGCAGGGAATTGTGCCATACTCTGTTGAAAGCTTTAGAAATATCAAGGGCTACTGCATGAGTTTCTCCAAAAAGATCAATTGATTGATGGATGGTATGAGTTAGGAGATTGAGTATGTCAATGGTGGATCTTTCTTGGTGAACCATATTGTCTATCACTAATTAAGTTGTTGGATTCAAGATGTTTAACAATGTGCTTATTAATTAAAGTTTCAAATACCTTACGAAGAGAAGATGTGACAGCTTTTGGTCTGTAATCAGAGGGGTCAGAGGACCTTCCTTTCTTCGGAATTGGGTGGATATTGGCTTCTTTCCATGAATTTGGGAATGAAGAAGTATGTATGCATAGTCGGAATAATTTGGCTAGAACAGAGGCAAGTTCAGGTGAACACTTTTTCAAAACAATTGGCGGAATTCCATCTGGGCCTGGAGCTTTGTTGGTAGGTAAATTGTCTAGGATGGATTTTACGTATCATGTCTGTATTTTAAGTGGAACAATTTCGGGAGAGTCAAGTTCTAGTACTGGGGCGTTTTGGCTGGCATCCTCTCTAGTAGAATTTGTGGCAAATGTACTGACAAAAATATCTGCTTTCCCACGCTGGTCATTTGTAATGTTGCCATCTGAAGATTTTAGTGGAGGAATGGATGATGACTTGTTAAAGTTATTATTGAAAGACTTAAGATTTGACCAGAATATTCTATTGTCATTAGGGTTGTTAAGTAGTTTTGATGCTTGCTTTTGAAGAAAGTTTGATTTAGCTAGATTTATTACACCTTTTGCATGATTTCTAGCAATTTTATATTGAGATAGTGAAGCGGGTGGTTTTGATTTTACGTAAGAGTTATATGCTAATGACTTTTGGGCTGTTGCTCTGGCACAGTTGTCATCAAACCATTTTGGAGAGTTCGATCTTTTAGTGAACTGTTGACTTGTATCCATACCAACTAGTATTAAGTCGCAGATGTGGTACTGGGTAGAATTGGGATCACTAGAGAAGAAACATTGCTGCCATGGAATATCAGCAAGATAATTTCTAAATCCATCCCAGTTTGCCCTATCAAAGTGCCAACGGGTCACCTTGACAGGTTCAGAACGGGATGTGGGGTGGTTAACTAATGAGGCTATCCAGGTTGTGACAGTGCCTCTATCCTGTATTGATCTGGATTATTTGTCAAGAATAAATCCAAGAGATGAACATCATGGTCAGGATTATCAGGTATTCTGGTTGGTTGCTTACCAGCTGGGTCAGATTAAACGATTCTGCAAACAGCTCGCACTCTAGACCAGCGTCGTCAGTCCTGGCAGAAAGCAATAACCATTCAACATTGTGTACGTTAAAATGACCCAAACTTGTAATTTCGGTGCTAAGGGCAAGGTTAAGGTTACCCAACTGTGTGGATATGGAATCAAATACACTGGGTTCCGAAGAAACATTGGGGGAGCGATAGACTACACAGATATATTTGATAATATTTTGACAACTTAGTTATACAATGAGTAATCAAAACTGGTTGAAGTGAAGTTTAAAATAGTGTCAACTGCATATTGGGATTTGATATAACAACAGGTGTCACTCTTGTTATGGAAGTTTGTGAGATGGTAACCGGGAAAACAAAATTGGAATATATCGGTAGAGGGTGAGATTTGTGGTTCTGTGAGGAAAAGGGCCAAAGGGGATATGGACTGAAGGAAAAAATGAACTGAGTATAAATTTGTGGTAAGGCCGTGGATGTTGGTGAAGAATAAGGCCGCACTTTCACTTCTCCGCTGACGAGCATTATTGGAAGTTGCAACAGTCGCTGCCGGCACAGTCGCTTGATGGCGACCGGGAGGACCCTGTGCCGCCAGCCCTACACTGCCGGTGGTGGCAATCCGAGGCACCACCTCATTTGATAGTAACATTGCAGCGGCCATTGCTAAAGAAAGTGAATAGAAGGTGTGATATGTTATGCGCATGTAGTGTGGTGTAGACAGTTGAAGGTAGAGGTATTAAGAAAGCATGTTGGCCTACTCTCTGTGTAAATGAATGCACTGATAATGTTCAGCAAAGGGAGATGGTCAGGATCAAGTCCTGAGGGCTGGTGAAACAGGAGCTCCAGCTCTGTCACCAGCATGCCATCCACCTTTATCGATCCATCTGTCTGTCTATATATCTATCTATGTAGACATACAAATATGGGATAATAATTAATTACATTTTACATCCTCTTTACCGTTCTCCCTCCCTTTCACCTTCCATCTATCTAGCCTCATACAGCCTCCCTCATACACATATTATGCTCTACATTATTAATCTCGGCCTACCACTCCTTTCTCCAACCAGGCCAGCTTCATACAATCTATTATACACTGTAACACCCATCTTGTCCCTCCACATCCTCTCTCTCTCTCTCTCTCTCTCTCTCTCTCTCTCTCTCTCTCTCTCTCTCTCTCTCACATCCAGCGAACTATCGCATCTTGAGTTCTGGCAGTCCTTCTATGCCTAACAGATTGCTTCACAGCCCTTCACATATCACCACTCAGGCACTAGTAACGTACAATCTGAATAATAGCCTTTATTCATGATACACTTCAGGTAAGCATAACAAAGAGAGAGAGAGAGAGAGAGAGAGAGAACTTTGGGCAGAGTGTGTAAGACCAATCCTCTTATGAAATTTTACTCACAATATTTGCCAGTTATAAAGAGCTTTTGTGTTAAGTTGACAAGGCCGGGCTAAGTATTCTATTTGCCAAGCGCGGAGTTCTCACAAGTGGTGCAGAGATCTTGGTACAGAGATTGTCATTAAATTTATAATGAAAATATTTTTTTTTAATTCCTGCTGTCGTCATACAGTTTTATTTAGAGTACAGGGGATAAATCTGATGGCGGTCTATTAGGAACCGAGCTACCTATTGTTCAATATACTCACATTTCAAATTTCCTCATCATCCAACCTCACTGCTCATCTAGCGACTTCATTTCTCTTGAAGACCATAACTTTACTCTTCCCTACATTTACCTTTAGATACCGTTTCTTAAACGCTCTTCCAAGCTCATTCACCAAGCCTTGCAGATTCCCATCGTCGTCACTTAACAGTACAGTATGATCTGCAAACAACAGTACAGGGAATTTCCAAACTTTGCCCTCTCTCAATAAAGCCGCTCCAACATTCACTGCCCTACATTGTATCTCCTTTATAACCCTATTTATATACAGAGTGAACAACCATGGAGACATGGCACATCCCTGTTTCAATCCAGCATTCAAACGAGAAAATTCACTCATTTCACTATCCACACACACTGCAGCCTTAGCCCCTCATAGGTACTCTTCACGGCATTCAGCAACTTCCCATTTACTCCATATCCTCTTAATATTTTTAACATTCCTTGTCTATCCACCCTGTCATATGCTTTCTCCAAATCCATGGATGCCACATCTGTACAACTTCTTTCCCTTCTCTAGAAACTTTGCGCACTAAAGACTTAAGAATGAATATCTGATCTAAGCAACGTCTTCCCTTCTGAAAACCTCTCTTTTTCAGCAACTCATTCCTCCGTTATTTTCCTGATTCTGTCAATAAGTATCCTACCATACACTTTTCCTATTACATTAGGAAGAGAAATGCCCCCATAATTACCACATACTTCTTCTTTGTAAAGGGAAATAATTATACCTGACTTTCAGTCCTCCGGGACTCTACCATCCTCCCAGGCCAGTCTGCATTTCTTCCATATCCATTTTACTACTATCTTTCCCCCATGCTTCGAACTTCAACACCCACTCAATCAATTCCTGCGGCTTTCCCCATTTTGACACTCTTCATTGCTTCCACTACTTCCATCCTACTGATTTCTTCCTCTCTTCTCACCTTGTCCTTCTCCCAGCTATTGCCTAGCCACTTTTCCTTTTATCACTTTCATTCTATATGTTTAACAGTTCCTGAAAGTGTTCTCTCCATCTGCTCAATTTTTCTCCCTTCTCCATTACCATGCTACCATTATTATCTTTCACTCCCCGACCAATTTCTTTACCACCCTGTCTAACCCTCCTTATCTCTTCCCAAAACATTTTCTTATATTCCCTCCATTTTACCCTCAGATTTCTTCCAAATTCCTCATCCACACTCTTCTTAGTGTTTCATCCGAATCTTTTCACCTCTCCCTTCCTCTCTACATAAAACTCTCTCCTTCATCTCTGTACTTCCTCCACACCCCTGCCTCCCGGCCACTCACTATAGGCATTTTTCTTTTGTGCCACAGCTTGTCTCACCTCTTCATTCCACCATGATGTCAACTTTTGCACCGCCTTTCGTCTTCTCTTCACCCCACACACCACCTCACATGCTGCACAGATTTCTTCTGTGAATATCTTGGATACACCTACAACCTCCCCCATCTGCTCCAAATCACACTTATGCAATCACTCCTCCACTTCTCTGTTATATTTTGTCTTCTAATATCCTCTTGCAACCTTTCTACCCTCTGTGTATGGACTACTTCTTCCTGTTCTTCCCTCCTTCTATTCCTCCATTGCATTTGAACCTTGACTTACACCACCACCATGTGGTTGTCAGAAAGCCCACTCTCCCAACCTCTGTATGTTCTTGCATCCATTACACACCTTCTCATTGTGTCATCCATACACACATAATCAATCATTGCCCGTTCGTTCAGTTCACCACCCACCCTTCTCATCACTCACCACATATACCTGTGGATCATTTTGTGCCTGAAGAGTATTGGTTGTTTCCAAGCCCCTCTCTGCACAAATGTCCACTAGTGCTCTGCCATTTTCATCCGCAGGCACACCCCATTCACCAACTACTCCATCCATCTTCACATTCCCCACTTTTCCATTCATATCTCCAATCAAAAACACTTTAATTCTTTTCAAATTTTTCATCCATGCACGTTTCCACATTTGCCCAGAAATCTTCTTTCACAATACTTGCATGATCTTCCTTTGGCTCATATACACACACAATTGTACATATTTGTAGTCCTACTTTCAGTCTTACCCACACAGTCCTTGTGACAGCTGATCCATACTCTCTAATATTCTTCTATCTCCTGCACACAACAATACATACTCCTTCTTTTGCCCTCTCATTATCACCTACTCCTGCACATATACCCCATCCACACTTTCACTCTCTCACTTTCTCACCTCCCCGTTTAGTTTCAGTTATTCCACGAATGTCCACTTTTGCACCCTCAAGACCTGGACAGTTTCTCTCTATTTCGCCTCATTATTCGCATCCCTTACATTCCTTGTCGCAATCCATACCATATCCTTTGTTCGGTCCTTAGTCGTCACCAGTTGGTCATTTCTGGCCAGAGACTTCTTGATTGTATTTTTAGTTAGTTGTTTCCCGGGGGGGGGGGGGAACTAACCCTTCGCTAACCCACTTATTGTCACGTAGGGAACACATATTGGTTGGTTATAAGGTTATTACCCAGCGTTGTAAATGATATTCTGGTTTACAGGAAATCATTTGGCTTGCCACTCATTGTAGAGCTACCCTAAAATAGACTTCGCTACGCTAAGTGAGTGGATGATGGGCATCCCCACCCACCACAAATACATAATTACACTGAATAATTAATAGTTTCATCATGATTAGGTTATATATTTGTTTCCACCAATTTTGCAGCATTTTTTATGTAACCATGTTCATCTCAAATTTTACCAGACACCAGCATGAATCCTTTTGTTTTGCTGTAAACAATACTTTTACTGATCCAATTGTGCCCAGGTCTCCTGTGCAAGGGACTTTGCTGGAAGGATACTTACAGTAGCATGCTTCCCTCAGTCTGTTGGTTCACAGTCGGGGAGCTCATAGATTTGTACCTTGTGTCTCCCCATTTCATTAACTTTTGCAAATGCCTAATTCCATCCTTTTAAAAGGTCCCGAGATAACAGAGGTGTAAGTATCTAAAGAAAACGAATATTGGCAAAAAATATCTATCTTCATCAATCTGTCTATTTGTCTATCTATTTATCTATCATAGGTAGATAGATATAAAGATATATAAAACTTCTGAGGTAAGTTAATTCCAGCACGTTTCATTTCTGAGGCTAGAGTTTGTACAGTTTTCCATTCTTTTCAGTTTTCACCATAGAAAACACTGAATATCTCTCTAATGGTAATTAACTGAAATGAAATACTCAGCAGCCATATATGGTCGAAAAATGCTGATTATTTTTGTTTATGGTTTCCCTATAGATACATAGTTTTCTGCCCTGTGATCAAAGTAAGGATTTTTGCGTATTATCACGTATTGCCACAAAATAGCCATATTCATCCAAGCATGGATCCTGAGCTGGGCGTCTGAAATGGCCACATCATCTAGATTAATCAACAAGCTCTGAGCCTATGAAACATTGATAATTGTTTTCTCTGTTTCCACTGTCATAATCTGTTAAATGAATGGCTGTAGATATGTGCTATGCAGTGGTTGGTGGCTAGAAGTTTATCAACCTTCTATTTTACGTGTAAATGTGTGTGTGTGGATGAGTAAACTGGGAGTAGGTCGTCCTGTCTCGGCTACTCTCCTTCTGGGGGGAAGCAGCCTAAGTATATAGATATAGATTGATGCTAAGAAGTTGGAAGAGGGAGAAATTTCTTACCAAATATTTTTGATATGGAGTGGTTTAAACTGTATGAGTAAGTATTTAGGTAAAGGTTGCTGGATTCATAAAGACTGAAGATGTTCAACCGTAATACACAAGCCATCTAGTGAGTCATTTTATTTTCTTCATTTTTTATGTAGATAAAAAAAGGTTACTGTAACGGCGCTATCCACGCGACCACCATTTACAATCCACACTCATGCCTCCCTACCATTTCCTCCTCTCCCTCTACCTACCAACATCTCTGTCCCAACTTCTTCCATATCACAAATTGTTCACATCCCTTCCTTCTCTTCCCCGCCCTACTCTCCCCCTTTCCTTCCCTACCCACACCCCACTCACTGCTTAAATCCTTACACCTTCCTATCTATAATCCCATTCCTCTCTATCCATAATCCCACCCAGACATATCCACAACCCAGCCTCTACCTATGCTCACCCCTACCCATTCCTCTCCATATCTTCACCCCTTCCTACTGACACCCCTACCCCTGCTTATCCACAACCCAGTCCCTCCCACTACATACCATTACTGTACCTCTACCGATCTACATCTTTACCCCGCTCTATCCAGCCTCCTATCTGCCATGATTCATGTCTCAATTAATACGTTGTATAAGGGATATTAGCTTTGATGTGAGGCAATATCCTGACGCCCCATCAATACTGTGTGTGTGTGTGTGTGTGTGTGTGTGTGTGTGTGTGTGTGTGTGTGTGTGTGTGTTTGTTCTCCAATGGTTTTGAATGATATTTAGGGGGGTAACGTTATCCTCCCGTTTGCTAATCACAGTGGGAGGAATCTGTAATTGTGACGTCATGGGTTCTAATGCATCCCACTTGTTGTGCAGGATAGTAGGCCGAGCTTAAAGGAAAACTGTCAGTGCTTCGCACTGGCTTAGAGCTCAGTGGGAGCAGGGAGGAGAGTGTGTTGGAACTTCCACATGAGCTGATGCTGACAATCCAACATTCTGTGCCATTAAAAGCCAATCTAGTTCTAGCAAGTAAACACTTACCAGCCGACATCAACCGTCGCTGATAACCAATTTAACCTTACCATTTCTCTTCGAAACTTACTGCATTGTGTAGTTGGCTTGCCTGGCTGGTATGATGAGGTGGGAGCTGGGTGGGTGAATTATTGGGTATCAGTAGCCTTGTACGGTGATTTCCAGTGCCGGAGACAGGATGATAATGCTAATGTATTTTATAAAAGGAGAAAAAGAATGTGGAGAGAGAAGGGTAGTAGCGGAGCGGTCGTGGTGTGCATTGCGAGAGGTAATGTTGTAGATACAATACGATAGGAGAATTTTAGGGGTGTGAATGGAGGTACAGAGCAGCTGGATGTGGAAAGCGATAGGGTAAGGCTGTGGATACAACAGAAGGAGTAGAGGAGTGGCTTGGGTGTGAATGGGGGCAGAGATGTGTGTAGGGAGTGGTAGAGGTGGATAGGTCTGTGTCGGAATGTGGATAGGAAGCGGTCGGGGTCGTGGATAGGAATGGTAAATGGAGGAAGGAATGGAGATAGTGAGTGTATGTGTGTAGATACCGGTAACGAGGTGTATGGGTGTGGATTAGGAACGGTAGGGTTGAAAGGAGAGAGGGGGAGGGTTATGGATTAGGTTTGTGGGTAAGGGGGGGAAATGTGGATAGCGAGGGGATACGGGTGTGAATAGGGAAAGTTGGGGTGTGGGTAGGGAAGGTAGGGTACGGAGGTGTAGGGTACGGGTGTGGATAGAGAAGTAGATTAACCCGCCGCGTGCTGACTATTTTTAGCCCTCCGCTCTTTCTTTACCCCTGCACAATTGTTGTCTCTATACAGGGGTTTTATCCTTCCCTGTGTGGAGTACAACTCTCATGTGTGGGGAGGCTCCCCACACACAGCTCTTCTCAATAGGGTGGAGTCAAAGGCTTTTCGTCTCATTAACTCTCCTCCTCTTACTGACTCCCTTCAACCTCTGTCTCTTCGCCGCACTGTTGCATCTTTATCTCTTTTCTATCGCTACTTTAATGGTCACTGCTCCTCTGAACTGTCTGCTTGCATTCCTCCACCTCTACGACGTGCGCGTAGCACCCGTCTGGCAGCAAACTCTCATCCCTTTTCTGTCCAACTCTCTAATGCAAGAGTTAACCGTTACTCCCAGTCTTTCATTTATGCAACAGGTCAGCTCTGGAACTGTCTCCCTCTATCTGTATTTCCTGCTGCCTATGATCTCCAGTCTTTCAAATGCAGTGTGTCCAGGCATCTCAAAATGATCGGATCTTGAATTTGGCTCTCTATTGTATTTTGTTTTTCTCTTGGAGGGAACTGTTACTGCGGGCTCATGGCCTTTGATTCCTTCTTCCTCGCAAAAAAAAAAAAAAAAAAAAAAAACAGTGCCGGCCATTTTTCGACCTTTTTTTTTTTTGGCTAAAATGGTAGATTTAGATTTGGAAATAACGAATTTCGCCATTAAAATGCTCACCGAGGCTCGGAAATGAGTTTTATTGAGTCCTGCTTACTCGTGTACAGGTATAGCCGCTCTCTCATGCTAACCATGTACGTGAGAGAAAGCCATTTTCTGTGTAAGGTATACTCATGTACTTATGCTGGGAAGGTATAGTAATGTTCAGTACACTTCTCTGATTATTTATTACTTCAGCATCTATCACAATTTGCATGTCTTTCTCACTGTGAATGCATTATCTTACATTTAGTTAAAGATAGGTACAACCTGACTTCATTACGTACAGTTCTCGCACTTACAAGAAGGTATTTACAACCTGACTTCACTATATAGTCCTTACACTTACAAGAAAATATCTACAACTTACACTTACATGAAAATATTTACAAAATACCTTCACTTTGTACAGCACTGGGTGAGGCACACAGGCAGAGTGAGGCAGAGCGAGCGTGAGGGGTGAGCGAGTAAGTGTATGGCCTCGATAGCCTGGGGGATGGTAGAGAAACAGTTACCTTACATGCCTGCCAATTTCTACCCACGAATCTTTAAAAATGCAGTCACAGTGAAGTTTTTTATTTTAGACCGTTTAAAAACGGCACTGACACTGGCCGCGGCATTATGTCAGACCGATTTAAAACGGCACTGGCACGCGGTGGGTTAAGTGTTGGTAGGGAAGGTGAGGTACGAAGGTATAGGGTAGGGGTGTGGATAGGGAGTAGCTAGGGTGGGGGTAGGGAAGGTAGGGTACGGAGGTGTTGGGACATTAGTAGGGAAGACTTATCTGTATGAATTTCCTTCTCGATGCCTGTCTTCAATTATCTGAGTATTCATCAGTCTGGCAGTCTAGGAAATTAATAGTATATATATATATATATATATATATATATATTGTCATCACCCTGCCCTAGGGTGTGAAAGGAGGTCAGGATGATGATGATGATGATGATGATGATGTTATTCTCTCTCTCTCTCTCTCTCTCTCTCTCCGAAAATATCATCGCACACTCATTCATACCTCACTCGCCACATAACCTCCAGTACTTCCTATTATATCGGTAAATATGTCTTGTACATATCCAGTTCTGAACATAGACTAAATAATTCCTTCCTTTGCCTCAGCAATCCTTCCCCGCATCGCCAGCTGGCGCCACACACCCTCATATGTCACAACATGGGCACTAATACCGAACAGCCTGCACAGAGTTATGGACGTGCTCTCCATTCAGGGCTCGTTCGATATATGTCTTGTGTGGGTGGATCTTGCAGAAGGGTATACCTTTTTTTTTTTTTTCCAACTCAGCACACACACACACACACACACACACACACACACACACACACACACACACTGTATAAATCGTATAAACATTCCCACATAGACAGACACACTCACAGACATACTGTACATATAGTTCCAAACAAGCAGACGCTCAGAGCAAACGTCCTCTTTCTCTCTCTCTCTCTCTCTCTCTCTCTCTCTCTCTCTCTCTCACTCACACACACACACACACACACACACACACAGTAATCTTTTACCTGTCCCTCTATCTCAACTTCCTTTCCCACTTGGGTTCGCTGGATGAATAACTCTTGCATGATAATCAAACACGGTAAATAAAACCCAGACATTTTCCATGTCTGGGAGGAATGATAATGAGTGTGTTAGTGGAACGTTTTAATTCTCTTGCTTCCATTCCTGGAAGAGTTCGTGCTGCTCTCACAAAATTACGGAAAAATGAAGAAATTTTCGTAACTAAATCGGACAAAAATAATACAGTGGTTATTCTTGACAAAACTTAATATGATGATAAAATGAACCATCTTTTGAGTGATACCAGAACATATGAAAAATTTCGGTCCTCCCCTCTGAAGAGACTAGTATCAGCATTCAACATAAAAGTGAAAGAAGTGTTGAAAAGTGTGCCTGATATAGATATCAATAAGTTCATTCAGATCAACCCAAAATTACCATATATATATGGATTGCCAAAGACTCATAAAGATAATATTCCATTGCGTCCCATAATTTCACAGTGTGAATGTTTTACATATAAGTTATCACAGTTTCTTGCTAGTGAATTAGCCCCTGTATTAGGTACAGTATCCTCAGCACACGTAAGGAATTCTTCGGATGTTATAGAGAAAATTAAAACACTTGACTTTTTCTCTGGTAAAATGGTTAGCTTCGATGTTGATTCATTGTTTACCAAGGTTCCCATTAACGATGTTTTGGAATTTCTAGCTAACAAATTGCCAGAATGTGACCTTGACTTGAGTATGCCAGCTGACTGTTTCATAGAACTTGTAAAATTATGTGTGACTTCAAATGCTGTTTCATTCAACACCAACTTCTACATGCAACGTTTTGGTATGGTTATGGGTTCTCCATTGTCACCCATTTTAAGCAACTTATATATGGAGTATTATGAAACGGAACTACTGCCACGAGTTTCTCCCCCTCAACTCATTTGGTTTCGTTATGCTGACGACATTTTTTCATTTTGGCCTTCAGCACTTGATATTTCTGACAAGTTTTCACACACCTAAATAATCTGGCTTTCTCCATCAAATTTAAAGTTGACTGGGAGAAAGGGGGTGTTCTACTTTTTCTTGATGTTCTGGTGATGAAGAAAAATCATTCACATAGCTTTAAGGTGTATAGAAAACTAACCAGTTGTAACTTGTTCGTTCATTATTTTTCGTATCATCAGTCTGCCACAAAAATGTCTGTTATCTCATCAATGTTCCATAGAGCCCTTATAATTTGCAGTCCAGAACATATACAAGAAGAAAATAATCTTATTTGGGAAATCTTCCAAAACTTACGGTATCCCAAATAGCTCATAAAAAAAAAAGCATACCTTAAAGCTAGGCAGTCTTACTACGTGCTTAAAAACCCCAACACGGAGAAGAGACGCTTCCTCACTTTGCCTTATGTTGCAGACTTGAATATGTTAAAGTTAGCAGGTTACAACAGTGATGTTAATATAGCATTTAGGTATACCTCCACCATCAAATCAATGTTAGTAAAGAACAAATGAATAACATATTCAGAAGCAGGCGTATATAATATTCCTTGCAAAGTTTGTGATCTAGTTACATAGGAGAAACAGGTCGAAGTTTAGAAACACGGATTAACATAAGAACATAAGAAGGGAGGATAACTGCAGAAGGCCGGTTGGCCCATGCTAGGCAGCCCCTAGAAGAGTAACTGAACTACTAGAATGAGATAAGGACAGCAAAGAAGA
The DNA here is from genome assembly GCF_032717465.1 of Coenobita brevimanus. Classification (NCBI taxonomy): domain Eukaryota; kingdom Metazoa; phylum Arthropoda; class Malacostraca; order Decapoda; family Coenobitidae; genus Coenobita; species Coenobita brevimanus. The sequence continues at coordinate 30,671,428 of NC_136957.1, read as the reverse complement.
AGGCTCTCCCCCTCTCTCCAAACCCTCCAGCCGAAGCCGGCAGGAAAAGTCAGAAAGAACACCACGCAGTATAGAAAAACTGGCGTGGACGTTTTATAGGAAAGTGTGAAAGGAGAATAGAGACTATCGTAGTGTAACCTGAGAAGGAAAAAGTATGAATTATTATTGGTTATAATATATATATATTTTTTTTTCCATACCCACCCTTTATTTGTCATATGCTTATCTAGCCCATGCCTGAAACTCTCAATGGAAGGGGCAGCAACTACTGTACTAGGTAGTTTATTCCATTCGTCTACTACTCTATTACCAAACCAATTTCTACCTATTTCCTTACTGAAACGGAATTTTTCTAGTTTGAAACCATTACTTCTAGTTCTTTCCTGTATGCTAACTTTAAGTACCTTGCTAATACCTCCCTTATTTATACCTTTCATCCACTTAAACACCTCAATTAAGTCTCCCCTTACTCTATCCCTCACTAGTGAGTGCAGACTTAGTCTTTTCAGTCTGTCTTCATATGACAGGTTCCGAACATCATGTATCCCTTTTGTCATTCTTCTCTGCACATTTTCTAACGAATTAATATCCATTTTATAGTAAAGACACCAAAATTGTACTGCGTAGTTTAAATGTGGCCTTACTAATGCTAGATAAAATTGCAGTATCACTTTTGATGACCTTTTTCTCACACTTCTCGAAATAAATCCTAGGACCCTATTTGTTTTATTTCTCTCATTAATACACTGTTGCCTGGGTTTGAGGTCGTTACAAACCATAACTCCTAGATCTCTCTCTCTCTCACTCAAATTTGCAAATGTCTTTGTTGTCTAAGCTGTATTTAGTATCTCCAATGGTCTTGCCTACATTAAGTACTTTACATTTTTCAGTGTAAAATTCCATATGCAGGTTTTAGACCATTTGGAGAATATATCGAGGTCCTCTTGAAAGTTATGGCAATCGTCAGTCCTGGTTTCTCTGTTCTGTAGGCACAAATTCCAGAAATATCAGCACCATTAGCTAATTTCCATTGTTGTCCAAACTAGGAAAAAAAAAAACTATCATTCTGCAACCCAATAGCCTTTAAAAATCAGGGTGATTTAACCCGCGGCGTCCCGTCGACGTTCTTTAACGTCCACACGTTTTGTCACTGCCAATCCCGTTGACGTACATAAACGCGAAAAAACTGCAAGGTGCCTAATTTGCACAATTTTCAATTTTCCCAAGTCATTTTTGGTACGTATACACGTGACACCTTCCTCAACAAGATGTAAGGCAGGGACAATGCCTTACCCAGCATGACCTCCTCCCCCCCCTACATGCCATTGTCTGAGCAATTCACCTGTTATCAGTGACCTGGCCAGTATAGCCATGTCATGCCACGGTACAAAATTCAGGGCCAGAGTGATTCTCCAATCAATGACAATGTGGAGGACAAACTTTACATAGCATTAGAGGAAGAAACAGTTAGAAATGATGATCAGGTAATGTGGCCAAAAAAGGTCAGGTATTAGTGAGTGAAACAATGCTTATAATGCCTATATTACTGCTTGAAAACCAATATACTCTTGTACTACATATAAATTCGTACCAAGTAAATAAATAAATACCGTTTATGAGTGGTGTGAAATAGTTATCCTCCCATAGAACTCGTTTTCTTTGGTGCCAACCTGATAGAAAACCCAGTAAGGTAAGGAGGTACTCCTACCTGTAATGAGTATTTTAAACCTCAGGTGAGCGATTTCTCTATGAATTTTCGATGTTTCTCACCAAAAGCGAAGGTTTGAGCCAAAAAAAATTTTTTCCTTAAATGGTCGGGATCGGGGGGAGTCAGTGGTGGAAAAGTGGTCGGGATGGGGCGGGTTAATTTATGATATCGTGCCTTATACTATTGAAAAATTGGATCCTTTATTCTGTAATCCAAAACCCCATACAAATTATGCTTTATTATCTGCTGGCTTAGAATCGAAGAAAAATGAAGATACCGTACATTATTAAAATTTTTTACAACCCATATATTATTAATTAAAAAAAAAAGAATAATGTGCAGTTAACCATCAGTTAACTTTTTGACTACATTTAACATTCATTCCTAATTATCTGGGCTAACTTTAGACCTGATTACACAGAAGAGAGACGTGGAGTACAATTCTTTTATATAGCTTTTTGGCTTAGAAGAGACAACTATGTCAGTCCAGCTTAGGACGGGCGATTTCACTCATCACATAGAAATATTATAGAAAAAAGATGCCTTTGCAGTGAAGGAAATACGGTGGAGTCACTATTATCTGAAAATCATGGGACTTTCAAAGTTTCGTTTAATCGATTTTTTCAGATAAAAGATACTGTAATAATATGTAGGATACAAGGGAACAGTATTGTACTCACCCATCACCCATTTCTGGCGACGTCTAGCCCACCACCACCACCAGCACCCCAAAAGCCACTCAACCAACACCAAAACACTTAATACACTGTAGTAACTACGTATGTAACTGCACTTTCGTAACTATAATAGAAATTGTCAACTTAAATCTTCACTCAAATAAACTTAAATAAACCTTCACCACAACAATTACGTAATTCACTGTAAGCAATTCGAACAAAGAAAGCAACCGTAAACTAATGCTAGTGGCGCGAAACAAGCCCCGACGTGTTTGAATTATCGGATAGATTTCAGATTTTTGCGGTTAATCGAAATAAGAACGTTTTAGTAAAACTTACGGTTAATGGCACGTTACGGTTAAAAGAATTTCGGATAAAAGAGACTCACTAGTCGTTTCGTTGATGATGCCATAGTAATGCAGGGGTTAAAAGCTGAAGTGTTTTATTAATGAGTAAAAAATAATGAATATATTTCTTATATTCTTATGATCACTAAAAAATATACTGTATGTTATATTACTTTATCATTATAGCCTAGCACAAAAGTTAGGCTGTCATGAAATTTTAAGAGTATTAATGTTGATAGCACTAACCCTCGTATAACCGGGAAACTTTAGTACTCTATTCTTGCTAATGCTAGATTATATTACTCATTAGAGCAGGGGTTCTTAACCTGGGGCCCATGCATGTGCTTCAGGGGGTCCGTGAAGGTCAGAATAATTGAGAACAATTTAGCGATATTGCTTGATGCCGTTTGGCATCATTCGCTAGAAAAAAAAAAAAAAAAACGAAGAGTCTTGAGTTCTGGTGTTCGTTGACACAAGCCAACCCTCGTCTGGCAACGCGAGCTATGGGTGTTCTGATTCAGTTTGATACTACATACCTTTGTGAGTCAGGGTTTTCAGCGCTTGTTTCTATCAAAACGAAAAGTCGAAATCAACTGGATGTCAGCGATGACATAAGTGTTTCCTTGTCAAAGGCCACTCCACAATTTCCTCTTCTTGTTCAAGCCAAACAACAACAACCCTCTCGCTGAAATGAACTTTTGAGCAGAATTAAAGTTTTGTTTAATTTGCATAAGTTGGATGTATTTCATTTTTTTCGAGTGGCCATTAGTTTTTGCACGAAAAAGAGCAAGAAAATAATTCCTTGTAAAGACTGTTTTATACTTTGTGCATGTCATACACTGCGTGAGGTAGTTTTCAATAAAATATATTCATTGCATGCAAAATGCCGTGTTCATGTGCTTATGTGCTTTTTTGTAGGGAAGGGGTTCATAGCTTTCACCAGATTCTCAAAGGGGTCCATGACTCAAAAAAGGTTAAGAACCACTGCATTAGAGTGTGAGTCATAGAAGCCTGAGAATGCTAACGTATTAGAGGCCAAGTATATTTCATAATATTTTCTTAATGGTACTCAGTTGACTAGTCAACAGAAGGGTTTTCAAAGCTTCTCTAGATTAGTAAGAGAATCCCTCAAGATGTGTCTATGTAATCAAGGACATAGTGTACATGACCCAATGGGTAGAATAATTTTCATCCTGGTATAGTCTGTCCCATTGGTTCTGAAATTGAGGGGCGTGAGCAATTTCCAATAGGTGTACAGGGAACCTATCTATCTTTCTATTACCAGACACTTTAATCCCGCAAGGGGTGGCCACAAACAAATCACCTCCAAGTCGCCCCATTCTCCGCCATTTCATTGCCCTGCTCGCAGCTTACACTCCCCTCTCTCATATATCTCTCCATTCCATCTCTTCATCTCATTCTTGGACTAGTCCTCCCTTTCCCCTCCTCCACCTCACTCACACTCTCCTCGTCAGTCTCTCGCTCTCCATTCACTCTACATGGCCAAACCACCTCAGTGTCTTTCTCCTAACTCTTGCTATCAAATCCACATCCACACCACAAAGCTCCTTCACTTCCTCATTTGTCAGTCTGTCTCTCCATGTGACTCCCCATACTCCTCTATGATAACTAATTTCCACTGCTCTCACTCTTGACTTGTGTCCCTCCAACAAGGTCCAAGCTTCACTTCCACACGTTAGAGTTGATATCACAATACTGTCATGCAATAACTTTTTCAATTTCGTGCTTACTTCCCTGTTTCTTATCACTGCTTTCAAAGAACGAACAACTTTTCTTCCTTGTTGTACCCTTTCAAGCACGTCACCCTCTAAACTTCCATCCTCACAAATCACACTACCCAAGTAACGCACTCACATTTTCCATTTCCTCCTCATCCAGCCTCACTGTACATTCAGCCACTTCATTTCTCTTGAAGACCATAATTTTACTCATCCCTAATTTCAACTTTTGATTCTGTTTCTTTCACACTCTCCCAAACTCATTCACTCTTGGTGAATGAGAGCGCAAGGACTCAAAAAATAAAAAAAAAGGCCTGAACAAGTTTTTTTTTTTTTTTTTTTTTTTTTTTATGTGCTCGACTCTGGGCATAGGCTTCACAGCCTGCTTCCAAGGCCCAGTAGTCCTCCTACATATCATACACCTCCACATGTCACCACTTCGGCTCTAACACCCACCGTCCATATTGAATACATGCCAGGGCTGTCTCATACAGGACTGATGTATTGGTATTAGCGGGGGTATTTTTACGACATGTCGGCGGGTCTTCTGGTAGATCAGTAAAGTCTGATTTACATGAAATTCAAATCCTTTAACTGTTTCCTGCCCCAGTGGGGATTTGAACCTGGGTCCGGCAGGACCGCAGGCCACCTCTCTACCGATTGTGTGTGTGTGTGTGTGTGTGTGTGTGTCACAATGAACCTTTGATGACTGTTATCTTTATTTTTTCCACACCCAAAGGAGCAGCCAAATATATCTAACTGTGCCGCTCCTTCCCTCGTTCATTCACTGATTTATTGTACTTTCTTGAAGAATCGGGTCCACATCTTATGTGAGGAGTGTTAATAAAACGAAATTTTGCACATGGTATTATTCACATCCGCCATGCACTGTAGGTAATGGTTGCGCAGGCATGAGGAATAACATATTAAACTAGAAGGACACTCAGTGGAGATCATCTCTCGGACAATGGCAACGTAATTTCCAAATCACTTTTCACAATGGGTTAGGTTTTCTCATCAGTGATTAGAGTTTTGCTAAATGTGTTTTCCGGATCCAGAATCTGTAATACGATCCTGATCGGTCCCATAAGTCATTCGATTGTTCCCTGAGACATGAGCTATCTACCAACCAAATTTTGTCCTAATATCTCTTTTAGTTTTGTGTAATCCTGTCAACAGACAAACAACTAAGAAACAAGGATGAAAAAATACGCTCCTTGTAGGAGAGAGAGAACACACACACACACACACACACACACACACACACACACACACACACACACACACACACACACACACAACAGACTTTCCTTTAGGTTGATGTTTAATAGAGAGCATGTTACGTTTAAAAAAATATGTGATTTATGGGAAAAACAGCCAAAACTAAAGGGGCACTCAGTGGAGCGCATCTCCCCGACAAGAATAACGTAATTTCCAAACTACTTTCATCACTGATTAGGATTTCGCAAGAAGTGTTTTCCAGATCCAGAATCTGTAATACGATCCAGATCAATCCAAATGTTAATCGATTCTTCCCTAGGACATGGGCTATCTACCCACCAAATTAGGTTCAAATCTCTCTTTTAGCTTTTGAGTAATCCTGCTAACAGACAAACAAACTAACAAACCAATAAACAATCAGGGGTGAAGACATATTCTCCTTATCAGAGAGAATTTATCATATCAAGAACAATGGGTGTTGATGGCTTATATAAAATACCAGACCACTCAAATAGTACATAACCTACAGCGACCATCTTCTTCCTTTCATATTTTTCATAATTTTCTCTTTAACATTTAACATCCCTCCCCAAATTTAATCATTGATCCTTTATGTTATGAATATTATAGTTGTTGTATATTCATCCAGTGATTTTCCCATGATGCTATTAGACAGAAAGACAACCGAACCATGCCAAAACCAAAATTTTCTTAATGGAAGTAAAAATTTAGTAGCTTATTGTTTAGTGCAATCGACCAACACTCCCTTCAACCCATGGATGTATTATTAAAAGTGTTCTGCTACTTTTGGACTTTTTAGTTCTCTTACAGCTTCTCTAACTTGATATAGAATTCATTGACCATTTTAGCAACAGATAACCCTTCAGTTGACCAATATCATCTGAGAGTAGCAAGTATAAACAACAAAAAGCGATCATTGTAGTGAGTGAGTAAATAATAATAATAATAATAAAAAAAAAGAGTAGTGGTCAGATGACAACAAAAACAAACTAATAAAGGGCGTCATCCTATTCAAGGGTTTAATAAAGTCAGTTTGAAAAGAATGGTGCATTTAGCTTCACAGCTGCACCTAAATTTGCAATTCACGCATTATGACATGAGCTGTAGTGCAATAGGGCAAGGGTAGTATTCATAATACATACATACAAACTCACATATATGCAAACATACTATACACACCAAATGCAAATTCATATACAGTAAATTCTCAATTATCCCCTGCATAAAACACTTCAGAGTATAATGGTGGGGGAGGTAGGGAGTCAGGTGTGTGTGTGTGTGTGTGTGTGTGTGTGTGTGTGTGTGTGTGTGTGTGTGTGTGTTCTTACCTAGTTGTTCTTACCTAATTGTATCTTTACAGGAATGAGTCAAGCTCGTACTGTCCCGTGTATTAAACCATGTTTATCATACACTTCCTTGAATTTATGAATAGTTTTGGCACACACTACTTTCATCGGTAGTGCATTCCACTGATCAATTGCCCTATTTGGAAAACTGGAATTCCTTACGTCTTTATCACCTCTCTTTTTATGCATTTTTTTGCAATGTCCTCTTGCTGATGCTTCCCCATATGATATACATTCATTTATGTCTATTTTCCCTTTCCCTGGGATGCATTTATATAGCATAATTATATCTCCCCTTCTTTTCTCCTGCAGCGTTAATAGATTCAATCTTTCCAGTCTTTCTCCATAGCTTAGATCTCTTAAGCTTGGCACCCATCTTGTGGCTGCCTTTTGCACTTTTTCAATCTTATCTACGTGCTTTTTTGAGATGAGGATTCCGGACTACTGATGCATACTCCAGGGTTGGTCTGATGAATGATGTTATTATCTTCCTCAGCATATCTTCATTTATATATGTGAATGCTATTCTCATATTAGCAAGCAATTTATACATGTTACGTACCTTCTCACTGATGTGCCCATCTGGAGATGGTCTGTTATTGATAATTACTCCTAGGTCCTTCGCCCTTTCTGATATGTGTAGGGTTGATCTTCCTAACTTATAATCCCAATCTGGTCTTTTCTCACTTTTACCAAATTTAATTACATGACACTTATCCGCATTAAATTCCATTTGCCATTTCTTGCTCCATTCATGAAGCTTGTTCAAATCCTCTTGCAGCTTTTTGCAAGAATCAGTGTTAGTAATTCTCCTTTGAATTTTTGCATCATCCGCAAACATATTTAGATAGCTTCTATTTCCAAGGTTACTGTCTATGTCATTTATATATACTAAAAACATAATTGGTGCCAGCACTGAGCCCTGTGGCACTCCACTGGTCACTTCCCTCCATGATGAGTAATTTCCCCTTAATATTGTTCTCATTTCCCGTTTTCTGAGAAATCTCCTGCATCCAACAGTAGAGATTGCCTTGGATATCTCCTTGATGGCACAGTTTCCATAAAAGTCTTTGGTAATGTACTCAGTCAAATGCTTTCTTAAACACTAAATAGATACTGTCCACCCATCCTTCTCTTTTCCGTAATGTTTCTGTAACTCTATCATGGTAGCTTAAGAGATTAGGAACACATGATTTTCCCTTCCTAAAACCGAATTGCCTCTCTGTTATCATACCGTGTTCTTCTAGATGTTTTACCCAAACTTCCCTTATCAGCTTTTCTAGTATCTTTCAACACTGGTCAGTGATACTGGTCGGTAGCTGAGTGGATCCTGTCTTTTCCCTTTCTTGATTAGGGGAACAGTTCCAAATGTCAGGTAGTTTACCTTGACCTAAGGATTCCTTAAATATTAAATACAATGGACAGCTTAGCTCTTCTGCACATTCATGTAGCACCCAACCTGAAATTCCATCAGGACCATTTGCTTTTCCTATGTCCAATTTACGTAGCTCTTCCTGTACTTCTTTTTCTGATATTTGTATACCTGGTAATACGTGTCGGCATGCATATTCCATAGCCTATCATCTCTCTCAAAATTTCTTTCTTTTGTAAAAAGTGATTGAAAGTTTTTGTTTAGTGCTTCACAAATATCTTTCTCTTGTGTATAGATGATCCCCTTATCAGTAATGAACTTTATTTTATCTTTAACTTTGGTTTTAATTCGGATTTAACTGTGAAAAAGCTTAGGTTGATCACAACTTTTATTTACATAATCCTCCTCAAACTGTCTCTCTGCCTCCTTCCTTATCTTGTATAATAATTTCTTGCCTGTTTATGCCCTCTCACTATTGTGTCTTCTGTATCTATTCCACAGCAAATCTCATTTTTCTTTTGCATTTTTACACTATTAAACCACTCCTTTATTTTCATTTCTGTTGCTTTGTGCTCTGCGATGTAATTTTGGACTACTGTTTCATAAAGCTCACAGAATTTCCTATCCATAATATTTAAATATTGTCCTCTAAATTCCTTTACCCAATCTATTTCTAAGAAGTACTTCTTCAGGTCATGAAAATTGCCCTTTTTGTAATTTAGACTCTTTTTGTAACTCTCATTGCTGATAACGTCACATGCAATCCAGAAGGCACAATTTAATACTACATGGTCTCTTTTGCCGAATGGGGGATGATGTACTGTCAATTTCATTTTCTTGCCTGGTAAATATAAGATCTAGTACGGATGGATCATCAGGTTCTCTTTTTCTGGTGTTTTCCTTTACGTGCTGTGTTAGGAAGAACTGCACAAGATCTAAGAGCTTTTGATCCCAACTGCTTTTCATGGCTTTTTACATCTAGAGTATTCCATTTTATATATTAATTGAAGTCTCCAGTTAATACAGTTCTTTCAGATTTCTGTTCCATTCTATGTAATAATGTTCCTAAACTCTGAATTGTACTTTCTGCCAGGTCTTCATATTCGCCTTTTTCCCAGGTGTTTGTTTAAGGGGGCATGTATAAATTTGTCACAAATAAGTTCCCATCATATGTGTTAATTTCCAATGTAATCATTTCTACTTGTGAGGGTATATGCAGTTTTATTTCTTGATTTGCAGATTTTTCTTTGTTAAGATTATAGTTCCTCCTCCCTTTCTTAAATTTCTGTCTCTTCTCCATATATTGTATTCCTCTAATTTTAGGGTATCGTTTGATATCTTTGGGCTTAATTTTGTTTCAGTTAGGCAGGTAATTTGTGGTTCCTTTTCTTTGATGTAGTCTTCTATCTCTAATAATTTAGACACCATTCCATCTACATTTGAGTACATCAACCTAACCATTTTGTTTACATACTTGTCATGACTTGAGTCTACTACCTTCCTCCTTTCTGTTCCCTATTGGTTATGTGCCACTTTCTTACCTGCAGTCCAATTATTTTGTAAAAAAAAGTACTCTTTTCTTCTGATCTTCCCTCGTTCTTTGTTTTTGCCTCCTCCCTCTTCTCTTTTAATATTCCCAATTCATGTGTGTGTGTGTGTGTGTGTGTGTGTGTGACAGACAGAGACACAGACTGAGACTGCGATAGAGACAGCGACAGCTAAAGGGATAGCTTTACAAACAGGCAGTGACGTTAAAAGTTAGTGGCAAACAAAGGGATATGCAGTGAGGGAGAGTAAAAGAGAGTGTGTGCGTGCTTGCTTACATGTGTGTGTGTGTGTGTGTGTGTGTGTGTATGCTTGTGCGTGTCGTATGTGTGTATGTGTGTGTACATTTCTGTATGTGTATGTGTGTGCATGTGTGTGTACATGTGTATGTATATGTGTATGTGGCAATGTGGGTGGCAAACTGGTGACTGGTAGAGCTGGAGCTCCCGTTTCACAAGCCTCCAGGACTTGATCCTGACCATCTCCCTTTGCTGAACATTTTCAGTGCTTTCATTTACACAGAGAGTAGGCCAGCATACTCTCTTAATACCTCTACCTTCAACTGTCTGCACCACACTACATGCACATAAGATATCACACCTTCTATTTCCACTCCCTTTAGCAATGGCTGCTGCATTAATACAATCAAACGACGTGGTACCTTGGATTGCCACCACCAGCAGGGTAGGGCTGGTGACACAGGGTCCTCCCGGTCACCATCAAGCGACTGTGCCGGCAGCGACTGTTGCAAATTCCATTCATGCTCGTCAGCGGAGAAGTGCAGGGGAGGCCTTATTCTTCACCAATATCCGTGGTCTCAGCACCAATCTCAGTTCAGTTCATTTTTTCCCACAGTCTATATCCCCTCTGGCCCTGTTCCTCACAGAATCCTAAATCTTTCCCTTTACCGAAATATCCCCATTTTGTTTTCCATCTCCTCACCAACTTCCGTAATATGGGTGGCACCTGTTGTTATATCAAATATGAATAGCAGCTGACATGTTTTCAACTTCATTTAAACTAATTTTGATTCCTCACTGTATAAACTACATTATCAAAATATTACCAAATATATCTGTGTAGTCTATCGCTCCCCCAATGCTTCTTCAGAACCCAGTGTATTTGACTCCATATCCACACAGTTAAGTAATCTTTACCTTGCCCTTAGCTCTGAAATTACCATTTTTGATGATTTTAACGTGCATAATGTTGAATGGTTATTGCATTCTGCCAGGATTGACGATGCTAGTCTGGAGTGCGAGCTGTTAGCAGAATCGTTTAATCTCACGCAGTTGGTAAAGTAACCAACCAGAATACCATATAATCCAGACCATAATGCCTTCTCTTGGATCTATTCCTGACAAATAATCCAGATAAATATAGGGTAGAAGTACTGTCACAACTTGGATCCTCTGACCACAATCTCATCAAAGCCTCATTAGTTAGCCCCCCGTCCCCAAACCTCCCCATTCTGAACATGTCAGCGTGACCCGATGACACTTTAATATGGCAAACTGGGATGGATTTTGGAATTATCTTGCTGACATTCCATGGCAGTCTTTCTTCCCTAGTGGTGTCAGTTCTTCCCAGTCCCACAGTAATGATCTAATATAAGCTGGTATGATTTATTCATACTAAGTCAACATATCACTAAAAGATCGAACTCTCCAAAATGGTTTGATAGCAACTGTGCCAGAGCAACGGACCAAAAGTCATTAGCATAAAAATCACACTTAAAATAAAAAAACATCTGAATCACTCTCTCAATTTAAAATTGCTAGAAACCATGCAAAAGCTGTAATAAATCTCGCTAAATCAAACTTTCTTCAAAACCAAGCATCAAAACTACTTAACAACCTTCATGACAATAGAATATTCTGATCAACTCTAAAATCTTTCAATAATAACTTTAGCAAGTCATTATCCATTCCCCCACTAAAATCTTCAGATGGCAACATTACAAATGACCTGCATGGGAAAGCAAATATCTTGCCAGTACATTTGCCAGATTTTCTACCATAGAGGAAGTCACCCAGAACGTCCCAGTACTGGATCTTGACTCTCTCGATAATGTTCCACTTAATATACAGACAAGATACGTAAAATCAATCCTAGACAATTTATCTACCAACAAAGCTCCAGGCCCACTTGGAATCCCTTCAATTGTTTTGAAAAGTATTCCCTTGAACTTGACACTGTTCTAGCTAAATTATTCAGATTACGCATTCATACTTCTTCATTCTCTAATTCATGGAAAGAAGCCAATATTCACCCAATTCCAAAGAAAGGAAATTCCTCTGACCCCTCTGATTACAGACCAATATCTGTTACATTTTGTATTTGAAATTTTAATTAAGAAGCACAGTAAAACATCTTGAATCCAACAACTTAATTCGTGATAGACAATATGGTTTTCGCCACGAAAGATCCACCATTGACATACTCAATCTCCTGAGTCATACCATCCACCAGTTAATTGACCAATATGGAGAAACTCATGTAGTTGCCCTTGATATTTCTGAAGCTTTCAACAGGATGCGGCACCGTTCCCTGTCGTCCAAACTTCCTTGCTATGGACTAACGTCTTTTGTTTCTCTGCTTTCCTCATATCTTAGTAAAGTAAAACTAAATGATGTATATTCCAATTTCCACTCAATTAACGCTGGCCTGCCACAGTGAACATTTCTGGCGCCAACCCTATCCCTGGTTTATATTAGTGATCTCTTATCTGTCACCCACAATCCCATCCATTCATGTGCAGATGACTCAACACTTCACAGTTTATTCACACTCAAACACTCATTCACAAAGTCTAATATCTCTACCTCTCAAGTCAGTACAGCCATCTTCATAAGCAAGACTTTTCTACGATCAATGAATGGGGACAAAACAACCTTGTCTCATTTAATACTAGTAAAACCAAATATATACAATTTACTAATAGACAGATATTGCCAGATTCGTATACTACCTTCAGTGCTACTAATATTCCCATCTCCAGAAGTATTGAAATTCTCGGCTTCTCACTTAACAATGCCTCAGCTGGATCTCTCATGTCAGATCGCTTGCTAAAACTGCCTCAAAGAAACTTGGATTATTGATACAAAGTCCGTAACTTATTCACTGAGGAGCAGTAGGCTATAATGTATAAGAGTCATGTGCACTCTCAGCTTAAATATTGCTCTCCCTTGTGGAATGGATGTGGAGAGGTTGCACTAAAACAACTAGACCATATTAAGAACAAAGCTGATGGAATTAATAATTACCCTGCTATTATAAATAAACTATCTTCCCTACAAGTAAGAAGGAATGTTTCCTCCCTTGCATTATTTTACAGATATTTTTATAGGAAATGCTCAGACGAAGTTGCGTCCATTGGGTCACCTCTCCATGCCTTCCCTCGTGCTACATGGACATCTGGTAGCGCTCATGACTCGAAAGTCACACAGACATATTGCAGAACTTCTGCCTATCAGAATTCTTTTATTCCAGGAACTGCATCTCCCTGGAACTCGCTTCCCCGAAGTTGTTTCCCCCAAACTTCAGTCTACAGCTGTTCCTGTCCAACTGTTACAAATAGATATTTTATGAATGGAGGACGCCAGTAATTTGGTTTATGGATTATATTTATTCATTTGTTTTTCCTTCCACTGTTGTTTTTTTTAAAAAATGTGTGTGTGTGTGTGTGTGTTTTGCTAAGCTGTGCGCCCGACATATGAGACCTGGGATAGCTGTTGTTAACGTTCTTGTTTTACTGTCAACATTATAATATAGATAGATAGAGTCCGTGCATACCTCTTGGAAATTGCTCACCCCCCCCAAGTTTAGAACCACTGGGATAGACTATAGCAGGAAGATAATGTTTTTACCTAGTGGGTTATGTACATTATATCCTTAATTACATAGACACAGCTTGAGGGATTCTCTTAATAATCTTGAGAAGCCTTGAAAACCCTTCTGTTGACTAGTTGACCGAGTATCATTGGGAAAATATTATGAAATATACTCGTATTTGGCCTCTAATTCGTTAGCATTCTCAGGCTCCTATGACTCACTCTGATGGATAAAATAATCTGGCATTAGTAGGAATGGAGTGCTAGAGTTTCCCGATAATACGAGGATTAGTGCTATCATCATTAATACTCTAAAAATTTTATGACTCAGCCTGATAAAATCGTTCGGTATTACCTAGAGTGGAGTACTAAAGTCCTCCCGATCACGAAGAGTTTCACTGGTTTTTGCACTAAGCTATAAGTTAGTGTAAAGTATCGTAACAAACAGCATATTTTTTTAGTGATCATACGATTATAAGAAATATATTCATAATTTTTTACTCATTCATAAAACAGTTAAGCTTTTAACCCCTTCATTACTACAGCATTATCAATGAAGCAACTTAACGTACATTATTCACTACGAGGGCATGTTTTTTCTGTAATATTTCTATGGGCTGATTGAAATCATCGGTCTAAAGCTGGACTGACAAGTTGCTTCTTCTAAGCGAAAACCCCATATAAAAAGATGGAACTCCACGCAATTCTTCTGAGTAATCAGATCTAAACTTAGCCCAGATAATAAAGAATGAATGTTAATTGAAGTCAGAGACCTAATTGATCGTCAACTGCACATTATACATTTTTTTTTTTTTCATTAATGGATATATAGGTTGTAAAATAATATACCGTATCTTTACTTTTCTTCGATTCTAAGCTACCAGATAATAAAGCCTGATTTGTATGGGGTTTTGGATTACAGAATAAAAGATCCAATTTTTCCTTAGTATAAGGTATGACATCATCATAAATTAAATCACCCTGATTTTTAAGGGCTATATATATATATAATTTTTTTTATAAATAACAGAACGGAGGAAAACAAATGAGTAAAAAAAAAAATCCATACACCAGATTACTGGTATCCTCTGTTCATAAAATATTTGTAACAGTTAGACTTGAACAGTTGTGGGTTGAAATTTGGAGGGAAACAACTCTGGGGAAGCGAGTTCCAGAGAGATGCAGTTTGGGGAATGAAAGAATTCTGATAGGCAGAAGTTCTGCAATATGGCTGAGTGACATTCCAGTCATGAGCGCTACCAGATGCCCGTGTAGGAAGAGGGAAGGCAAGGAGAGGTGGCACCATGGACACAACTTCGTCTGAGCATTTGCCAAAAAATATCTGTAAAATAATGCAAGGGAGGCAACATTCCTTCTTACTTGCAGGGGAGGTAGTTTATATGTAATGGGAGGGTTGTTAATGATTCTAACAGCTTTGTTCTGAATTTTGTCTAGTTGTCTTAATGCAACCTCTCCACAACCATTCCACAAGGGTGAGCAATATTCAAGCTCAGAGGCACATGACTCATATGAATTATAGCTAACTGCTCATCGGCGAAGAAGTTAAGGACTCTGTACATTAATCCAAGTTTCTTTGAGGCGGTTTTAGCAAGTGATCTGACATGAGAGGTCCAGCTGAGGGCACTGTTAAGTGAGATGCCAAGAATTTCAATACTTTTGGAGATGGAAATATTGGTAACACTGAAGGTAATGTACGGATCTGGCAATATCTGTCTATTAGTAAACTGTACATATTTAGTTTTCCTAGCATTGAAAGAGACAAGGTTGTTTTGTCCCCATTCACTGATTGTAGATAGAACTTGATTTATGGAGATAGCTGTACTGAGCTGAGAGGTATAGATATTAGACTTTGTAACTGGATGTCTGAGTGTGAATGAACTATGTAGCGTTGAGTCATCTGCATACGAGTGAATGGGATTGTGGGTGACAGATAAGAGATCATTAATATGAACCAGAAATAGAGTTGGCGCCAGAACTGATCCCTGCGGCACGCAGGCGTTAATTGAGTGGATATTGGAATATACATCATCTACTTTTACTCTTATTTTCCTGTCACTAAGATATGAAGAAATCAAAGGAACAAAAGATGTTAGTCCATAGCAAGGGAGTTTGGACAGCAGGGAACGGTGCCATACTCTGTCGAAAGCTTTAGAGATATCAAGAGCTACTGCATGAGTTTCTCCAAAAAGATCAATTGATTGATGGATGGTATGAGCTAAGAGATTAAGTATGTCAATGGTGGATCTTTCGTGGTGAAAACCATATTGTCTATCACTAATTAAGTTGTTGGATTCAAGATGTTCAACAATGTGCTTATTAATTAAAGATTCAAATACCTTACCAAGAGAAGATGTGACAGCTATTGGTCTGTAATTGGAGGGGTCAAACGAACTTCCTTTCTTCGGAACTGGGTGGATATTGGCTTCTTTCCATGAATTTGGGAATAAAGAAGTACGTATGCATAGTCTGAATAATTTAGCTAGGACAGAAGCAAGTTCAGGAGAACACTTTTTCAAAACAATTGGCGGAATTCCATCTGGGCCTGGAGCTTTGTTGGTAGGTAAATTGTCTAGGATGGATTTTACGTATCTTGTCTGTATTTTCAGTGGGTCAATTTCGGGAGAATCAAGTTCCAGTACTGGGACATTCTGGCTGGTGTCGTCTATGGTAGAGTTTCTGGCCAAGGTACTGGCAAAGATATCTGCTTTCCCACGCGGGTCATTTGTAATGTTGCCATCTGAAGATTTTAGTGGGGGACTGGAAGATGACTTGTTAAAGTTATTATTGAAAGAATTAAGAGTTGACCAGAACATTCCATTGTCACTAGGGCTGTTAAGCAGTTTTGATGCTTGCTTTTGAAGAAAGTTGCAGAATAATATAACTTTTGTTTTTCAGTTTAGACAACGATGGAAATGAGCAAGTGTTGCTGATATTACTGGAATTTGGGCCTACAGAACAGAGCAGCCAGGACTGTAATTATTGATAAACCCGCTCAATAGAATAAATTATTTGAATTTGATTTTAATGCACTGTTGGTTTTGACAACAGATATTCACATTGTGTTAGCTAATGAATGACCATGGAACGAAGCTGATGTACTGAATATGTGCAGGTTATGTGTAGCGGCCTCTGGAATCAAGTGATATATAATTTCCTTAACTCTTAATATGTCCAGATGATTTTCTTGACATTATTACATCCATCAAGAAGTGAACATTTTAGACAGATCAGGCCTGTGGAAAAGGAAGTTGAGGTAAAGGAACAGGTTAATGATTATTGTGTGTGAGAGAGAGAGAGAGAGAGAGAGAGAGAGAGAGAGAGAGAGAGAGAGAGAGAGGACGTTTGCTCTAAGCGTCTGGTCGTTTAGAACTGTATGTGTGTCGGAAGGTTTATACGGTTTATACAGTGTGTGTGTGTGTGTGTGTGTGTGTGTGTGTGTGTGTGTGAGAGAGAGAGAGAGAGAGAGAGAGAGAGAGAGGACATTTGCTCTAAACGTCTGCTCGTTTGTAACTATATGTGTCTGTGAGTGTTTGTGTGGGAGGGTTGATACGGTTTATACTGCGTGTGTGTGTGTGTGTGTGTGTGTGTGTGTGTGTGCTCAGTTAGGAAACGTATATAATATATACTCTTCCGCAAGACCCATCCGCGCCAAACACATTTCACTCGAACTCCGAATGGAGAGCGCGACCATAACTCTGTGTAGGCGATCCGGTATTAGTGCCTATGTGGTGACATATGAGGGTGTGTGGCGCCAGCTGACGGTGCGGGGGAGGACTGCTAAGACAGAGGAAGGGATTATTTAGTTTATGTTCAGAACTGGATACGTAAAAGAAATATTTACAGAAATTGTAGGAAGTGCTGGAGGTTATATGGCGCATGAGGTATGAATGAGTGTGGGATGTTATTCTTGGAGAGAGAGAGAGAGAGAGAGAGAGAGAGAGTGTAGTGCCCGGAAGTGATAATGAGTTGTATCTAGTTTATTTTATATGACCAAAAGTTCGGTTAAGTGAGAGAGAGCGGCCGAGGCATGGCTGTTACCATGCGGACATGTCCAGAACATAGATTAATTACCTAGTTGCTAAGTCACTTCTTTTTTTTCCTACTGTAATTCACTAGTATTAAGTCTCTTTATAATATGAAATCTCGAGTCGATGGGAACATGTGCCTTTGTTCACATGATCCAGCATAATGTACGCGTGCGCAAAGTGATGTAAAGCACGATAATTTTCATTATTTTTCGATGTAAGGGTATAAAGTGAGAGGTGATGTTGAGTAATTATTGTAACTAGACAATGTTATTTTTTGGGGGTAACCGATTGTAAGGGAAAGGACATCACACTGAGTCTATCTCGAGTCTGTAATAATTAAAATGTTAAATTGCGTACGCCGTCACCCTTCTCCCTTAGCATCACGCAGTTTGGCGTGTCTCACTCGCTCACCGGCGGTGATACGTGGCAGCTGGTTGGTACTGTCGTCATCATCCTCCCCCTCCCCCTCCAAGGAATTCTGTAAGTAATTTGATATTAATGATATGTATGGTATGTTGAAGCACGAATGGTGATATCTCACGAGTGATAATAGTGACGAAATTAAGAAACAGACTCGGGTAGAATCGTGTTGTCGTTCCTCAGGAAGTGTGTAACGGTGACGCCATTAGCCTTTGGAGAAGCGAGTCCTGTGTTCCCGCTCACCTCCCCTACATTTGTGAGCTGAATAGTGAGGTATTTCCTATATCCTATTTAGTAACTGGAATACGAGAATGCTAGCTAGTTCTGTCTCAGCCTCAGATAAATGTGTGATTTTTGTAGGCCAAGTATCAGGTGCCCAGGGACTGAATTTTTATTATTGTGTTGAAATAACTTTGCAATTCAGTACTTATTAGGGCTACGTTGTAAGTTAATGTTGACGTAGTTACTTTGTGAGGCACAATGATATTGATGCAGTGATGATTTTCATGGTTAGAGTTACAGTTATTCATGCTTACTGTATTTGTAATAGTACTTTTTTTTTCTTCCATGTTATCCCTACAATAAGTATTATTTTGAGCAGACCTATTTGTCTCTAGTGCCATGTGTTACTCTGCTATTACTCGAGATGCCGAGTGTTGTAACTCATGTTTCTTTAGTATGAGACCTTCCTGATCATGTGAAGGGATTACTTGCATGGGGAAGAGTAGTTGTTCATTATTCATATTAACTTCTAGTGGGTCCCAGTGTGGAGGTCTAAGTACTTGAGTGAGTCCAAGTCCAAGTGTGGAGGTCTAAGTACCAGTGAGTCCAAGTCCAGGCATGGAGACCAAGGTCCCAGTGCGTGAGTCATGGTCCCAGTGTGGAAGTTAAGGTCGGGAGTGGCAGAGGACTGGACCAGTGACATTTGTGCTCAGAGGGACGATTATGAAGAAAGACACTGGACTGGGACAGAGGAGCTAAGTTTTGTGCATTTGATATTAGGACCATATAGAGATATATTTTTCGAACAATGTGCCAACTGATTCATGTTTAATCTGTAAAGCAAGTAGCTGGGGAAGATTTCTACTTTTTGGCCTTGTTAATACACATTCCCTCCCACTCGAACTTTATTGTTTGTATAACCCTTGAGAACCGGTGGTATGGAGCTTACCTAGCAGTTTATTAATTTTGCAAGTTAGAAGCATTCTGGGAAACTGCGAAGGTTGGGCTTGGGTTGGCCTAGTTGGAGACTGGCCCAGTCATTTTGGCATGCTACCACTCTTAATTTAGCCACTTGAAATGTAATAAACGCAACCGAAGAGGCCGCTAATGGGAGAGAGTCTCCATCAATCTGAGTTCCCGACCGTTCCAGCACACAGTGGTCATCAACAGTGACTTGTTTTCTGCCCCTTTTGACCATGTAAAAGTCTGGATCGCAGAGGTGACCGTACAAGTGGTGGCACAGCGTTGGGATGACCTATTAATATGAGGGTAATTTAACTTGAAATTAAGGTAATAGCTCATCCCCCATTTCTCAAAGGTATATGTACTTAGCATTATGTGTAGAATTATAAGGTATGTGTATTTGTAGTGTGTATTATCTTTGTGTTGCAGTTGAGCATTCACCTACTGGGGTTGCTCAAGTTGCAGTTGTGGCAATTTCGTAGTTGAGCATTCACCTCCTGGGGTTGCTCAAGTTTATATGATTCATGATGGAGTCCTGTGTTGAAAAATTGATTGACATTGAAACTGAAATGCCAGGGGGAGTAGAGGTGAAACATGAACCATCAGTTATTGAGAGAGCACATAGGACTTTAAAGACAGTACTGGCAATCTTGAGCCAAGAACACCCTAATACGTGGCCCATGCACCTGTGTGACACTGAGAAAGCGTTGAACGAAGCAGTGCATACGTCCCTAGGTACATCACCACTCTTTGCTTTTTACGGTCGTCATCCAAATCGCGAGGTAGGAGATTTGCAATTGCCCACTGATGAAGACTGTATAGAGAAAAAAAATGTCAAACAGATGCTTAAGGAGACAACGTCGGATGACAGCAGGGTACCTTAACAGGGCAAATGAGGCACGTATGAATGACTCTCTAGAAGCAGGTGAATTAGTTTGGATCTATGTCGAAGAGTGCATGCCTGGTACGGCATCAAAGCTAAATAGAAAATGGCAGGGTCCTTGGAAGATTGTCAGAGTTATCGATCAGGGTAGAGCCTATGAGTTAGAAAATGTGTTTGATGGTACCATCTTGAGTAGGGCAGCTGAAAAGGTCAAAAGATGAGTTGAAAGAGATGCCTTATTGAGTACGGTAGATCACAAGTTTTTGACCAGTGAGGAAGAGGAAGAGATAATGCCTAGTGTAAGATCCCGGGGACCGCCTGAAAGGTTGCAGTACACAGATGATGGGTGTATGGTGTATATATTGTATATACTCATTTTTTTTTCTCTGAACACGTCTTGTCCTTGCCTTAACTGGCTGGGAACATGGAGTCAGGTACGCCCTTCCAGGTCTCTCCGGACTGTACCTGCGTATTTATCTTTTGTACCAGTACCTATCATGTAATTTTGGGTTGATTAATAGGGTTGAGTAGTTGTTTAGGGTATGTCCAGCTTTTGGAGAGATGAGGCGTGGAAGCTGCGCGTTGTCAAATCGAGTACACCGTGGTGTATAGACTGTCGTTCTTGCCTGACCTCGATTCTTTTTTTTCTTTAGGTTAGATTGTTAGGCTTAGGGAAAATGAGATCTCACAGTTTGGACATTATTTTTTTTTTCCCCAGAGTTAGGGAACTGTACATGTGAGGGGCAGTTCTACCTGAAGGTCTACACTTGGAGGTTTCCTACTTGCTTTGAGAACCTCGAGCGCTGAGTGTATGTAATACCCAAACTGCAGTATAGGATTGCTCAGAGAGAGAGGGGAAGTTTCCAGTTTCTCTATAGGGCTTGGAGAAGTTGAACTATGGGGCTCTTGCATGTTAGGAGAGGTAGGTAGGTTTCGTTTGGTCTTTCTGGACAGAACGCACTGGAGCGACTTGTGTTACTCTTAACTAAGCACAAAGTTTCTCCTGGTAGCAGGACATTCTCCTTGTGAGTAACAGGCCTGGTGAGTGGCATACGTCGTCAGTTGCATATAGTGAGTAGCGGGAGAAAATTTACTCATAGTAGAGGACTTTTTTTTTGGACATGATAGCCACCGACTGTTCTCGAGCATGGAGCTTATGTAATAACCCACAGTCGCAGTATAGGACACGTTGGCTGGTGTTTTGGAGGCGAGTAGACTGATTTCCCCTCACGAGCAAGGAGCGTGTGAAACACCCCACAGCAGCAGTATTCAGGGAGACTGGTCAAGTACGTGAACTTATGTACCGTGTGTGTTATGTATGGGTACTGGGTATTTCTGAGGAGTACGGGTCCAGTCGCCCGAAATTTTGTTCTTCCCTAACCGTGGGTGGATGTAGTGCCCGGAAGTGATAATGAGCTGTATCTAGTTTATTTTATATGACCAAAAGTTCGGTTAAGTGAGAGAGAGCGGCCGAGGCATGACTGTTACTATGCGGACATGTCCAGAACATAGATTAATTACCTAGTTGCTAATAACTTTCTTTTTCCTACTGTAATTCACTAGTATTAAGTCTCTTTATAATATAGAAACTCGAGTCGATGGGAATATGTGCCTTTGTTCACATAATGCAGCATAATGTACGCGTGAGCAAAGTGATATAAGGCACGATAATTTTCATTATATTTCAATGTAAGGGTATAAAGTGAGAGGTGATGCTGAGTAATTGTAACTAGAGAAAGTTATTTTTTGGGGGGTGATCGATTGTAAGGGGAAGGACATCACTCTGAGTCTTTCTCGAGTCTGTAATAATTAAAATGTTAAATTGCGTATGCCGTAATACCTCCCCTTCCCCCTTAGCATCACGCAGTTTGGCGTGTCTCACTCGCTCACCGCCCGTGATACGTGGCAGCTGGTTGGTACTGTCATCATCCTCCCCCTCCCCCTCCAAGGAATTCTGTAAGTAATTTGATATTAATGATATGTCTGGTATGTTGAAGCACGAATGGTGATATCTCACGATTGATAATAGTGACGAAATTAAGAAAATGACTCGGGTAGAATCGTGTTGTCGTTCCTCAGGAAGTGTGTAACGGTGACGCCATTAGCCTTTGGAGAAGCGAGTCCTGTGTTCCCGCTCACCTCCCCTACATTTGTGAGCTGAATAGTGAGGTATTTCCTATATACTATTTAGTAACTAGAATATGAGAATGCTAGCTAGTTCTGTCTGAACCTCAGATAAATGTGTGATTTTTGTAGGCCAATTATCAGGTGCCTAATTACTGTGAATTTTTATTATTGTGTTGAAATGACTTTCCGATTCAGTACTTACTAGGGCTACGTTGTGAGTTAATGTTCACGTAGTTACTTTGTGAGGCACAATGATATTGATGCAATGATGATTTTCATGGTTAGAGTTACAGTTATGCTTACTGTATTTGTAATAGTACTTTTTTTTTTTTCTTCCATGTTATTCCTACAATAAGTATTATTTTGAGCAGACCTATTTGTCTGTAGTGCCATGTGTTACACTGCTATTACTTGAGATGGCGAGTGTTGTAACTCATGTTTATTATGAGACCTTCCTGATCATGTGAAGGGATTACTTGCACTGGGAAGAATAGTTATTCATTATTCATATTAACTTCTAGCGGGTCCCAGTGTGGAGGTCTAAGTACTTGAGTGAGTCCAAGTCCAAGTATGGAGGTCTAAGTACCAGTGAGTCCAAGTCCAGGCGTGGAGATCAAGGTCCCAGTGAGTGAGTCAAGGTCCCAGTGTGGAAGTTAAGGTCGGCAGTGGCAGAGGACTGGTCCAGTGACATTTGTGCTCAGAGGGACGATTATGAAGAAAGACACTGGACTGGGACAGAGGAGCTAAGTTTTGTGCATTTGATATTAGGACCATATAGAGATATATTTTTTGAACAATATGTCAGCTGATTCATGTTTAATCTGTAAAGCAAGTAGCTGGGGAAGATTTCTACTTTTTGGTCTTAATACACATTCCCTCCCACTCGAACTTTATTGTTTGTATAACCCTTGAGAACTGGTGGTATAGAGCTTACCTAAAGTTTATTAATTTTGCAAGTTAGAAGCATTCTGGGAAACTGCGAAGGTTGGGCTTGGGTTGGCCTAGTTGGAGACTGGCCCCATCATTTTGGCATGCTACCACTCTTAACTTGGCCACTTGAAATGTAATAAACGCAACCGATGAGGCCGCTAATGGGAGAGAGTCTCCATCAATCTGAGTTCCCGACCATTCCAGCACACAGTGGTCATCAATAGTGACTTGTTTTCTGCCCCTTTTGACCATGTAAAAGTCTGGATCGCAGAGGTGACCGTACAAGTGGTGGCACAGCGTTGGGGTGACCTATTAATGTGAGGGTAATTTAACTTGAAATTAAGGTAATAGCTCATCCCACAGTTCTCAAAGGTATATGTACTTAGCATTATGTGTAGAATTATAGGTATGTGTATTTGTAGTGTGTATTATCTTTGTGTTGCAGTTGAGCATTCACCTTCTGGGGTTGCACTAGTTGCAGTGTGGGCATTTTCGTAGTTGAGCATTCACCTCCGGGGATTGCTCACGTTTGTATGATTCATAATGGAGTCCTGTGTTGAAAAATTGATTGACATTGAAACTGAAATGCCAGAGGGAGTAGAGGTGAAACATGAACCATCAGTTATCGAGAGAGCACATAGGAACTTAAAGACAGTACTGGCAATCTTGAGCCAAGAACATCCGAACAGGTGGCCCATGCACCTGTGCGACACTGAGAAAGCGTTGAACGAAGCAGTGCATACGTCCCTAGGTACATCACCATTCTTTGCTTTTCATGGTCGTCATCCAAATCGCGAGGTAGGTGATTTGCAATTGCCCAGTGATGAAGACTGTATATAGAAAATAGATGTCAAACAGATGTTTAAGGAGACACGACGTCGGATGACAGCAGGGTACCTTAACAGGGCAAATGAGGCATGTAGGAATGACTCTCTAGAAGCAGGTGAATTAGTTTGGATCTATGTCGATGAGTGCATGCCTGGTACAGCATCAAAGCTAAAAAGAAAATGGCAGGGTCCTTGCAAGATTGTCAGAGTTATCGATCAGGGTAGAGCTTATGAGTTAGAAAGTGTGTTTGATGGTACCATCTTGAGTAGGGCAGCTGAAAAGGTCAATAGATATGTTGAAAGAGATGCCTTATTGAGTACGGTAGATCACAAGTTTTTGACCAGTGAGGAAGAGGAAGAGATACTGCCTAGTGTAAGATCCCGGAGACCGCCTGAGAGGTTGTAGTACACGTAGATGATGGGTGTATGGTGTATATGTTGTATATATTCATTTTTTTTTCTCTGAACACGTCTTGTCCTTGCCTTAACTGGCTGGGAACATGGAGCCAGATATGCCCTTCCAGGTCTCTCCGGACTGTACCTGCGTATTTATCTTTTCTAGCAGTACCTATGATGTAATTTTGGGTTGATTAATAGGGTTGAGTAGTAGTTTAGGGAATGTCCAGCTTATGGAGAGATGAGGCGTGGAAGCTGCGCATTGTCAAACTGAGTACACCGTGGTGTATAGATTGTCGTTCTTGCCTTACCTCGATTCTTTTTTTTCTTTAGGTTAGATTATTAGGCTTAGTTATGGAAAATGAGATCTCACAGTTAGGACTTTATTTTTTTTTTTTTCCAGAGTTAGGGAACTGTACATTTGAGGGGCAGTTCTACCTGAAGGTCTCCACCTGGAGGTTTCCTACTTGCTTTGAGAACCTCGAGCACTGAGTGTATGTAATACCCAAACTGCAGTATAGGATTGCTCAAAGAGAGATGGGAAGTTTCCAGTTTCTCTATAAGGCTTGGAGAAGTTGAACTATGGGGCTCTCTCATATTAGGAGAGGTAGGTAGGTTTCGTTCGGTCTCCCTGGACAGAACGCAGTGGAGCGACTCGTGTTCTCTTAACTAAGCACAAAGTTTCTCCTGGTAGCAGGACATTCTCCTTTTGAGTAACATGCCTGGTGAGTGGCATACGTCGTCAGTTGCATATAGTGAGTAGTGGGAGAAAATTTACCCGTGGTAGAGGACTTTTTTTTTTGGACATGATAGCCGCCGACTGTTCTCGAGCATGGAGCTTATGTGATAACCCACAGTCGCAGTATAGGACACATTGGCTGGTGTTTTGGAGGCGAGTAGATTCGCTTCTCCTCACGAGGAAGGAGCATGTGAAATACCTCACAGAAGCAGTATTAAGGGAGACTGGTCAAGTAGGTGAACTTGCGTACCGTGTGTGGTAAGTATGGGTATTGGGTATTTCTGAGGAGTACGGGTCCAGTCGCGTGAACTTTTGGTCTTCCCTAACCGTGGGCGGATGTAGTGCCCGGAAGTGATAATGAGTTGTATCTAGTTTATTTTATATGACCAAAAGTTCGGTTAAGTGAGAGAGAGCGGCCATGTCCAGAACATAGATTAATTACCTAGTTGCTAAGTCACTTTTTTTTTTCCTACTGTCATTCACTAGTATAAAGTCTCTTTGTAATATGAAATCTCGAGTCGATGGGAACATGTGCCTTTGTTCACATAATCCAGCACAATGTACGCATGCGCAAAGTGATGTAAAGCACGATAATTTTCATTATTTTTCGATGTAAGGGTATAAAGTGAGAGGTGATGATGAGTAATTATTGTAACTAGATAATGTTATTTTAGGGGGGTAACCGATTGTAAGGGGAAGGACATCACACTGAGTCTATTTCGAGTCTGTAATAATTAAAATGTTAAATTGCGTACGCCATCACCCTTCCCCTTCCCCCTTAGCATCACGCAGTTTGGCGTGTCTCACTCGCTCACCGGCCAGTGATACGTGGCAGCTGGTTAATACTGTCGTCATCATCCTCCCCCTCCCCCTCCAAGGAATTCTGTAAGTAATTTGATATTAATGATATGTATGGTATGTTGAAGCGCGAATGGTGATATCTCACGACTGATAATAGTGACGAAATTAAGAAACAGACTCGGGTAGAATCGTGTTGTCGTTCCTCAGGAAGTGTGTAACTGTGACGCCATTAGCCTTTGGAGAAGCGAGTCCTGTGTTCCCGCTCACCTCCCCTACATTTGTGAGCTGAATAGTGAGGTATTTCCTATATACTATTTAGTAACTGGAAGACGAGAATGCTAGCTAGTTCTGTCTGAGCCTCAGATAAATGTGTGATTTTTGTAGGCCAAGTATCAGGTGCCCAGGGACTGAATTTTTATTATTGTGTTGAAATAACTTTGCAATTCAGTACTTATTAGGGCTACGTTGTAAGTTAATGTTCACATAGTTACTTTTTGAGGCACAATGATATTGATGCAGTGATGATTTTCATGGTTAGAGTTACAGTTATTCATGCTTACTGTATTTGTAATAGTACTTTTTTTTTTCTTCCATGTTATCCCTACAATAAGTATTATTTTGAGCAGACCTATTTGTCTCTAGTGCCATGTGTTACTCTGTTATTACTCGAGATGCCGAGTGTTGTAACTCATGTTTCTTTAGTATGAGACCTTCCTGATCATGTGAAGGGATTACTTGCACGGGAAAGAGTAGTTGTTCATTATTCATATTAACTTCTAGTGGGTCCCAGTGTGGAGGTTGAAGTACCTGAGTGAGTCCAAGTCCAAGTGTGGAGGTCTAAGTACCAGTGAGTCCAAGTCCAGGCATGGAGACCAAGGTCCCAGTGCGTGAGTCATGGTCCCAGTGTGGAAGTTAAGGTCGGGAGTGGCAGAGGACTGGACCAGTGACATTTGTGCTCAGAGGGACGATTATGAAGAAGCACACTGGACTGGGACAGAGGAGCTAAGTTTTGTGCATTTGATATTAGGACCATATAGAGATATATTTTTCGAACAATGTGCCAACTGATTCATGTTTAATCTGTAAAGCAAGTAGCTGGGGAAGATTTCTACTTTTTGGCCTTGTTAATACACATTCCCTCCCACTCGAACTTTATTGTTTGTATAACCCTTGAGAACCGGTGGTATGGAGCTTACCTAGTAGTTTATTTATTTTGCAAGTTAGAAGCATTCTGGGAAACTGCGAAGGTTGGGCTTGGGTTGGCCTAGTTGGAGACTGGCCCAGTCATTTTGGCATGCTACCACTCTTAATTTAGCCACTTGAAATGTAATAAACGCAACCGAAGAAGCCGCTAATGGGAGAGAGTCTCCATCAATCTGAGTTCCCGACCGTTCCAGCACACAGTGGTCATCAATAGTGACTTGTTTTCTGCCCCTTTTGACCATGTAAAAGTCTGGATCGCAGAGGTGACCGTACAAGTGGTGGCACAGCGTTGGGATGACCTATTAATGTGAGGGTAATTTAACTTGAAATTAAGGTAATAGCTCATCCCCCATTTCTCAAAGGTATATGTACTTAGCATTATGTGTAGAATTATAAGGTATGTGTATTTGTAGTTGTATTATATTTGTGTTGCAGTTGAGCATTCACCTCCTGGGGTTGCTCAAGTTGCAGTTGGGGCAATTTCGTAGTTGAGCATTCACCTCCTGGGGTTGCTCAAGTTGCAGTTGGGGCAATTTCGTAGTTGAGCATTCACCTCCTGGGGTTGCTCACGTTTATATGATTCATGATGGAGTCCTGTGTTGAAAAATTGATTGACATTGAAACTGAAATGCCAGAGGGAGTACAGGTGAAACATGAACCATCAGTTATTGAGAGAGCACATAGGACTTTAAAGACAGTACTGGCAATCTTGAGCCAAGAACACCCGAATATTTGGCCCATGCACCTATGTGACACTGAGAAAGCGTTGAACGAAGCAGTGCATACGTCCCTAGGTACATCACCACTCTTTGCTTTTTACGGTCGTCATCGAAATCGCGAGGTAGGAGATTTGCAATTGCCCACTGATGAAGACTGTATAGAGAAAATAGATGTCAAACAGATGCTTAAGGAGACAACGTCGGATGACAGCAGGGTACCTTAACAGGGCAAATGAGGCACTTATGAATGACTCTCTAGAAGCAGGTGAATTAGTTTGGATCTATGTCGAAGAGTGCATGCCTGGTACGGCATCAAAGCTAAATAGAAAATGGCAGGGTCCTTGCAAGATTGTCAGAGTTATCGATCAGGGTAGAGCCTATGAGTTAGAAAATGTGTTTGATGGTACCATCTTGAGTAGGGCAGCTGAAAAGGTCAAAAGATAAGTTGAAAGAGATGCCTTATTGAGTACGGTAGATCACAAGTTTTTGACCAGTGAGGAAGAGGAAGAGATAATGCCTAGTGTAAGATCCCGGAGACCGCCTGGAAGGTTGCAGTACACGTAGATGATGGGTGTATGGTGTATATATTGTATATACTCATTTTTTTTTCTCTGAACACGTCTTGTCCTTGCCTTAACTGGCTGGGAACATGGAGCCAGGTATGCCCTTCCAGGTCTCTCCGGACTGTACCTACGTATTTATCTTTTCTACCAGTACCTGTCATGTAATTTTGGGTTGATTAATAGGGTTGAGTAGTTGTTTAGGGTACGTCCAGCTTTTGGAGAGACGAGGCGTGGAAGCTGCGCGTTGTCAAATCGAGTACACCGTGGTGTATAGACTGTCGTTCTTGCCTGACCTCGATTCTTTTTTTTCTTTAGGTTAGATTGTTAGGCTTAGTTATGGAAAATGAGATCTCACAGTTATGACATTATTTTTTTTTTCCCCAGAGTTAGGGAACTGTACATGTGAGGGGCAGTTCTACCTGAAGGTCTACACTTGGAGGTTTCCTACTTGTTTTGAGAACCTCGAGCGCTGAGTGTATGTAATACCCAAACTGCAGTATAGGATTGCTCAGAGAGAGAGGGGAAGTTTCCAGTTTCTCTATAGGGCTTGGAGAAGTTGAACTATGGGGCTCTTGCATGTTAGGAGAGGTAGGTAGGTTTCGTTTGGTCTTTATGGACAGAACGCACTGGAGCGACTTGTGTTACTCTTAACTAAGCACAAAGTTTCTCCTGGTAGCAGGACATTCTCCTTGTGAGTAACAGGCCTGGTGAGTGGCATACGTCGTCAGTTGCATATAGTGAGTAGCGGGAGAAAATTTACTCATAGTAGAGGACTTTTTTTTTGGACATGATAGGCACCGACTGTTCTCGAGCATGGAGCTTATGTAATAACCCACAGTCGCAGTATAGGACACGGCTGGTGTTTTGGAGGCGAGTAGATTGATTTCCACTCACGAGCAAGGAGCGTGTGAAACACCCCACAGCAGCAGTATTGAGGGAGACTGGTCAAGTACGTGAACTTACGTACCGTGTGTGTTATGAATGGGTACTGGGTATTTCTGGGGAGTACGGGTCCAGTCGCCCGAAATTTTGTTCTTCCCTAACCGTGGGTGGATGTAGTGCCTGGAAGTGATAATGAGTTATATCTAGTTTATTTTATATGACCAAAAGTTCGGTTAAGTGAGAGAGAGCGGCCGAGGCATGGCTGTTACCATGCTGACATGTCCAGAACATAGATTAATTACCTAGTTGCTAATAACTTTCTTTTTCCTACTGTAATTCACTAGTATTAAGTCTCTTTATAATATAAAATCTCGAGTCGATGGGAATATGTGCCTTTGTTCACATAATCCAGCATAATGTACTCGTGAGCAAAGTGATGTAAGGCACGATAATTTTCATTATTTTTCAATGTAAGGGTATGAAGTGAGAGGTGATGTTGATTAATTATTGTAACTAGAGAATGTTATTTTTTGGGGGGTAACCGATTGTAAGGGGAAGGACATCACACTGAGTCTTTCTCGAGTCTGTAATAATTAAAACGTTAAATTGCGTACGCCATAATCCCTCCCCTTCCCCCTTAGCATCACGCAGTTTGGCGTGTCTCACTCGCTCACCACCCGTGATACGTGGCAGCTGGTTGGTACTGTTATCATCCTCCCCCTCCCTCTCCAAGGAATTCTGTAAGTAATTTGATATTAATGATATGTATGGTATGTTGAAGCACGAATGGTGATATCTCACGAGTGATAATAGTGAAGAAATTAAGAAACTGACTCGGGTAGAATCGTGTTGTCGTTCCTCAGGAAGTGTGTAACGGTGACGCCATTAGCCTTTGGAGAAGCGAGTCCTGTGTTCCCGCTCACCTCCCCTACATTTGTGAGCTGAATAGTGAGGTATTTCCAATATACTATTTAGTAACTAGAATAAGAGAATGCTAGCTAGTTCTTTCTGAGCCTCAGATAAATGTGTGATTTTTGTAGGCCAAGTATCAGGTGCCCAAGGACTGTGAATTTTTATTATTGTGTTGAAATGACTTTGCAACTCAGTACTTGTTAGGGCTACGTTGTAAGTTAATGTTGACGTAGTTACTTTGTGAGGCACAATGATATTGATGCAGTGATGATTTTCATGGTTAGAGTTACAGTTATTCATGCTTACTGTATTTGTAATAGTACTTTTTTTTTTTCTTCCATGTTATCCCTACAATAAGTATTATTTTGAGCAGACCTATTTGTCTGTAGTGCCATGTGTTACACTGCTATTACTTGAGATGGCGAGTGTTGTAACTCATGTTTATTATGAGACCTTCCTGATCATGTGAAGGGATTACTTGCACTGGGAAGAATAGTTATTCATTATTCATATTAACTTCTAGCGGGTCCCAGTGTGGAGGTCGAAGTACTTGAGTGAGTCCAAGTCCAAGTATGGAGGTCTAAGTACCAGTGAGTCCAAGTCCAGGCGTGGAGATCAAGGTCCCAGTGTGGAAGTTAAGGTCGGCAGTGGCAGAGGACTGGTCCAGTGACATTTGTGCTCAGAGGGACGATTATGAAGAAACACACTGGACTGGGACAGAGGAGCTAAGTTTTGTGCATTTGATATTAGGACCATATAGAGATATATTTTTTGAACGATATGTCAGCTGATTCATGTTTAATCTGTAAAGCAAGTAGCTGGGGAAGATTTCTACTTTTTGGTCTTGTTAATACACATTCCCTCCCACTCGAACTTTTTAGTTTGTATAACCCTTGAGAACTGGTGGTATAGAGCTTACTTAAAGTTTATTAATTTTGCAAGTTAGAAGCATTCTGGGAAACTGCGAAGGTTGGGCTTGGGTTGGCCTAGTTGGAGACTGGCCCGATCATTTTGGCATGCTACCACTCTTAACTTGGCCACTTGAAATGTAATAAACGCAACCGAAGAGGCCGCTAATGGGAGAGAGTCTCCATCAATCTGAGTTCCCGACCATTCCAGCACACAGTGGTCATCAATAGTGACTTGTTTTCTGCCCCTTTTGACCATGTAAAAGTCTGGATCGCAGAGGTGACCGTACAAGTGGTGGCACAGCGTTGGGGTGACCTATTAATGTGAGGGTAATTTAACTTGAAATTAAGGTAATAGCTCATCCCCCAGTTCTCAAAGGTATATGTACTTAGCATTATGTGTAGAATTATAGGTATGTGTATTTGTAGTGTGTATTATCTTTGTGTTGCAGTTGAGCATTCACCTCCTGGGGTTGCACTAGTTGCAGTTTGGGCATTTTCGTAGTTGAGCATTCACCTCCGGGGATTGCTCACGTTTGTATGATTCATAATGGAGTCCTGTGTTGAAAAATTGATTGACATTGAAACTGAAATGCCAGAGGGAGTAGAGGTGAAACATGAACCATCAGTTATCGAGAGAGCACATAGGAACTTAAAGACAGTACTGGCAATCTTGAGCCAAGAACATCCGAACAGGTGGCCCATGCAGCTGTGCGACACTGAGAAAGCGTTGAACGAAGCAGTGCATACGTCCCTAGGTACATCACCATTCTTTGCTTTTCATGGTCGTCATCCAAATCCCGAGGTAGGTGATTTGCAATTGCCCAGTGATGAAGACTGTATAGAGAAAATAGATGTCAAACAGATGTTTAAGGAGACACGACGTCGGATGACAGCAGGGTACCTTAACAGGGCAAATGAGGCACGTAGGAATGACTCTCTAGAAGCAGGTGAATTAGTTTGGATCTATGTCGATGAGTGCATGCCTGGTACAGCATCAAAGCTAAAAAGAAAATGGCAGGGTCCTTGCAAGATTGTCAGAGTTATCGATCAGGGTAGAGCCTATGAGTTAGAAAGTGTGTTTGATGGTACCATCTTGAGTAGGGCAGCTGAAAAGGTCAAAAAATATGTTGAAAGAGATGCCTTATTGAGTACGGTAGATCACAAGTTTTTGACCAGTGAGGAAGAGGAAGAGATACTGCCTAGTGTAAGATCCCGGAGACCGCCTGAGAGGTTGCAGAACACGTAGATGATGGGTGGATGGTGTATATGTTGTATATATTCATTTTTTTCTCTGAACACGTCTTGTCCTTGCCTTAACTGGCTGGGAACATGGAGCCAGGTATGCCCTTCCAGGTCTCTCCGGACTGTACCTGCGTATTTATCTTTTCTAGCAGTACCTATGATGTAATTTTGGGTTGATTAATAGGGTTGAGTAGTAGTTTAGGGTATGTCCAGCTTATGGAGAGATGAGGCGTGGAAGCTGCGCATTGTCAAACTGAGTACACCGTGGTGTATAGATTGTCGTTCTTGCCTTACCTCGATTCTTTTTTTTCTTTAGGTTAGATTATTAGGCTTAGTTATGGAAAATGAGATCTCACAGTTAGGACTTTATTTTTTTTTTTTTCTCCAGAGTTAGGGAACTGTACATTTGAGGGGCAGTTCTACCTGAAGGTCTCCACCTGGAGGTTTCCTACTTGCTTTGAGAACCTCGAGCACTGAGTGTATGTAATACCCAAACTGCAGTATAGGATTGCTCAAAGAGAGATGGGAAGTTTCCAGTTTCTCTATAAGGCTTGGAGAAGTTGAACTATGGGGCTCTCTCATGTTAGGAGAGGTAGGTAGGTTTCGTTCGGTCTCTCTGGACAGAACGCAGTGGAGCGACTCGTGTTCTCTTAACTAAGCACAAAGTTTCTCCTGGTAGCAGGACATTCTCCTTTTGAGTAACATGCCTGGTGAGTGGCATACGTCGTCAGTTTCATATAGTGAGTAGTGGGAGAAAATTTACCCGTGGTAGAGGACTTTTTTTTTTGGACATGATACCCGCCGACTGTTCTCGAGCATGGAGCTTATGTAATAACCCACAGTCGCAGTATAGGACACGTTGGCTGGTGTTTTGGAGGCGAGTAGATTGGTTTCTCCTCACGAGCAAGGAGCATGTGAAATACCTCACAGAAGCAGTATTGAGGGAGACTGGTCAAGTAGGTGAACTTGTGTACCGTGTGTGGTAAGTATGGGTATTGGGTATTTCTGAGGAGTACGGGTCCAGTCGCGCGAACTTTTGGTCTTCCCTAACCGTGGGCGGATGTAGTGCCCGGAAGTGATAATGAGTTGAATCTAGTTTATTTTATATGACCAAAAGTTCGGTTAAGTGAGAGAGAGCGGCCGAGGCATGGCTGTTACCATGCGGACATGTCCAGAACATAGATTAATTACCTAGTTGCTAAGTCACTTTTTTTTTTCCTGCTGTCATTCACTAGTATAAAGTCTCTTTATAATATGAAATCTCGAGTCGATGGGAACATGTGCCTTTGTTCACATAATCCAGCACAATGTACGCATGCGCAAAGTGATGTAAAGCACGATAATTTTCATTATTTTTCGATGTAAGGGTATAAAGTGAGAGGTGATGTTGAGTAATTATTGTAACTAGACAATGTTATTTTAGGGGGGTAACCGATTGTAAGGGGAAGGACATCACACTGAGTCTATTTCGAGTCTGTCATAATTAAAATGTTAAATTGCGTACGCCGTCACCCTTCCCCTTCCCCCTTAGCATCACGCAGTTTGGCGTGTCTCACTCGCTCACCGGCCAGTGATACGTGGCAGCTGGTTGGTACTGTCGTCATCATCCTCCCCCTCCCCCTCCAAGGAATTCTGTAAGTAATTTGATATTAATGATATGTATGGTATGTTGAAGCGCGAATGGTGATATCTCACGAGTGATAATAGTGACGAAATTAAGAAACAGACTCGGGTAGAATCGTGTTGTCGTTCCTCAGGAAGTGTGTAACGGTGACGCCATTAGCCTTTGGAGAAGCGAGTCCTGTGTTCCCGCTCACCTCCCCTACATTTGTGAGCTGAATAGTGAGGTATTTCCTATATACTATTTAGTAACTGGAAGACGAGAATGCTAGCTAGTTCTGTCTGAGCCTCAGATAAATGTGTGATTTTTGTAGGCCAAGTATCAGGTGCCCAGGGACTGAATTTTTATTATTGTGTTGAAATAACTTTGCAATTCGGTACTTATTAGGGCTACGTTGTAAGTTAATGTTCACATAGTTACTTTGTGAGGCACAATGATATTGATGCAGTGATGATTTTCATGGTTAGAGTTACAGTTATTCATGCTTACTGTATTTGTAATAGTACTTTTTTTTTCTTCCATGTTATCCCTACAATAAGTATTATTTTGAGCAGACCTATTTGTCTCTAGTGCCATGTGTTACTCTGTTATTACTCGAGATGCCGAGTGTTGTAACTCATGTTTCTTTAGTATGAGACCTTCCTGATCATGTGAAGGGATTACTTGCACGGGAAAGAGTAGTTGTTCATTATTCATATTAACTTCTAGTGGGTCCCAGTGTGGAGGTTGAAGTACCTGAGTGAGTCCAAGTCCAAGTGTGGAGGTCTAAGTACCAGTGAGTCCAAGTCCAGGCATGGAGACCAAGGTCCCAGTGCGTGAGTCATGGTCCCAGTGTGGAAGTTAAGGTCGGGAGTGGCAGAGGACTGGACCAGTGACATTTGTGCTCAGAGGGACGATTATGAAGAAGCACACTGGACTGGGACAGAGGAGCTAAGTTTTGTGCATTTGATATTAGGACCATATAGAGATATATTTTTCGAACAATGTGCCAACTGATTCATGTTTAATCTGTAAAGCAAGTAGCTGGGGAAGATTTCTACTTTTTGGCCTTGTTAATACACATTCCCTCCCACTCGAACTTTATTGTTTGTATAACCCTTGAGAACCGGTGGTATGGAGCTTACCTAGTAGTTTATTTATTTTGCAAGTTAGAAGCATTCTGGGAAACTGCGAAGGTTGGGCTTGGGTTGGCCTAGTTGGAGACTGGCCCCATCATTTTGGCATGCTACCACTCTTAATTTAGCCACTTGAAATATAATAAACGCAACCGAAGAGGCCGCTAATGGGAGAGAGTCTCCATCAATCTGAGTTCCCGACCGTTCCAGCACACAGTGGTCATCAATAGTGACTTGTTTTCTGCCCCTTTTGACTATGTAAAAGTCTGGATCGCAGAGGTGACCGTACAAGTGGTGGCACAGCGTTGGGATGACCTATTAATGTGAGGGTAATTTAACTTGAAATTAAAGTAATAGCTCATCCCCCATTTCTCAAAGGTATATGTACTTAGCATTATGTGTAGAATTATAAGGTATGTGTATTTGTAGTGTGTATTATATTTGTGTTGCAGTTGAGCATTCACCTCCTGGGGTTGCTCAAGTTGCAGTTGGGGCAATTTCGTAGTTGAGCATTCACCTCCTGGGGTTGCTCAAGTTGCAGTTGGGGCAATTTCGTAGTTGAGCATTCACCTCCTGGGGTTGCTCACGTTTATATGATTCATGATGGAGTCCTGTGTTGAAAAATTGATTGACATTGAAACTGAAATGCCAGAGGGAGTAGAGGTGAAACATGAACCATCAGTTATTGAGAGAGCACATAGGACTTTAAAGACAGTACTGGCAATCTTGAGCCAAGAACACCCGAATATTTGGCCCATGCACCTATGTGACACTGAGAAAGCGTTGAACGAAGCAGTGCATACGTCCCTAGGTACATCACCACTCTTTGCTTTTTACGGTCGTCATCCAAATCACGAGGTAGGAGATTTGCAATTGCCCACTGATGAAGACTGTATAGAGAAAATAGATGTCAAACAGATGCTTAAGGAGACAACGTCGGATGACAGCAGGGTACCTTAACAGGGCAAAAGAGGCACGTATGAATGACTCTCTAGAAGCAGGTGAATTAGTTTGGATCTATGTCGAAGAGTGTATGCCTGGTACGGCATCAAAGCTAAATAGAAAATGGCAGGGTCCTTGCAAGATTGTCAGAGTTATCGATCAGGGTAGAGCCTATGAGTTAGAAAATGTGTTTGATGGTACCATCTTGAGTAGGGCAGCTGAAAAGGTCAAAAGATAAGTTGAAAGAGATGCCTTATTGAGTACGGTAGATCACAAGTTTTTGACCAGTGAGGAAGAGGAAGAGATAATGCCTAGTGTAAGATCCCGGAGACCGCCTGGAAGGTTGCAGTACACGTAGATGATGGGTGTATGGTGTATATATTGTATATACTCATTTTTTTTTCTCTGAACACGTCTTGTCCTTGCCTTAACTGGCTGGGAACATGGAGCCAGGTATGCCCTTCCAGGTCTCTCCGGACTGTATCTACGTATTTATCTTTTCTACCAGTACCTGTCATGTAATTTTGGGTTGATTAATAGGGTTGAGTAGTTGTTTAGGGTACGTCCAGCTTTTGGAGAGATGAGGCGTGGAAGCTGCGCGTTGTCAAATCGAGTACACCGTGGTGTATAGACTGTCGTTCTTGCCTTACCTCGATTCTTTTTTTTCTTTAGGTTAGATTGTTAGGCTTAGTTATGGAAAATGAGATCTCACAGTTAGGACATTATTTTTTTTTTCCCCAGAGTTAGGGAACTGTACATGTGAGGGGCAGTTCTACCTGAAGGTCTACACTTGGAGGTTTCCTACTTGTTTTGAGAACCTCGAGCGCTGAGTGTATGTAATACCCAAACTGCAGTATAGGATTGCTCAGAGAGAGAGGGGAAGTTTCCAGTTTCTCTATAGGGCTTGGAGAAGTTGAACTATGGGGCTCTTGCATGTTAGGAGAGGTAGGTAGGTTTCGTTTGGTCTTTCTGGACAGAACGCACTGGAGCGACTTGTGTTACTCTTAACTAAGCACAAAGTTTCTCCTGGTAGCAGGACATTCTCCTTGTGAGTAACAGGCCTGGTGAGTGGCATACGTCGTCAGTTGCATATAGTGAGTAGCGGGAGAAAATTTACTCATAGTAGAGGACTTTTTTTTTGGACATGATAGGCACCGGCTGTTCTCGAGCATGGAGCTTATGTAATAACCCACAGTCGCAGTATAGGACACGGCTGATGTTTTGGAGGCGAGTAGATTGATTTCCACTCACGAGCAAGGAGCGTGTGAAACACCCCACAGCAGCAGTATTGAGGGAGACTGGTCAAGTACGTGAACTTACGTACCGTGTGTGTTATGTATGGGTACTGGGTATTTCTGAGGAGTACGGGTCCAGTCGCCCGAAATTTTGTTCTTCCCTAACCGTGGGTGGATGTAGTGCCTGTAAGTGATAATGAGTTGTATCTAGTTTATTTTATATGACCAAAAGTTCGGTTAAGTGAGAGAGAGCGGCCGAGGCATGGCTGTTACCATGCTGACATGTCCAGAACATAGATTAATTACCTAGTTGCTAATAACTTTCTTTTTCCTACTGTAATTCACTAGTATTAAGTCTCTTTATAATATAAAATCTCGAGTCGATGGGAATATGTGCCTTTGTTCACATAATCCAGCATAATGTACGCGTGAGCAAAGTGATGTAAGGCACGATAATTTTCATTATTTTTCAATGTAAGGGTATGAAGTGAGAGGTGATGTTGATTAATTATTGTAACTAGAGAATGTTATTTTTTGGGGGGTAACCAACTGTAAGGGGAAGGACATCACACTGAGTCTTTCTCGAGTCTGTAATAATTAAAACGTTAAATTGCGTACGCCGTAATCCCTCCCCTTCCTCCTTAGCATCACGCAGTTTGGCGTGTATCACTCGCTCACCGCCCGTGATACGTGGCAGCTGGTTGGTACTGTCATCATCCTCCCCCTCCCCCTCCAAGGAATTCTGTAAGTAATTTGATATTAATGATATGTATGGTATGTTGAAGCACGAATGGTGATATCTCACGAGTGATAATAGTGACGAAATTAAGAAACAGACTCGGGTAGAATCGTGTTGTCTTTCCTCAGGAAGTGTGTAACGGTGACGCCATTAGCCTTTGGAGAAGCGAGTCCTGTGTTCCCGCTCACCTCCCCTACATTTGTGAGCTGAATAGTGAGGTATTTCCAATATACTATTTAGTAACTTGAATAAGAGAATGCTAGCTAGTTCTGTCTGAGCCTCAGATAAATGTGTGATTTTTGTAGGCCAAGTATCAGGTGCCCAAGGACTGTGAATTTTTATTATTGTGTTGAAATGACTTTGCAATTCAGTACTTATTAGGGCTACATTGTAAGTTAATGTTGACGTAGTTACTTTGTGAGGCACAATGATATTGATGCAGTGATGATTTTCATGGTTAGAGTTACAGTTATTCATGCTTACTGTATTTGTAATAGTACTTTTTTTTTTTTCTTCCATGTTATCCCTACAATAAATATTATTTTGAGCAGACCTATTTGTCTGTAGTGCCATGTGTTACACTGCCATTACTTGAGATGGCGAGTGTTGTAACTCATGTTTATTATGAGACCTTCCTGATCATGTGAAGGGATTACTTGCACTGGGAAGAATAGTTATTCATTATTCATATTAACTTCTAGCGGGTCCCAGTGTGGAGGTCGAAGTACCTGAGTGAGTCTAAGTCCAAGTATAGAGGTCTAAGTACCAGTGAGTCCAAGTCCAGGCATGGAGATCAAGGTCCCAGTGAGTGAGTCAAGGTCCCAGTGTAGAAGTTAAGGTCGGCAGTGGCAGAGGACTGGATCAGTGACATTTGTGCTCAGAGGGACGATTATGAAGAAACACACTGGACTGGGACAGAGGAGCTAAGTTTTGTGCATTTGATATTAGGACCATATAGAGATATATTTTTCGAACAATATGTCAGTTGTTTCATGTTTAATCTGTAAAGCAAGTAGCTGGGGAAGATTTCTTCTTTTTGGTCTTGTTAATACACATTCCATCCCACTCGAACTTTAGTGTTTGTATAACCCTTGAGAACTGGTGGTATAGAGCTTACCTAAAGTTTATTAATTTTGCAAGTTAGAAGCATTCTGGGAAACTGCGAAGGTTGGGCTTGGGTTGGCCTAGTTGGAGACTGGCCCCGTCATTTTGGCATGCTACCACTCTTAACTTGACCACTTGAAATGTAATATACGCAACCGAAGAGGCCGCTAATGGGAGAGAGTCTCCATCAATCTGAGTTCCCGACCATTCCAGCACACAGTGGTCATCAATAGTGACTTGTTTTCTGCCCCTTTTGACCATGTAAAAGTCTGGATTGCAGAGGTGACCGTACAAGTGGTGGCACAGCGTTGGGGTGACCTATTAATGTGAGGGTAATTTAACTTGAAATTAAGGTAATAGCTCATCCCCCAGTTCTCAAAGGTATATGTACTTAGCATTATGTGTAGAATTATAGGTATGTGTATTTGTAGTGTGTATTATCTTTGTTTTCCAGTTGAGCATTCACCTCCTGGGGTTGCACTAGTTGCAGTGTGGGCATTTTCGTAGTTGAGCATTCACCTCCGGGGATTGCTCACGTTTGTATGATTCATAATGGAGTCCTGTGTTGAAAAATTGATTGACATTGAAACTGAAATCCAGAGGGAGTAGAGGTGAAACATGAACCATCAGTTATCGAGAGAGCACATAGGAACTTAAAGACAGTACTGGCAATCTTGAGCCAAGAACATCCGAACAGGTGGCCCATGCACCTGTGCGACACTGAGAAAGCGTTGAACGAAGCAGTGCATACGTCCCTAGGTACATCACCATTCTTTGCTTTTCATGGTCGTCATCCAAATCCCGAGGTAGGTGATTTGCAATTGCCCAGTGATGAAGACTGTATAGAGAAAATAGATGTCAAACAGATGTTTAAGGAGACACGACGTCGGATGACAGCAGGGTACCTTAACAGGGCAAATGAGGCATGTAGGAATGACTCTCTAGAAGCAGGTGAATTAGTTTGGATCTATGTCGAAGAGTGCATGCCTGGTACAGCATCAAAGCTAAAAAGAAAATGGCAGGGTCCTTGCAAGATTGTCAGAGTTATCGATCAGGGTAGAGCCTATGAGTTAGAAAATGTGTTTGATGGTACCATCTTGAGTAGGGCAGCTGAAAAGGTCAATAGATATGTTGAAAGAGATGCCTTATTGAGTACGGTAGATCACAAGTTTTTGACCAGTGAGGAAGAGGAAGAGATACTGCCTAGTGTAAGATCCCGGAGACCGCCTGAGAGGTTGCAGTACACGTAGATGATGGGTGTATGGTGTATATGTTGTATATATTCATTTTTTTTTTCTCTGAACACGTCTTGTCCTTGCCTTAACTGGCTTGGAACATGGAGCCAGGTATGCCCTTCCAGGTCTCTCCGGACTGTACCTGCGTATTTATCTTTTCTACCAGTACCTATGATGTAATTTTGGGTTGATTAATCGGGTTGAGTAGTAGTTTAGGGTATGTCCAGCTTATGGAGAGATGAGGCGTGGAAGCTGCGCATTGTCAAACTGAGTACACCGTGGTGTATAGATTGTTGTTCTTGCCTTACCTCGATTCTTTTTTTTCTTTAGGTTAGATTATTAGGCTTAGTTATGGAAAATGAGATCTCACAGTTAGGACTTTATTTTTTTTTTTTTTTCCAGAGTTAGGGAACTGTACATTTGAGGGGCAGTTCTACCTGAAGGTCTCCACCTGGAGGTTTCCTACTTACTTTGAGAACCTCGAGCACTGAGTGTATGTAATACCCAAACTGCAGTATAGGATTGCTCAAAGAGAGATGGGAAGTTTCCAGTTTCTCTATAAGGCTTGGAGAAGTTGAACTATGGGGCCCTCTCATGTTAGGAGAGGTAGGTAGGTTTCGTTCGGTCTCTCTGACAGAACGCAGTGGAGCGACTCGTGTTACTCTTAACTAAGCACAAAGTTTCTCCTGGTAGCAGGACATTCTCCTTTTGAGTAACATGCCTGGTGAGTGGCATACGTCGTCAGTTGCATATAGTGAGTAGTGGGAGAAAATTTACTCGTGGTAGAGGACTTTTTTTTTTGGAGATGATAGCCGCCGACTGTTCTCGAGCATGGAGCTTATGTAATAACCCACAGTCGCAGTATAGGGCACGTTGGCTGGTGTTTTGGAGGCGAGTAGATTGGTTTCTCCTCACGAGGAAGGAGCATGTGAAATACCCCACAGAAGCAGTATTGAGGGAGACTGGTCAAGTAGGTGAACTTGCGTACCGTGTGTGGTAAGTATGGGTACTGGGTATTTCTGAGGAGTACGGGTCCAGTCGCCCGAAATTTTGGTCTTTCCTAACCGTGGGCGGATGTAGTGCCCGGAAGTGATAATGAGTTGTATCTAGTTTATTTTATATGACCAAAAAGTTCGGTTAAGTGAGAGAGAGCGGCCGAGGCATGGCTGTTACCATGCGGATATGTCCAGAACATAGATTAATTACCTAGTTGCTAAGTCACTTTTTTTTTTCCTACTGTCATTCACTAGTATAAAGTCTCTTTATAATATGAAATCTCGAGTCGATGGGAACATGTGCCTTTGTTCACATAATCCAGCACAATGTACGCATGCGCAAAGTGATGTAAAGCACGATAATTTTCATTATTTTTCGATGTAAGGGTATAAAGTGAGAGGTGATGTTGAGTAATTATTGTAACTAGACAATGTTATTTTAGGGGGGTAACCGATTGTAAGGGAAAGGACATCACACTGAGTCTATTTCGAGTCTGTAATAATTAAAATGTTAAATTGCGTACGCCGTCACCCTTCCCCTTCCCCCTTAGCATCACGCAGTTTGGCGTGTCTCACTCGCTCACCGGCCAGTGATACGTGGCAGCTGGTTGGTACTGTCGTCATCATCCTCCCCCTCCCCCTCCAAGGAATTCTGTAAGTAATTTGATATTAATGATATGTATGGTATGTTGAAGCGCGAATGGTGATATCTCACGAGTGATAATAGTGACGAAATTAAGAAACAGACTCGGGTAGAATCGTTTTGTCGTTTCTCAGGAAGTGTGTAACGGTGACGCCATTAGCCTTTGGAGAAGCGAGTCCTGTGTTCCCGCTCACCTCCCCTACATTTGTGAGCTGAATAGTGAGGTATTTCCTATATACTATTTAGTAACTGGAATACGAGAATGCTAGCTAGTTCTGTCTGAGCCTCAGATAAATGTGTGATTTTTGTAGGCCAAGTATCAGGTGCCCAGGGACTGAAGTTTTTATTATTGTGTTGAAATAACTTTGCAATTCGGTACTTATTAGGGCTACGTTGTAAGTTAATGTTCACATAGTTACTTTGTGAGGCACAATGATATTGATGCAGTGATGATTTTCATGGTTAGAGTTACAGTTATTCATGCTTACTGTATTTGTAATAGTACTTTTTTTTTCTTCCATGTTATCCCTACAATAAGTATTATTTTGAGCAGACCTATTTGTCTCTAGTGCCATGTGTTACTCTGTTATTACTCGAGATGCCGAGTGTTGTAACTCATGTTTCTTTAGTATGAGACCTTCCTGATCATGTGAAGGGATTACTTGCACGGGAAAGAGTAGTTGTTCATTATTCATATTAACTTCTAGTGGGTCCCAGTGTGGAGGTTGAAGTACCTGAGTGAGTCCAAGTCCAAGTGTGGAGGTCTAAGTACCAGTGAGTCCAAGTCCAGGCATGGAGACCAAGGTCCCAGTGCGTGAGTCATGGTCCCAGTGTGGAAGTTAAGGTCGGGAGTGGCAGAGGACTGGACCAGTGACATTTGTGCTCAGAGGGACGATTATGAAGAAGCACACTGGACTGGGACAGAGGAGCTAAGTTTTGTGCATTTGATATTAGGACCATATAGAGATATATTTTTCGAACAATGTGCCAACTGATTCATGTTTAATCTGTAAAGCAAGTAGCTGGGGAAGATTTCTACTTTTTGGCCTTGTTAATACACATTCCCTCCCACTCGAACTTTATTGTTTGTATAACCCTTGAGAACCGGTGGTATGGAGCTTACCTAGTAGTTTATTTATTTTGCAAGTTAGAAGCATTCTGGGAAACTGCGAAGGTTGGGCTTGGGTTGGCCTAGTTGGAGACTGGCCCCATCATTTTGGCATGCTACCACTCTTAATTTAGCCACTTGAAATGTAATAAACGCAACCGAAGAGGCCGCTAATGGGAGAAAGTCTCCATCAATCTGAGTTCCCGACCGTTCCAGCACACAGTGGTCATCAATAGTGACTTGTTTTCTGCCCCTTTTGACCATGTAAAAGTCTGGATCGCAGAGGTGACCGTACAAGTGGTGGCACAGCGTTGGGATGACCTATTAATGTGAGGGTAATTTAACTTGAAATTAAGGTAATAGCTCATCCCCCATTTCTCAAAGGTATATGTACTTAGCATTATGTGTAGAATTATAAGGTATGTGTATTTGCAGTGTGTATTATATTTGTGTTGCAGTTGAGCATTCACCTCCTGGGGTTGCTCAAGTTGCAGTTGGGGCAATTTCGTAGTTGAGCATTCACCTCCTGGGGTTGCTCAAGTTGCAGTTGGGGCAATTTCGTAGTTGAGCATTCACCTCCTGGGGTTGCTCAAGTTGCAGTTGGGGCAATTTCGTAGTTGAGCATTCACCTCCTGGGGTTGCTCAAGTTGCAGTTGGGGCAATTTCGTAGTTGAGCATTCACCTCCTGGGGTTGCTCACGTTTATATGATTCATAATGGAGTCCTGTGTTGAAAAATTGATTGACATTGAAACTGAAATGCCAGAGGGAGTAGAGGTGAAACATGAACCATCAGTTATTGAGAGAGCACATAGGACTTTAAAGACAGTACTGGCAATCTTGAGCCAAGAACACCCGAATATTTGGCCCATGCACCTATGTGACACTGAGAAAGCGTTGAACGAAGCAGTGCATACGTCCCTAGGTACATCACCACTCTTTGCTTTTTACGGTCGTCATCCAAATCGCGAGGTAGATTTGCAATTGCCCACTGATGAAGACTGTATAGAGAAAATAGATGTCAAACAGATGCTTAAGGAGACAACGTCGGATGACAGCAGGGTACCTTAACAGGGCAAATGAGGCACGTATGAATGACTCTCTAGAAGCAGGTGAATTAGTTTGGATCTATGTCGAAGAGTGCATGCCTGGTACGGCATCAAAGCTAAATAAAAAATGGCAGGGTCCTTGGAAGATTGTCAGAGTTATCGATCAGGGTAGAGCCTATGAGTTAGAAAATGTGTTTGATGGTACCATCTTGAGTAGGGCAG
The DNA here is from genome assembly GCF_032717465.1 of Coenobita brevimanus. Classification (NCBI taxonomy): domain Eukaryota; kingdom Metazoa; phylum Arthropoda; class Malacostraca; order Decapoda; family Coenobitidae; genus Coenobita; species Coenobita brevimanus. Next base: position 30,626,824 of record NC_136957.1, on the reverse strand, counting down.
CTGAAAAGGTCAAAAGATAAGTTGAAAGAGATGCCTTATTGAGTACGGTAGATCACAAGTTTTTGACCAGTGAGGAAGAGGAAGAGATAATGCCTAGTGTAAGATCCCGGAGACCGCCTGGAAGGTTGCAGTACACGTAGATGATGGGTGTATGGTGTATATATTGTATATACTCATTTTTTTTTCTCTGAACACGTCTTGTCCTTGCCTTAACTGGCTGGGAACATGGAGCCAGGTATGCCCTTCCAGGTCTCTCCGGACTGTACCTACGTATTTATCTTTTCTACCAGTACCTGTCATGTAATTTTGGGTTGATTAATAGGGTTGAGTAGTTGTTTAGGGCAGAGGTTCTCAAAGTGGGGGTCCCGACCCCCAGAGGGGTCGCGAAATAATTTTGAGGGGTCGCGAGATCCTGCAACCCCTCCTCCTTCCTCCTCCTTCTCCTCCTCCTTCCTCCCACTACCCATCCTAACGCGGCTAGTACTTGTCAGCGGTGGTCGACCTGCCCGATGCTCGATAATGCATCATAAAGCAACTTTATGTATGCATGCTTTCTTTGCTGTATAAAGTACTCCACACTAATAATCTTGTGATATTGATAATAGTTACTACTTTGTAATGTGTGTCCTCACTTCAGAACGATTTATTTTAGAGTTATTCGTGTTGTTGCACATGGCATATGCACTCAGTAAAGACGTGTATTTTGTGAGAAGGCCGTCAGTATCGGTTCGTAAGGCTCGTGGAACTCTACTCTCGTGACATCATTGCTATTTAACCTGCGCCATGGAACGGTGGCTAATTCGCAAGGCTACAAGCAAGGACACATCAACAGACATCATTGAAGCATCCGATGATGTTAATTCCGAGCAACCAAGCACGTCAAGTGGGAATAAGGGCCATGACGGACATAACGCAAAAACATACCAGTGTGATCGTCCATCCAAGCGACGAAAATATCAGGAAGAATTCATACAATATGGATTTACTTACTGTACAGTTAATGATATCCATCATCTTCAGTGTGTTCTGTGTTTTGAAGGTCTTGCACACGAAAGCCTGAAACCAGCAAAAATGAAAAGACACTTGCAAACCAAACATCCAGATCATGCTAAAAAGACAGTAGACTTTTTCCAACGAAAGGAAAAAGAGCTACAGGGACAAAAACAGGTGATAACACAGAAAACTACAACTCCTGCCGAAGCTCAAATGGCATCATATGCGATTGCATACCTAATTGCACAGAAGAAAAAGGCACACATAATTGGTGAAGACCTCATAAAACCTGCTGCAGTGGCAATGTGTCGAGCTATGCACGGAGAAAAAGTGGCCCGTGACCTTGACACTATCCCTCTGTCAAACGACGCCGTAAGGCGGCGTATTCATGACATTGCAGATGACATTCGGTGTTAACTGATTGAAAGAGTGAAGAATGTGAGGTATGCTTTGCAGGTTGATGAGTCGACTGACATTTCAAATTCTGCTCAGTTACTCGTATTCATAAGATACAGTTTTGATGGAAGACTTAATGGGGACATGTTGTTTTGCTCTACTTTGGAAGGAACACGCACAGGGGATGCTATTTTCACAGAGTTAGACAGCAAGCTACGTGAGTTGGGATTGCCTTGGGACCAGTGTGTCGGTGTATGCACAGACGGGGCTGGGGAAATGCTGGGTAAAAGGAAAGGATCTAAGAGGAAAAATCTTGCAGGTGGCTCCTAATGTTAATTTCACTCATTGTATTATTCATCGGGAAGCTCTTGCTAGTAAGGCTCTTGTTCCAGAGCTAAACTGTGTTCTTGAAACTGCAATTAAGATAGTGAATTTCGTAAAGTCACGGCCACTGAACGCCAGATTGTTTGCCACACTTTGTAAGGACATGGGTTCGGACCATGAGGCTTTATTGCTCCACACAGAGGCCAGATGGCTCTCCCGAGGCAAGGTTCTCACACGCCTGTATCAGGTGAGGGATGAAGTTCGCCTCTTTCTTCTTGAATGTGGGTCCACACTCAGTGTTCATTTGTGTGACTCCACATGGCTAGCAAAACTTGCATATCTTGCAAGCATTTATGAAAAACTGAATGAGCTGAACTTGTCAATACAAGGCCCAAACAAACATTTTGACAATGTCCGACAAAGTAAATGCATTCAGTGGGAAGGTGGAACGATGGGCTATGAGATCTGAAGAGGGAAATGTTGAAATGTTTCCCTTGCTGGAAGAATTCGTTGAAGAGAATGAACTGCACGCATGTTTGGATAACATGAGAGGAGCCATAGCCACTCACCTTCAAAGCCTCTTTGACCACTTCAAAAAGTACTTCACGGAAGAGACAACTCTACAACAACATGACTGGATACGACAACCGTTCACTGCTACCGGGAGTCACTTCCCATCTGATCTGGAGGATGCATTGCTTGAACTCTCTAGTGATCGAACCTCACGGATGAAGTTTGAGTCGACAACCCTGGATAAGTTTTGGATATCAGTGGCAGAAGAATATCCAGGATTATCCAAGACCGCAATGAATGTACTGACGCCATTCGGATCGACCTACCTTTGTGAAGTTACATTTTCCGCACTAACATACATAAAAAACAAGTACCGATCACGACTTGGTGTCGAGGATGATCTCCGTGTTGCAGTTTCCAGCATCGCCCCAAGGCTGGAGACGATGTGCTCCAAGAAGCAAGCCCATTCTTCCCATTAATAATGGTAAGTTGTTCAGCCTTTAAAGACTGTGTGTGTGTGTGTGTGTGTGTGTGTGTGTGTGTGTGTGTGTGTGTGTGTGAGAGAGAGAGAGAGAGAGAGAGAGAGAGATCCATACAAGCTTACATACGTACATGCATACATACGTACATACATACATACGTACACCCGCGAACCAAAGTTTCGGTACCCCCTTCGATGGAAGGAAGTGGAAGTCAGGGTTAGAGAGAGGGCAGGTGAACGGACAACCGTGAGTGGTACTTTGGAACTGAGCTACGAGGCGAATAGTGAGAAACCTAATGACACTGGATTCGAAACATTTCCATGCTATTCACCTGCAAAACATTATGTTTTCGTAACATACATACTGTAACATATAACATAGACTACTGTGTTATCATGGTGTCCTGTGATACTGACCCATCTGTTTCGGATCCTCATCACACAAATAAAGCACCGAACCAGTTGTATATAAGTTGCAACTTGTCATTATAACTGCAGTCATAATTTTTCTGAATGTTATCCCTGGATTGTCTATAGCTATAATAAAGAATGATTGTGAATTTAATGTTGATTTTCACAGTAGTTGTGCGGATGGTTATAATACTATAACCAGATGAAATTAGATGTAAACAACACAAAATATTATGAGACAACGAAGACACAGCTGTGGTATCCTGCTCCGCCTTGTTATCAAGGCCTTAACTGTGGCTTCACCTCATACGTGCATTATTTCCCTTCAGTCTCTGCCTCTTTTATTACTCTTACTTCCCGGTATCCTCCTACTGCGAGTCGTCATATTCCTTGGAGGGTTTCTTGTCGTCCGATCCTATAACCCCTACTGTATTACATTATTCCTCGCATCATCACTCCCAGACAAACAACGTTAGCACAAGACTGCTGAATTTGTTAATACCATTATTGCCACTGCCACTACTACTGTAATCCCCCGTTTCCTATTGTGTCTAATTTCCCTCACAGTACTACTACTGCTGCTCCTATTACTACTCCACTATAAATCTGTATAATGATAAATATGATTGTTCTTATGTCTGTGTATCTGTTAATCATAATTATTGTCCCTGTCCCACCGTCCACAACTCGTCACTGACCCGGCACCGCTACTCCAGTTCCCACCCACAATGGATTCTACTCCTCCCCCACTCCGACACCACATTACCCTTCACCTCATCCTTGGGCTAGAAGGCCTGTTGTTCACCCTTTACCTGTGAATATACGTGGCATGCATTAATGATAAAAAAGAAGGCATTTGAGAGCTAAACGGTAATCGGCCTCTAAAATATTCTGTTTGCCAAGTCCAAACTTTAGGCCATATATTGATACCAAGAAGGTTTTATGTTGATAGCTCAAGCCGTTCATGAGATATAATAGGAACACACACACACACACACACACACACACACACACACACACACACACACACCACACACACACACACAGATGCAGTTAAAAACATGATCGCTCCGCCTTCTAAAGGTAGGCGATAATAATGTAATAATAACAACAACATCGTAGATGTGTACTGTAGTGTTCCTAACATTACACTTAATAACTGCAGACCCAAACGTGCTTATATTACGGAGCACTGATATACGAGTATTAACCACAAAACCGACCACAGACCGTTCTTATCATTACCACTGCACCTTCCCTATAGCACTTCACCATGGTAATACAACCCACTGTAGTCCTCTGTGAGATCGCTACACGTGTTTGGGAAAAATAACAGTGCACAACATGCCTACAAACCACTCAAATAAGCATGTGATGTTTCACTGACATCCATCAAATAGCCTAGGAGAAGTTACTGGACAAACAAACAAACGACTGGACACAGACAGACAGCAGCAGAATGTCTCGCATCGGTATGTAGCGACCTGACAAAACTCTTGTGATCCTGCATTGCAGGTGTCATCACAGTAATAATAATAATAATAATAATAATTAATCACATGTTATTAGGCACGATACTGAGAAGAACACACACTGGAATAGCATGTGTCGACGCAATGCAGAATCTGTTTGCCATGACAGAAGGTAGGGTTGCGGTCAAACATTAATTTAGTATTACTATAACCCTACCATTACAGCATATTATGGCACTGGTTGGTTTTATGTGTCACAGCTGTTTTCACTTGTTTTATCAGGGAGATTATGGTGTTTGTCCTCCTCTGTATCATGGATATTAACATGTGATTACTACTACTACTACTACTACTACTATTATTACCACTACTACTACTACTACTGCTACTGGTACTACTATTACTACGATTATTATTATTATTATTATTATTATTATTATTATAACTATGATGACACCTACAAAGCAGGATCGTTATAGTTTTGTCAGGTTGTCATATACCGATGCGAGACATTCGGTCTCAGTCTATGTCCAGCCGTGTGTTTGTCCGCTAACTTCTAGGCAATTTACTGGATGTCAGTGAAACGTCACAGGTGTATTTTCATGGGTTGTAGGCATGTTGTGCGCTGTTATTTTTCCCAAACACGTGTAGTGATCCCACAAAGGACTTCATTGGGTTGTATTACTATGGTGAAGTGCTACAGGTAAGGTACAGTGGCAATGATAGGAACGGTCTGTGGTCGGTTCTGTGGTTAATATATCAGAGCTCCGTAATATAGGCACGTTTGGGTCTGCGACTTTTATAATTATGTAATGTTCGGAATACTGCAGATGTATGTTGTTGCTGTCAATTTTATAATTATTCTTATTAATGCATGCCACGTATATTCACCGGTAAAAGGTGAACAACAGGCCTGGTGGCCCAAGAAGGAGGTGAGGGGTAAAATGGTTCGGAGTGGGGGAGGAATAGAGCTCATGGCTGGCGGGAGAGAGGGCCCGGAGGGGGGTGGGGTGCAACTGGGGTAGCGGTGCGGGGTAAGTGACGAGTTGTCTACGATGGGACAGGGACAATATGATTAACAGATACACAGACATAAGGACAATCATATGTATTATTATACAGATTTATAGTGGAGTAGTAATAGGAGTAGCAGTAGTAGTACTGTGAGGGGAATTGCAGTAGACACAATGGGGAAAGGGGGAATAGTAGTGGCAGTGGCAAAAATGGTATTAACAAATTCAGCAGTCTTGTGCTAACGTTGTTTGTCTGGGAGTGATGATGCGAGGAATAATGTAATACAGTAGGGGTTATAGGATCGGACGACAAGAAACCCTCCAAGGAATATGACGACTCGCAGTAAGAGGATACCGGGAAGTAAGAGTAATAAAAGAGGCAGAGACTGAAGGGAAATAATGCACGTATGAGGTGAAGCCACAGTTAAGGCCTTGATAACAAGACGGAGCAGGATACCACAGCTGTGTCTTCGTTGTCTCATAATATTTTGTGTTGTTTACATCTAATTTCATCTGGTTATAGTAAATTATTGGCGAATGCTCTCCGCTGTCCATCACAATGTGGTTTAGTCGTCCACATAAAATAATTGCCACATTTATAACCATCCGCACAACTACTGTGAAAATCAACATTAAATTCACAATCATTCTTTATTATAGCTATAGACAATCCAGGGATAACATTCACAAAAATTATGACCGCAGTTATAATGATAAGTTGCAACTTATATACAACTGGCTCGGTGCTTTATTTGTGTGATGAGGATCCGAAACAGATGGATCAGTATCACAGGACACCATGATAACACAGTAGTCTATGTTATATGTTACAGTATGTATGTTACGAAAACATAATGTTTTGCAGGTGAATAGCATGGAAATGTTTCGAATCCAGTGTCATTAGGTTTCTCACTATTCGCCTCGTAGCTCAGTTCCAAAGTACCACTCACGGTTGTCCGTTCACCTGCCCTCTCTCTAACCCTGACTTCCACTTCCTTCCATCGAAGGGGGTACCGAAACTTTGGTTCGCGGGTGTACGTACATACATACATACATACATACATACATAGACAGGCAAGCAGATACACAGAGACAGGGAAATGTGTTATAGTGCTTGTCAGAAATGCTTTGTTGCTGGGGGAGTGGGTCGCGAATCTATCGAAGTAATTTGTAGGGGTCGCAGCCAAAAAAGTTTGAGAACCCCTGGTTTAGGGTACGTCCAGCTTTTGGAGAGACGAGGCGTGGAAGCTGCGCGTTGTCAAATCGAGTACACCGTGGTGTATAGACTGTCGTTCTTGCCTTACCTCGATTCTTTTTTTTCTTTAGGTTAGATTGTTAGGCTTAGTTATGGAAAATGAGATCTCACAGTTAGGACATTATTTTTTTTTTCCCCAGAGTTAGGGAACTGTACATGTGAGGGGCAGTTCTACCTGAAGGTCTACACTTGGAGGTTTCCTACTTGTTTTGAGAACCTCGAGCGCTGAGTGTATGTAATACCCAAACTGCAGTATAGGATTGCTCAGAGAGAGAGGGGAAGTTTCCAGTTTCTCTATAGGGCTTGGAGAAGTTGAACTATGGGGCTCTTGCATGTTAGGAGAGGTAGGTAGGTTTCGTTTGGTCTTTCTGGACAGAACGCACTGGAGCGACTTGTGTTACTCTTAACTAAGCACAAAGTTTCTCCTGGTAGCAGGACATTCTCCTTGTGAGTAACAGGCCTGGTGAGTGGCATACGTCGTCAGTTGCATATAGTGAGTAGCGGGAGAAAATTTACTCATAGTAGAGGACTTTTTTTTTGGACATGATAGGCACCGGCTGTTCTCGAGCATGGAGCTTATGTAATAACCCACAGTCGCAGTATAGGACACGGCTGGTGTTTTGGAGGCGAGTAGATTGATTTCCACTCACGAGCAAGGAGCGTGTGAAACACCCCACAGCAGCAGTATTGAGGGAGACTGGTCAAGTACGTGAACTTACGTACCGTGTGTGTTATGTATGGGTACTGGGTATTTCTGAGGAGTACGGGTCCAGTCGCCCGAAATTTTGTTCTTCCCTAACCGTGGGTGGATGTGGTGCCTGGAAGTGATAATGAGTTGTATCTAGTTTATTTTATATGACCAAAAGTTCGGTTAAGTGGGAGAGAGCGGCCGAGGCATGGCTGTTACCATGCTGACATGTCCAGAACATAGATTAATTACCTAGTTGCTAATAACTTTCTTTTTCCTACTGTAATTCACTAGTATTAAGTCTCTTTATAATATAAAATCTCGAGTCGATGGGAATATGTGCCTTTGTTCACATAATCCAGCATAATGTACGCGTGAGCAAAGTGATGTAAGGCACGATAATTTTCATTATTTTTCAATGTAAGGGTATGAAGTGAGAGGTGATGTTGATTAATTATTGTAACTAGAGAATGTTATTTTTTGGGGGGTAACCAATTGTAAGGGGAAGGACATCACACTGAGTCTTTCTCGAGTCTGTAATAATTAAAACGTTAAATTGCGTACGCCGTAATCCCTCCCCTTCCCCCTTAGCATCACGCAGTTTGGCGTGTCTCACTCGCTCACCGCCCGTGATACGTGGCAGCTGGTTGGTACTGTCATCATCCTCCCCCTCCCCCTCCAAGGAATTCTGTAAGTAATTTGATATTAATGATATGTATGGTATGTTGAAGCACGAATGGTGATATCTCACGAGTGATAATAGTGACGAAATTAAGAAACTGACTCGGGTAGAATCGTGTTGTCGTTCCTCAGGAAGTGTGTAACGGTGACGCCATTAGCCTTTGGAGAAGCGAGTCCTGTGTTCCCGCTCACCTCCCCTACATTTGTGAGCTGAATAGTGAGGTATTTCCAATATACTATTTAGTAACTAGAATAAGAGAATGCTAGCTAGTTCTGTCTGAGCCTCAGATAAATGTGTGATTTTTGTAGGCCAAGTATCAGGTGCCCAAGGACTGTGAATTTTTATTATTGTGTTGAAATGACTTTGCAATTCATTAAGGGCTACGTTGTAAGTTAATGTTGACGTAGTTACTTTGTGAGGCACAATGATATTGATGCAGTGATGATTTTCATGGTTAGAGTTACAGTTATTCATGCTTACTGTATTTGTAATAGTATTTTTTTTTTTTTCTTCCATGTTATCCCTACAATAAATATTATTTTGAGCAGACCTATTTGTCTGTAGTGCCATGTGTTACACTGCTATTACTTGAGATGGCGAGTGTTGTAACTCATGTTTATTATGAGACCTTCCTGATCATGTGAAGGGATTACTTGCACTGGGAAGAATAGTTATTCATTATTCATATTAACTTCTAGCGGGTCCCAGTGTGGAGGTCGAAGTACCTGAGTGAGTCCAAGTCCAAGTATAGAGGTCTAAGTACCAGTGAGTCCAAGTCCAGGCGTGGAGATCAAGGTCCCAGTGAGTGAGTCAAGGTCCCAGTGTGGAAGTTAAGGTCGGCAGTGGCAGAGGACTGGATCAGTGACATTTGTGCTCAGAGGGACGATTATGAAGAAACACACTGGACTGGGACAGAGGAGCTAAGTTTTGTGCATTTGATATTAGGACCATATAGAGATATATTTTTCGAACAATATGTCAGCTGATTCATGTTTAATCTGTAAAGCAAGTAGCTGGGGAAGATTTCTACTTTTTGGTCTTGTTAATACACATTCCCTCCCACTCGAACTTTATTGTTTGTATAACCCTTGAGAACTGGTGGTATAGAGCTTACCTAAAGTTTATTAATTTTGCAAGTTAGAAGCATTCTGGGAAACTGCGAAGGTTGGGCTTGGGTTGGCCTAGTTGGAGACTGGCCCCATCATTTTGGCATGCTACCACTCTTAACTAGGCCACTTGAAATGTAATATACGCAACCGAAGAGGCCGCTAATGGGAGAGAGTCTCCATCAATCTGAGTTCCCGACCATTCCAGCACACAGTGGTCATCAATAGTGACTTGTTTTCTGCCCCTTTTGACCATGTAAAAGTCTGGATCGCAGAGGTGACCGTACAAGTGGTGGCACAGCGTTGGGGTGACCTATTAATGTGAGGGTAATTTTACTTGAAATTAAGGTAATAGCTCATCCCCCAGTTCTCAAAGGTATATGTACTTAGCATTATGCGTAGAATTATAGGTATGTGTACAGTATTTGTAGTGTGTATTATCTTTCTGTTGCAGTTGAGCATTCACCTCCTGGGGTTGGACTAGTTGCAGTGTGGGCATTTTCGTAGTTGAGCATTCACCTCAGGGGATTGCTCACGTTTGTATGATTCATAATGGAGTCCTGTGTTGAAAAATTGATTGACATTGAAACTGAAATGCCAGAGGGAGTAGAGGTGAAACATGAACCATCAGTTATCGAGAGAGCACATAGGAACTTAAAGACAGTACTGGCAATCTTGAGCCAAGAACATCCGAACAGGTGGCCCATGCACCTGTGCGACACTGAGAAAGCGTTGAACGAAGCAGTGCATACGTCCCTAGGTACATCACCATTCTTTGCTTTTCATGGTCGTCATCCAAATCCCGAGGTAGGTGATTTGCAATTGCCCAGTGATGAAGACTGTATAGAGAAAATAGATGTCAAACAGATGTTTAAGGAGACACGACGTCGGATGACAGCAGGGTACCTTAACAGGGCAAATGAGGCATGTAGGAATGACTCTCTAGAAGCAGGTGAATTAGTTTGGATCTATGTCGAAGAGTGCATGCCTGGTACAGCATCAAAGCTAAAAAGAAAATGGCAGGGTCCTTGCAAGATTGTCAGAGTTATCGATCAGGGTAGAGCCTATGAGTTAGAAAGTGTGTTTGATGGTACCATCTTGAGTAGGGCAGCTGAAAAGGTCAAAAGATATGTTGAAAGAGATGCCTTATTGAGTACGGTAGATCACAAGTTTTTGACCAGTGAGGAAGAGGAAGAGATACTGCCTAGTGTAAGATCCCGGAGACCGCCTGGAAGGTTGCAGTACACGTAAATGATGGGTGTATGGTGTATATGTTGTATATATTCATTTTTTTTTCTCTGAACACGTCTTGTCCTTGTCTTAACTGGCTGGGAACATGGAGCCAGGTATGCCCTTCCAGGTCTCTCCGGACTGTACCTGCGTATTTATCTTTTCTACCAGTACCTATGATGTATTTTTGGGTTGATTAATAGGGTTGAGTAGTAGTTTAGGGTATGTCCAGCTTATGGAGAGATGAGGCGTGGAAGCTGCACATTGTCAAACTGAGTACACCGAGGTGTATAGATTGTCGTTCTTGCCTTACCTCGATTCTTTTTTTTCTTTAGGTTAGATTATTAGGCTTAGTTATGGAAAATGAGATCTCCCAGTTAGGACTTTAATTTTTTTTTTTCCAGAGTTAGGGAACTGTACATTTGAGGGGCAGTTCTACCTGAAGGTCTCCACCTGGAGGTTTCCTACTTGCTTTGAGAACCTCAAGCACTGAGTGTATGTAATACCCAAACTGCAGTATAGGATTGCTCAAAGAGAGATGGGAAGTTTCCAGTTTCTCTATAAGGCTTGGAGAAGTTGAACTATGGGGCTCTCTCATGTTAGGAGAGGTAGGTAGGTTTCGTTCGGTCTCTCTGGACAGAACGCAGTGGAGCGACTCGTGTTACTCTTAACTAAGCACAAAGTTTCTCCTGGTAGCAGGACATTCTCCTTTTGAGTAACATGCCTGGTGAGTGGCATACGTCGTCAGTTGCATATAGTGAGTAGTGGGAGAAAATTTACTCGTGGTAGAGGACTTTTTTTTTGGAGATGATAGCCGCCGACTGTTCTCGAGCATGGAGCTTATGTAATAACCCACAGTCGCAGTATAGGACACGTTGGCTGGTGTTTTGGAGGCGAGTAGATTGGTTTCTCCTCACGAGCAAGGAGCATGTGAAATACCCCACAGAAGCAGTATTGAGGGAGACTGGTCAAGTAGGTGAACTTGCGTACCGTGTGTGGTAAGTATGGGTACTGGGTATTTCTGAGGAGTACGGGTCCAGTCGCCCGAACTTTTGGTCTTCCCTAACCGTGGGCGGATGTAGTGCCCGGAAGTGATAATGAGTTGTATCTAGTTTATTTTATATGACCAAAAGTTCGGTTAAGTGAGAGAGAGCGGCCGAGGCATGGCTGTTACCATGCGGATATGTCCAGAACATAGATTAATTACCTAGTTGCTAAGTCACTTTTTTTTTCCTACTGTCATTCACTAGTATTAAGTCTCTTTATCATATAAAATCTCGAGTCGATGGGAACATGTGCCTTTGTTCACATAATCCAGCATAATGTACACGTGCGCAAAGTGATGTAAAGCATGATAATTTTCATTATTTTTCGATGTAAGGGTATAAAGTGATAGGTGATGTTGAGTAATTATTGTAATTAGAGAATGTTATTTTTGGGGGGTAACCGATTGTAAGGGGAAGGACTTCACACTGAGGCTATCTCGAGTCTGTAATAATTAAAATGTTAAACTGCGTACGCCGGCATCCTTCCCCTTCCCCCTTAGCATCACGCAGTTTGGCGTGTCTCACTCGCTCACCGGCCGTGATACGTGGCAGCTGGTTGGTACTGTCGTCATCATCCTCCCCCCCCCCCTCCAAGGAATTCTGTAAGTAATTTGATATTAATGATATGTCTGGTATGTTAAAGCACGAATGGTGATATCTCACAAGTGATAATAGTGACGAAATTAAGAAACAGACTCGGGTAGAATCGTGTCGTCGTTCCTCAGGAAGTGTGTAACTGTGACGGCATTAGCCTTTGGAGAAGCGAGTCCTGTGTTCCCGCTCACCTCCCCTATATTTGTGAGCTGAATAGTGAGGTATTTCCTATATACTATTTAGTAACTGGAATACGAGAATGCTAGCTAGTTCTGTCTGAGCCTCAGATAAATGTGTGATTTTTGTAGGCCAAGTATCAGGTGCCCAGGGACTGAATTATTATTATTGTGTTGAAATGAGTTTGCAATTCAGTACTTATTAGGGCTACGTTGTAAGTTAATGTTCACATAGTTACTTTGTGAGGCACAATGATATTGATGCAGTGATGATTTTCATGGTTAGAGTTACAATTATTCATGCTAACTGTATTTGTAATAGTACTTTTTTTTTCTTCCATGTTATTCCTACAATAAGTATTATTTTGAGCAGACCTATTTGTCTGTAGTGCCATGTGTTACTCTGTTATTACTCGAGATGCCGAGTGTTGTAACTCATGTTTATTATGAGACCTTCCTGATCATGTGAAGGATTACTTGCACTGGGAAGAATAGTTATTCATTATTCATATTAACTTCTAGCGGGTCCCTGTGTGGAGGTCGAAGTACCTGAGTGAGTCGAAGTCCAAGTATGGAGGTCTAAGTACCAGTGAGTCCAAGTCCAGGCGTGGAGATCAAGGTCCCAGTGAGTGAGTCAAGGTCCCAGTGTGGAAGTTAAGGTCGGCAGTGGCAGAGGACTGGATCAGTGACATTTGTGCTCAGAGGGACGATTATGAAGAAACACACTGGACTGGGACAGAGGAGCTAAGTTTTGTGCATTTGATATTAGGACCATATAGAGATATATTTTTCGAACAATATGTCAGCTGATTCATGTTTAATCTGTAAAGCAAGTAGCTGGGGAAGAGTTCTACTTTTTGGTCTTGTTAATACACATTCCCTCCCACTCGAACTTTATTGTTTGTATAACCCTTGAGAACTGGTGGTATAGAGCTTACCTAAAGTTTATTAATTTTGCAAGTTAGAAGCATTCTGGGAAACTGCGAAGGTTGGGCTTGGGTTGGCCTAGTTGGAGACTGGCCCCATCATTTTGGCATGCTACCACTCTTAACTTGACCACTTGAAATGTAATATACGCAACCGAAGAGGCCGCTAATGGGAGAGAGTCTCCATCAATCTGAGTTCCCGACCATTCCAGCACACAGTGGTCATCAATAGTGACTTGTTTTCTGCCCCTTTTGACCATGTGAAAGTCTGGATCGCAAAGGTGACAGTACAAGTGAGAGAGAGAGAGAGAGAGGGAATAATCTATGTACTGTATATATGTATATTATCTATCTACCTATATATCTATCTATAGTGTATATATATATATATATATATATATATATATATATATATATAATATATATATATATATATGTATATATATATATATAATATATATATATATATATATATATATATATATATATATATATTATATACACACACACACATCGATATACTGTAAATTTGCCAGATTGCCATAAAGATAACATTCAGGTAGGCAAAGACAAACATCGAGAAGAAAACTGATAGAAAGAGCCCTTCCCTTCCAACATCCCTACACCTCTGCACCTATATCCTCCCTACCCACACCAAAACCACTTCCTATCCACACCTGTACCCTACACCTCCGTACCCTACCTTGTCTACCCACATCCCAAACTCTCCCTATTCACAACCGAATCCCTCGATATCCACACTTATACTCCTCCTTACCCACAAACTCAACCCACAACCCTCCCCCTCTCTCCCTCAACCCTATCGTTCCTAGTCCACACCCTTACACCTCATTACCGGTATCTACACCCATGCACCCACTATCTCCATTCCTTCCTCCCTTTACCTTTCTTATCCAAAACCCCGACCCCTTCCTATCCACACTCCGACACCAACCTATCCACCCTACCCACATTTCTGTCCCCAGTCACATCCCAGCCACTCGTCTGCACCCTCTGTTCTTATATACACGCTTACCCCCTGGCTTTCCACATCCTTACATCGATCAACTTCTCTGTACCCCCATTTACTTTCCTATCCCATCCTATCTACAACATTGCCTCTCGCTATGCACACCCCTACCGCTCCTCTCCTACCCTTCTCTCTCAACATCCTTTTTCTCCTTTTATAAAATACATTAGCATTACCAACCTGTGTCCGACAGTAGAAATCACCAGACAACACTACTGATTCCCAATCATTCATCCACCCACATACCAGCCAAGCAAGCCACACACACAATGCAGTAAGTTTCGAAGAGAAATGGTAAGGTTAAGGTGGCTATCAGCGTCATTACAGGTCGACTAGTAAGTGGTAACTTGCTAGAAATGGGTTGGCTTCTAATGACACATGGAGTTGGACAGTCAGCATTAGGTCATGCACAAGTTCCAACACACTATCCTCCCACTGAGCTCTTAGCCAGAATTTTTCCTTTCAGCACGGCCTACAGTACTATCCTGCACAACCAGTGGGATGCATTAGTACCCATGACGTCACATTCCAGGCTCCTCCCAATGTGATTTGCAAATGGGAGGAAAACTCCCCAAACAATCCTTCACGACCAATGGATGAGAGAAAGAGAGAGAGAGAGAAAGAGAGAGAGAGAGAGAGAGAGAGAGAGTATTGATGGGGCGTCAGGATATGGCCTCACATCAAAGCTAATATCCCTCAAACAACGTATTAACTGAGGCATGAATCACAGCAGATTGGAAGCTGGATAGAGCGGGGTAAAGGTGTGGATCGGGAGAGGTAATGGTATGTACTGGAAGGGATTGGGTTATAGATAGGCAGGGGTAGGGGTGTCAATAGGAAGGGGTGAAGATATGGAGAGGAAAGAGTAGAGGTGAGGATAGATAGAGGCTGGGTTGTAGATATGTTTGGGTAGGATTATGGATAGGGAGGAGTGGGGTGGTAGGAAGGTGAGAGGGTTTAAGCAGAATGTGATAGGGGTGTGGGTAGGGAAAAGGGGGAGGGTAGAGCAGGGAAGAGAAGGAACAGATGTGGACACTTAGTGAATTGGCAGCTGTAGGGGCAGAGGTATTGGTAGGTAGAGGGAGAGGAGGAAGTGGTAGGGAGGCTTGAGTGTGGATTGTGAAGGGCAGTTGTGTGCAAAGCACTGGTACAGTAACCTCTTTTTACTTACACTAAAAATGAAGAAAATTAGGATGGCTCACTAGATGGCTTGTCTTTTATGGTTGAGCATCTACAGTCCTTTTGAATCCAGCAACCTTTTCCGAAATACATAGTCACGAAAATCTAAACCGCCTCACGTCGAAAAGATTTGGTAAGAAATTTCACCCTCTTCTAGTTTCTAATCATTGTAGGTTAATAAATTTCTAGCCATCAAACACTGCAAAGCATATTTTTACAGTCATTCATTTAACATATTATCACACTGGAAATAGTGGAAACAATTATGAATGTTTCATAGGTTCAGAGTTTGTCGATTAAGCTAGATAATGTGGCCATTTCAGACGCCCAGCTCAGGATCCATGCTTGGATGAATATGACTATCTTGTGGAAATATGTGATAATACCCAAAAATCCTAACTTTCGTCACATGGCCGAAAACTGTGAATCAATGGGGAAAGCACTGACAAAAATATTCTGCAAAGGTCAACCGTATATTCCCGTTGAGTTTTTCATCTCAGTTAATCACCATTAGAGAGATATTTAATGCTTTCCATGGTGAAGGCTTAAAAGATGGGAAAAATTGTACAAACTCTAATCTTAGAAATGACATGTGCTGGAATTAATTTTCCTCAGAAGTTTTATATATCTTTAATTCTGACTATCTACCTATAGACAGATAGATAGATAGACAGACAGTTAGACAGACAGATAGACGTAGACAGATATTTTTTGACAAAATTAGTTTTCTTACCACTGATGTCTCAGGACCTTTTAAAATGATGGAATTAGGCATTTTCAGAAATTATCGAATGGGGGAGACACCAGACACAAATCTGTGACTCCCCTAGTGTGAACCGACAGACTGGGGGAAGTATGCTAAGTATTCTTCTGGCAAAATCCTCTGAACAGGAAACCCGGGCACAAATTGAACTCGAGGATGATGTTGACTAGTGAAGAGTTTTACCACCTTTACATGTTTTGAAACCACTGTAATCTGCATGCACTAATTTCAGATTTCTTTTTTTACATGTAAAGTACGGAGAAAAATGTATGCATTAGCGCCCGATTTACATTTTTCTTGTTCCTCATAACCTGTAGTTTACTACTGGGATACAGAATAGTCATTCATGAAGTTCTTTCACTGTTAGTCTTGCATAAATATGAGTATTTCCCAAGGAAAACAAAGAAAATGAATGAACCGGACGCTGGAAGAGAAATTAGGTGAGAGAGAGTAGGCTGAGAGTGAGGTGTAAGGCCGACCAAGGTCTGCATGACGTCACTGCACGACCAGTGTTTTTATGTCGTTCTTTGGCTAAGACCTTGTGTGTGGATGCTAGCCCAGCTGGGAGAAAGAAACCATCATGCCAAGACTAGTGTGTTGTAATCTTCTCAGTGGGCTCTACTTTGAACTTCCTTTGAATGACCAGACTGGATGACTATGATCCAACTGCATAAGTGAAACCTCATCTATCTATCTATCTATCTATCTATCTATCTATATATATATATATATATATATATATATATATAGTACAGTGGTAGAGTGTTATATATATATATATATATATATATATATATATATATATATATATATATATATATATAGTACAGTGGTAGAGTGTGCGTTTCGCACGCTGGTGGACGAGGGTTCGCCTCCCGCCAGAGTTGTAAAAACTTTGGGAATCGTTCACCGAGCCACTTACAACTTTGGCGGACATAATGGGTGCTGTGGTTGAACCAGTGTCGCATACTAGTATGCTTGCACCCAATCGGCTTAAGGCGGGCCGATTACACTTGGTTCACAGACTACACACACATCCAAAGCCACTACAACACTACAATTACACTTACAAGCACTTCTCACCCTACATACAGTCTCTACCAGATAGCCTAAGCCACTTGGTAGACATACATTGGCTTGTATCGTCCCTACTTCGGTAGGGATAGGCCGGTCCTGCAGTGGACCTCAACGGCTGATGATGATGATGATATATACTGGTCTGTATATATATATATATATATATATATATATATATATGTATATATGTTTATATATACAGATAGATAGATATAGATATACTGTGTATATCTATCTATCTATCTATCTATCTATCTATATATATATATATATATATATATATATATATATATATATATATATATATATATTCGAACTCAACATATGCTTATAAATTAGGCTGAGAGAAGACAAACGTGGCCTACCAAGATAACATACATCTAAGCATTCACCCACGGCCAAGGTGACTGGTGCTGCTGAATGATGCCTTACAGTCCACTTCAGGACAGTTGCCGCGATTTTAAGGTTTATCCCCAATAATTTTACTGTTTTTGATCTGATACAGGTTTCTCAAATTTTTTGTATATCCGACCAGGAAAGGTATAACTATAAATGAGGTTCGGACCAGCGATAACTTAACGAGAAGGAATAAAACTGGATGAATGTGTCAAGTGGAGTGTCACAAGGCTTAGCTTAGAGTCTTTTCTGATTACAGTGAGGGTTTACATTATTGAATTTTCAGTTTCACTAATAATACAGATTTTAGAAAGTGGCGGACACGACAAAAAAAATAAAAGAGTGGATTATGAGAGTTCTTGATAAACTACTCTTTTTGTCGGTACTGTGACAAGTAGATTTTAATACTGGTGAATGGAAAGTCCAAAATACTGTGAGTGAAAATGAGAAAAGTAAACTGCACTGAATAGTATGCTCGAATGATAAAACAGATTTATAAATAAATATAAACAAATGAATTAAAGTCTGTAATGCAGAGGCAGCAAAGAAAGCTGATAAGCTAATTGAAAACAAAGGCAGGGCATTTGTTATCTTCTATGATATCATCCTCGTCATGCACAGTTCCCTAGCACACCGACAATTGAATATAATATTCAGTTTTAGTCATCATAAAAAAAAAGAAATACAAGTGATTTAAATTATACCCACACTCATAAACAAACGGCATAACAAGGGGATCTGCTTCAAGTAGAAAAAGAAGTCGTAAGACCTCAAGATGGTCCGATGATGGTTAAAAATGTGCTGGGAAATGCTTCCAGGCAACTGAGTAAAGTACCTTCTCGTCAGTAACGCTGAAACCATATGGAACCACCTGCCAAGGATGTGATGATTTTTTGTAATACAGTAATTACAAGTGAAACAAGTGAAAGTCGCTTGGGTAATTATACAGATTTTATTCCCCAGCTAAACACTGTCATAGATGAATAAGAAAAAATTATGACTACTTCTCTTATTCAAATCAAGGAGAAAGTAGCAACAACTTTGTTTTCCTTATGCAGTTGTTGTTGTTTTTTTTACTTACAAATCAGGATAATGTGGAATAGTAGTTTTCATTCATACTATTCTAAAATATTTACACTGTTTCTAAGGCCCATGGTGGTTCCTAACTGTTCCCTGTATGCAAAAGCAGCAGGAGCAGGTGGGTAAGAAAAGCATTCCTACATTCTTGGCGTGCCCATCTCAAAGAATTGACACCAAAGTTATAATTTGGTTGTCAAAGCAACTTTTCAAGGACCATTAGGTCTACAGCTATTCTGTCCTTCCAACTTCCCATTCCACACTCACTCCATCCATCCCTCTTCCGGTCCCGTACTCCCTTCATCTCATCCAGTTCACTTTCCAACCCACTCCCTTCATTACATCCAATTCACTTTCCAACCCACTCCCTTCATCCCATCCATCTCACATCTCAACCCACTCCTTCCATCCCTCCCACAGCCACTCTCACATTCCCTCCATTTCTTCCAGTTTCTGTCCCACACGTCTTCAGTTTCCTTCACCCAGTCATCTCGTTCTTTGCCACAGCTTTGTACCCTGCATAAAATCAGTGTCACTCGCACTCAGCAACTGTCCCACACACACACACACACACACACACACACACACACACACACACACACACTTTCTGGCTCACTGCGGTTGTCTCTCTTTTGTTCATAATTATTTCATCTACCCATATATTTTTCTGTCTGCTTTGCCTTTCGCTCATTCATATATATAGCGAGTCCTTGCTTCTGTGTCTGTCTGACTGTCATCAATCTTCTGAATCACTTAATTATATCCTGTGTCATGGAGACTGGGTTCTAGCTCCCTAATACATAAATCTATTCTCAGCAAAACAATTAATAAGAGTAATTTATAGGTCTGGTTGGAATGGCCTAAGTAGTGAGAGGAGCCTGAAATATCAGGCTGAAAATTATTACTTGATTACTCAGGCAATGGTTGTTCATCGCAATAAATACAAGTTCTCTACGTCCTAAGGCTACGATTCCTAAGTTTGCACAACGATTTTATAGATTACATTAAAAAACTAGGTTAATTTGGCCAAATTATGCCAAAATTATTATCCAGAGAGAGAGAAAAAAAAGCCAAATTGGTAACACTAGCGTAGAGAGAGGCGCGATATGAACGATGCATCCAAGAATATATCGAGCAAATTTCCTCCCAGTAATATATCTGTTATGCTGGGTGTTTTTAGTCCGACTTCTCGTCCTAAGAACACCAGCGACTGAGCGGGGTCCTCTTTCCGGACCGGAAGTAAAGCACCCACAAAGGAACGGGACATAAAAAACCAGGCAGTACACCTTAACACATCTATTGTCTTAATTCCTACACCGTTACAATATAAAACACAGAGGTATTGGATATGCTGTAGACAGGGACACAGAGTTAGCCTTTAACACCAAGATTTACAGTTACACTTAAGTCACAGTATTCTTCATTTACACTTAGATAATAAATTACAATATCGTGATACCCGTATTTCGTCTATAAGCAGAATTGGTATTATATATATTGAGTCCGATGCACTAGGGGTGGACAGGGCCAAGAGTTAGTGGGGTGAATATTACTATAAATGGATAGGGTGCGGGTCGCGACACTTGATGGAGTCACTTAGTCTCAACGACACTTATTCACAGGCTTTCGATTCTCCCGGGCACCCTAGTCTTGGCCCACGATTTCTATAAGTTCCTTTGTCTGGGATTTAGGATATTTTCTATTCTGCCGGGTATCAGATCTTAGTAGGTTATTGGTAACTTTGTCACTTGTATTGTCCTGGCCCTCACTTTGTCACTGTTCACTGTTATATTCCCGTCTCGACTGTTCACGACACAAGAGGCATTAATGTCACTATTTACCCATGGTTCCTAGGTATAATCCACTACGGCGTCCGGGCGTGAGGGGGGGAGAGGCCCTATGGGGAGCCTTCCTGCAGGGGACAATGCACTGCCCGCAGAGGAGTCACTGCCCGGGTCCTGGTCGTCAGCGGAGTGCAGGGAGGCCCTCCTGTCTGGAGCCCTCGACCTGGAGGGAGGCCCTTGTACTGTAGCCTCGTCGGTGGGGTGCAGGGAGGCCCTCCGGTCTGGGGGCCTCTACCTGAGAGGTGGCCCTCGGGACTAGGGCCAAACAGCTGTAGGAGGCGGGCCTGTTGCCTCTGGCTCCGGGGAGAGAGGGAGCCTGGGTTGCCCGGACGTGGAAGCTGCTGGTCGGGCCTGGGAGTCCTGGGGCTGCGGTCGCTTGTAGGGGGAGACGCTGACAGGGGTGAGCTGCGGCATCGTCTCCGTCGGGCGTCCGGCAGGGGCAGGGATCTCCCAGGGGTAGGTGGTATGGCCTGGATCGGGCCACGCCACCACTCTGGCAGCACCTCCAGGGAAACATTCCTGGAAGGGGACAAAGGGCGTCCCACACAGCCGAGAGGAAAAGGGTCGGCCGCGCAAGGCACTTCCTGCGTTGGGAGGGCCTTCGGAACCATGAATGAAGGGCGTACAGTGGCCGCTCCTTCCCCATCATGTTCAGTGGCCGTGAGCGCGGTTTCGTGACTCCTAGGGCTCGCAGCTGAAGGGCGTACAGTGGCCGCTCCTTCCCTCGCATGTACAGTGGCCGTGCTGGCGGTGCTGCTCCCGAAGGAGGAAAAGGCAGGAGAAGGGTACACGGAGTCCGCGCCCTCTCCAGTACGTACAGAGGCCATAGCCTTGGGTCTATCTACCCTGGTACGTACAGCGGCCGTAGCCGTGGGTCTATCCACCCTTTGGGAAGCAACTGAAGGGCGTACAGTGGCCGCTCCTTCCCTGTCACGTACAGTGGCCGTGAACGCGGTGTTGCTCCAGTAGGAGGGAAAGACAGGAGAGGGGTGCACAGAAGCCGCGCCCTCTCTGGTACATACAGAGGCCGGAGTCGTGGGTCTTTCTACCCTGGAACGTACTTTGGCCATAGCCGTGAGCTTTCCTACCCTTAGGGAAGCAACTGAAGGGCGTACAGTGTCCGCTTCTTCCCCGTCACGTGCAGTGGCCGTGAATGCGGTGTTGCTCCCGTAGGAGAGAAAGGCAGGAGAGGGGTGTACAGAGGCTGCACCCTCTCCAGTACGTACAGAGGCCGTAGCCGTGGGTCTGTTTACCCTGGTACATACTTTGGCCGTAGCCTTGGGCCTGCCTGCCCTTCGGGAGTTAACTGAAGAGCGTACAGTGACCGCTCCTTCCCCGTCACGTACAGTGGCCGTGAACGCGGTGTCACCTGGGACTGAATATAGATCAGTCACACCCCGATTCTGGTGAAGGCTGCCCCGCTCGCAGGGTCGTTGCCTCTTCCCGCTTACTTGGTGTTGGGACAGTTGCGGGGAAGAGGGACTCAGGACAGGAGTGTCCCGGTGACCCTTTTGTTCCGAGTCAATAGCCCCGCCGTGGTGTCCTCCTGGGGTGGCGGTGTGATAGTGGCTTGGTGGTGGGGTGGGGGGTGGCGGGGTAGGGGGTCCGGCGGCGGCGGGTATTTTAATATCATATACTGTATTTTGAAAATTAATGAGTGGTGATATTTTTTATACAATTTCACGTATATTATATGGTACTAAATATGTCAAAGGGAATAAACAATATTAAATTTAGTTCATACACACTACAGTAGGTTTGGTGACATCCTAAAATCAGGCTATATTTAATGGATTGTCTCTCGATAATGGAACTGGACGAATGAAACACTGGTGATTCCCTTTCGCAAAATGGACTCCCTCTACTACCGGTATTTATTTTATGATAGTTTATGATACGAGTCAAGTCATGGGATTTTGGGAAGCAGAGTTGAACAAACACCACTATTACGTTTCATTAATAATGTACTTCAGTTTTGTTTTGTTACGTCCATCTTGCGTCACCTTGTCCCCTGGCTCCAACCACCTCTTCTTTGTTATCTCTTATGTACATTGTTGCTGTTGTTGTTACCTATGAGCCCCCCTCTCCCCTTTACCTCTCCTCCTCTTCCCCTCCCTTTCCAAGAATCGATAAGAAGCAGTCGAGAATATTACAAATATTATAATAATAACGATGATGATGGTAACAATGATAATTATATTATAATCTTATGATTGTAATAACTAAGATGAATATGAATAATAACAGTGGTTATTCTTACTTTTTTATTGTATTTCTTATTTATACTGGTAATGAGAATTGAATATAAGTCAACAAATGAAACTGCAGAAGAAAAATAAAAAAAATGGAAGAGAAACATTGAAAAAGGATTAGGAAAAGATCAGTGAGAGATAGAGAGAGAGAGAGAGAGAGAGAGAGAGAGAGAGAGAGAGAGAGAGAGAGAAAAAGAGAGCGATGGGGGTCGCATAGCTCCTACGTCCCCTGTCAAGCAGAGCACCAATGTTGTCTACTAGCGTCCAAACACTTGTTAAAAACACTGGTAGTCCTGATAGCGCAACAGGCAGTTAGATTTACATAAGGAATTGGCACTATAAATTCACCGGGTGGGCAGATAATAGACATAGGATTTTTCTTTTTCGTATGAATTCTGGCACGTGTATATTGAGCCTTTTACATAGAGGGGTTTCCGTCCAAGGTTGGTAACATTGTCTGGTTGTAGCAAAAATGTAACAATGATGTATAGATATTTCATGGGCATTGGATACACATTATCGGTAAGACAAAAATTCGCTGGCTTGGGGGAAAAATGGAAAGAGTATTTTTCTTTTATCTGAAGTATGACACGTGGATATTTACACTCCCATGGTCGTGAGAACTTTGGTATTCTTTTCCAGCTTTACGCCAGACAATATTCAGTTCAGACCTAGTCCTTGGCGGCTGAGGATGTTAATACTTGCACCATTAAGCTTTTCATTGCTGTGTCTGCTTAGGTATTTCAGTCTAGATAAGGCAAGGTAATCTTCATTCAGCCGAGAGTGACTCCTAAGAGCCTGGAAAAATTAAAACGCTACCAGTAACTCTTTCTTGGTTGCGTCTTGCCTAGTATTTTCTTCCAGCTAACACAAGACGATTTTTTTCTTTTAGATAAGGGTGAGTATTAGAGTAATATGTAAAACCTGAAATCACAAAGTGGAATACAGATCCCAGGGATTTGATGATCGTTTTTCAAGTACCGGATGATGATGGAATGTATTTGGCTTTCATGTATGGTTGTTGACTGATTTCTGTAATACAGGAAGCAAATTGATCATACCAATATGTAATTGGCCTTCAATAATGTGAGATTTGCATTCCACTTCTGGTTTTGGATACGACCATGAAACTTGACAATATCGTATGCCTGTAAAAGGAATGAAACAGATTACACAGAAACCTCAAAGGCAGACAGATTTATATAGATAGCTGGCGATATATAATTTCTTTGGCTCGTGGAGTGAACAAAAATGGATATATAAAGCTTTCTAATTGGAAGTTAAAATATATATTAGTCATCTTATTCTGAGAGGCTTCCAGCTAAGTTTGAAAAATCATATGACAGTTTAAAGAACAGAGTTTACTGGCACAAAAGGCCGTCCCAGGTTTCACGCCATAGGGGTCACCTCCGTACCAATTTTTTCCCTCCATGGATTTATAACCATCCCATTGACCCAATTGCCTCCATGAATTAAGTTTTCCCTGCTACTCACTTTCATCCATGTACTCACTTTCCCCTTAGGAGTTTTTTTTTTTTTTTTTTTTTCTCCCATTGACTTGTTTTCTTCCATGGACCTAATTTACCAATAAACAATTATTTTCCAATGAAACTACCTTCTCTTATAAAACTATTCCACTCCTGGAATCGTGGCTAAATATGAGCAAAGAGATTTTCTAGCAGAGTTTAATTTACCAGGCTATCACATTTTCAGTAGTGAAAGGGTGAATCGAGCAGGGGTCAGTGTGTTTTTATATATTTAATCAGGATTTCATCCATTCGTAAATACCAAGCCATGTATTGAAAACACTGACACTTTATATTCAGTTCAGTCTTGTCATAAAATTACTATCGGGTTAATTTATCATCCACCCGGTCAGCCACTCAACATCGACAATGAAATCTACAATCAAATTGCCAAAATATCTAGTATGCAAAGCACTGTAATATTTGGTTATTTTAATATACCAGTTCCAAAGTGCGGAGAAGCCCTGTCCTCACACACAGGATTAGACCTACATACAAACTTGCAGGATAGTTCTTTGTATCAATGTATAAAGTACCCGATATGTGGAGCTACCATCCTAGATCTTGTCTTAGCAATATCAGAAAATATAGTGAGTAATGTTATTGTAGGAGAAGAATTTTGTACAAGTGATCACCGCATAGTTACATTTAACATTAAATTCAGTGAAGACAATGTCAGGACCAGTTGTGAGTAAGTGCCTGATTTAAGACGGGAAATTTTAAGAAATTAAAGGCAATTGTAGGTGCAGGTGACTGGCATCTCATTGTCAAAACTTTAGATATCAATGACGCATGGAATATTTTTTACAGAAAGTTTCAACACCAGTCAGGTTACATATTCCAATGTGCAACAAAAGGCCTGCCAATAATTCTAAACCCAAATGGTGGAACTCCGACATTAAACATTGTCTGGAAACAAAAAAACTTGCATATAAAAATTATAATACCAAAAAGAGTCAAATTGATAAAAATAAATACGAATCCCTTCGACGGAAAGCCAAACAATTAATTATATGCAGTAAGAAAAACCTTGAGGCACACATAGTAAGTGTCAGTAAATCAAACCCCTATGAGTTTATCAGTTACATAAAAAGCAAAATGGTAATAACTCACGTAGAGGTCGGTCCATGTTGCATAGAAGGTAGACGTGGGTCTCTGAGACCCACAAATTTAAAAATTTTAGAAAAAAATGTTTATATTTCGTTTATTCCAGTACTGAAAACAGAGTAACATATTTAATGTTTCTACAACACAAACATGTAAAAATATGAGAACTATAGAAAAAACAGTAAATAGATTTGATCTATAAGAAAATACGAAAAAAATCTGAATGGTTGCATGAGTGGTCCCATAGCATGGTATGGGATGGTGCTTCACTGTGTGAAGAGGGGATGGCAGACTCTGCAATTTTATCTGCAATCAGGGAGAACAAAAAACTCCACACACTTCATGTAGACATGGGTCTCACAGACCCTTAACCTATAAAACCACCCTTATACTGGGGAAACGGTGAGACAGGTTGAAGTAACTCCCTCACCTCTTGCATGGATACAGAAAGTTAGGAAGCTGCTGAGAAGAACAGGGCTCCCGGGTATTTAGAAGTTAGTGAACTAGACAGCGGGACATTGGGGGTGGGTCTCACAGATCCACGTCTACCTGAGCAAAGTTAATCACAGAGAACGGAGAGCACACTGATGATGAAACTATGATGGCGAATATTCTTAATATTTTCTTCTATTTACAACAGAAAATATACATATCATTCCTGCTGTTTTCCCATTCCAATAGAAGAGGGCAACATAATCACTAACACTATAATTAGTGATTGTGAGGTACTACTTGCAATTAGCAAATTAAAAGAGAATAAAACACCAGGACCAAACAAAATATCTCCACGCGTATTGAAAGAACTACAGAATGAAATATCAAAGCCTTTATCTGAACTTTTTAACTTATCACTTAATGTTCATAATACGTACAAACTCACATACTCACATGCAAACATACTGTACACAACAAAAACAAATTCATATACAGTAAATTCTCAATTATCCCCTGTATAAAACACGTCAGAGTATAATGGTGTGGGAGGCAGTGTTGCCAGCCTGTAAAATTTCTTCTCCCTGCACAGACGCTGAAAATGCCCTACATTTCCCTTCATCGCCCTACGGCTCAGGATGAAAGTATTACTCTCTACATGTTGGTAGTTTATATATATATATATATATATATATATATATATATATAGATATATAGATAGATAGATATATAATATATATATATATATATATATAGATAGATAGATAGATAGATATAGATAGATAGATAGATATAAAACGGCTTACAGCTATTAAGATTTGTGTTGTTTTAGTGCAGGACTAGACATACACCTTATCTTCCTGTAAAAATCATTTAAATGTACAATGAGTTTGTGCACTGAGTGAGCGCCTTGTCGTGGCTACCCCCGTCTTGGGGAAGTCAGCCAGGTATATGTATATATATGTAATAATAACCTTTACTATTCCTGTTCACTTTACAGTCACACCAGCGGCCCAGCAGCTGATGCACTGTTAGCTGCCAGATTCACTCATTAGTTATCATTTAACCAGTTTTTCTAGAGGGTAATAGAGAATATTAAAAACTACTACCTTGTTTGAACATATTTCCTTTCCGCTTATATAAATTATCTTTTGCTGCAAAGTAAATATAACTCATACCAAAAATTCAGAATCACCCTATGTTTGCTCATTTTCTGTAAAATCGCCCTACAGCCCTACAATCCATGACATGATGCTTAAACGCCCTACCCGTATGGCGATCGCCCTACGGTTGGCAACACTGGTGGGAGGTAGGGAGGCAGAGGCTAAGTCTACTAATACCAAGTCGGTTCACTTTCCCTCAGGGTGCAGGGAGGAGTGGCTTTTGTGTGACGTCAGTCGGCTTAAGTAATAGAAAATGTGTAAAAGGGCAGACTCAGATTAAACATTTATAATAAGGGAAAACGAAGAAGGGGAAGAAGTGAGGATTCGTTTAACCGTATAACATAGCAGTAGGTTCCCTCACACCCCTACACCTTCCCTCACACCCCCATACCCTCCCTCACACATTTCAGTCCCTTCCCTCACTTCGGACTGAAAATGTCATGATTTGAAGAGTGCAGCATACATCCACTCACCACCTTGGTTAGGTGTCAAATGAAATTGGGTTTCGTGCCAACTGACGTTACTCCGATTCTCTGCCCCCTGCGCCAGCTTGGACTCGTTTTTAGATGGAAGTGATCCGACTTGGTATTAGTAGATTTAGGTCAGAGGTGTGTGTGTGTGTGTGTGTGTGTGTGGCAAGGTGGGTGGCAAGCTGTTGACTGGGAGAGATGGAGCTCCTGTTTCACCAGCCCTCAGGACTTGATCATGACCATCTCCCTTTGCTAACATTTTCAATGCTTTCATTTACACAGCAAGTAGGCCAGCATACTCTCTTAATACCTCTACCTTCAACTGTCTGCACCACACTACATGCACAAAAGATATTACACCTTCTACTTCCACTCCCTTTAGCAGTGGTTGCTGCATTATTACTATCAAACGAGGTGGTTACCTCGGACTGCCACCACCGGCAGGGTATGGCTGGTGGCACAGGGTCCTCCCGGTCGCCATCAAACGACTGTCCCGGCAGCAACTGTTGCAAATTCCATTCAAGCTCGTCAGCGGAGAAGTGTAGGGTCGGCCGTATCTGTGATCTCAGCACCAATCTGAATTCAGTTCATTTTTTCCTACAGTCCAAATCCCCTCTGGCTTTGTTCCTCACAGAACCGCAAATCTCACCCTCTACCAAAACATCCCCATCTTGTTTTCCTGGTTACCGTCTCCTCACAGACTTCCATACTAAGGGTGGCACCTGTTGTTATATCAAATATGAATAGCAGCTGACACTGTTTTAAACTTCATTTCAACTAATTTTGATTACTCACTGTATAAACTAAATTATCTACATATTACCAAATATATCTGTGCAGTCTATTGCTCCCCCAGAATTCTTCAGAACCCAGTGTATTTCACTCCATATCCACATAGTTTAGTAACCTTAACCTTGACCTTAGCTCCAAAATTACCATTTTGGATGTTTTTAACGTGCATAATGTTGAATGGTTATTGCATTCTGCCAGGACTGACGATGCTGGTCTAGAGTGCGAGCTGTTTGCAGAATCGTTTAATCTCACGCAGTTGGTAAAGCAACCAACCAGAATATCAGATAATCCTGACCATCATGCCCATCTCTTGGATCTATTCCTGACAAATAATCCAGATCAATACAGGAAAGAAGTACTGTCACCACTTGGATCCTCTGACCACAATCTCATCAAAGCCTCATTAGTTAGCCCCCCAAACCACCCCGTTCTGAACCTGTCAGGGTGACCCGATGGCACTTTGATAGGACAAACTGGGATGGATTTAGAATTTATCGTGCTGACATTCAATGGCAGTTTTTCTCCTCTAGTGATGTCAGTTCTACCCAGTCCCACTTTAATGACCTAATACCAGCTGGTATGGACTTATACATACCAAGTCAACAGATCACTAACAGATCGAACTCTCCAAAATGGTTTGATAGCAACTGTGCCAGAGTAACGGCCCATAACTCTTAAAATAAAAAAATATAACTCTTAAAGTAAAAAGAAAATCTGAATTAATCTATCAATTTATAATTGCTAGAAACCATGCAAAAGCTGTAATAAATCTCGCTAAATCAAATTTTCTTCAAAAACAAGCATCAAAACTACATAACAACCTTAATGACAATAGAATATTCTGGTCAACTCTCAATTCTTTCAATAATAACTTTAACAAGTCATCACCCATTCCCCCACTAAAATCTTCAGATGGCAACATTACAAATGGCCCGCATGGGAAAGCAAATATCTTTGCCAGTACATTTGCCAGAAATTCTAGCATAGAGGAAGTCAAGCAGAATATCCTTGTACTACAACCTGAGTCTCCCGAAACTGTTCCACTTAAAATGCACACAAGATACATAAAATCCATCCTAGACAATTTAACAAGGCTCCAGGCCCGATGGAATTCTTCCAGTTGTTTTGAAGAAGTGTTCCCAAGAACTTGCCTCTGTTCTAGCTAAATTATTCAGACTACACATTCATTCCCTAATTCATGGAAAGAAGCCAATATCCACCCAGTTCCAAAGAAAGGAAATTTCCCTGACCCCTCTGATTGCAGACCAATAACTGTCACATCTGCTCTTGGAAAAGGATTTGAAATTTTAATTTATATGCACATAGTTAACCCGCCCCGTCCCGACCACTTTCTCACCAATGGACCCCCCCAATCCCGACCATTTTTGGACCCAAATTTTTTTTGCTAAAACTTTCGCTTTTGGTCAGAAACAATGGTCAGTCACAAAGAAATTGTTCCCCGGGGTCCATAATTGCCTTAAACAGGTATGCCTTGGTCACACCTGGCACCGTGTTCTCTGTAGGTGGTCTGAGCCTCTAACGTTTTCTATGGTATTATAAGTCTGGGAAACCAATGAAAGTAAGTAGATATGTATTTATTACAAACATAAAAACATGTGATAAAAGAGTAAATTGGATTTTATACAAAAATAGAGCTGAAATAAGCATTGTACCATCGTGCGAAACGAGCAAAATCGGGCAGACTGGTCACGATGAATCGCTAACATTCGAAAATCATGATATATACATATCATTTTTTTTACTTACATAATACTTCTACAATAACATTATACCATTTTACATTTTATTGAACTGTTTTTACGTATTCACAGGCCTTTCGATAACATTTAGCGTAATGTTAGCGCTTATTTACGTAGTGAGTGAACTCGCTGTGACTGTTGTTTCAACTCGTATTGTGTTTTTTCTACTTACATAATACTTTCCTAATAACATTATACACTTTTCAACTTTATAGAACTGTTTTGAGATAATTTCAGGCCTTACATAAATATTTAGCGTAAAAATAGCGCATAATAACACACACAGTGCAAGTCGCTATGACTACTATTTCAACTTACAACCTATTTTTGTACTTATATAATAATTCTCCACTAACATTGCACATGTTTACACTTGATACAATTGATATCACATAATTTCAGACCTTACGATTCAACTGAGCGTCATATTAGCGCGTACTTACACAGTGAGTGTTATCGCGATATCATTTGTTTCTTCTTACACTAGTATTCAACTTATGAATTACCTTACTACTAACATTACAACAAATTCCACTTTATATAATTCCTATCACATACTTACTGACCAGAATGTTCTACTGAGTGTAATATTTTTGCAGATTTACACAGTGGGTGTACTCGTGACATCAATTATTACAACTTACACTATTTTTCAACTTATATGTTTTATTCATGCTAACATTACACCCGTTTTCACTTTATATTCTTGCTATCACATATTTACTGACCAGAGTGTTATACTGAGCGTCATATTTTCGCAGATTTATACAGTGGGTGTAGTTTTCATATCACTTCGTTCAACTTACACTATTTCTCAACTTATACATTACTTTCCTGCAAACTTTACACCCGTTTCAAGTTTATATAAGACTTGGCACATACTGACTGGCCTTACCATTATACTGAGCATCATATCGCCATCCCACACAGTTTCAATAGTGTAGGAAGTTATGGTACTCTCTGAAACATGGCTGAAGGCACAACGCAACATTGGTGGTGGTGGGGGAGGTGGAGAGCGGCGCCTTTCATCACTCGCACTTCTCTTCCCTCTCCCTTTTCCTTTACCCTTTCCCTTCCCTTTCCTTCCTTTCCCCACATCCTGGGGCTGTGTGGAGGAAGTTTGGGAATATTGTATGGCGAAAGACGTGCTGGGGAGTGGCTCCACCTCCTCTCCCCTAGGCCTACGTGCACCACGTGCTCGTGCTGCCTCCCTCACACCACTTCCCTTTCACCCCGCACTCCCACCACACCACTTTTGCCTTCCCCAGACAAAACACTAGGCCATACTTTATTTACCTTCTCGCCCCACCTTCTGATCCTCGGGGTGAGATTTTTTCCTTCCCCAACCACGAGGCAACATCACGTCCTAAGCCGCCGTCATCGTCATCGTCCTCATCCTCGTCCTCATCAGAATCTCTCTCTAGGGGATGGAGAGAGGTCCATGCAGGTGTTTTGGGTGCAGGCTGGCCTTCCCTTGCCTTACGATACGTGACATACCGCTTTTTCTGGGGTGAAGGGACCTCCTCATCACTGCTTGTTATTTCCTCCTCAGGCTGCACATAATCTCGATCCACCACATCATCATCAAGTGGAGAATCACTATCTCCAGTGAAGGCATCCAGGGCGGATTGTATTTCGTCGTCTGAGAGACCTTTACCCGCCATGTCTGACCTGGGTCACTGCTAACAGGTGAGTGACCGAGACAAGGGCGAGTGCAGGTCACGCGGGATCTGGGACGCTGCCCACCTGGGGGCAGGTAGGGGAGGCTTGGGTACGTGGGCGAATCGAAAATCTCATGCGAATTTTGAAAATTGTGGAAATTATGAACCTTGCAATTGCAGGACGTTGAAGTACGTCAACGGGATTGGCAGTGACATAACGTGAGGACGTGGAAGTACGTCGACGGGACGCCGCGGGTTAAACATCTTGACTCCAACAACTTAATTAGTGACTGACAATATGGTTTTCGCCACGAGAGATCCACTATCGACATACTGAATTTCCTGATCAATTGACCAACATGGAGAAACACATGCAGTAGCCCTTGATAAATCTACAGCTTTTGACAGAGTGTGGCACAGTTCCCAGCTGTCCAAACTCCCTTGCTATGTACTAACGTCTTTTGTTCCTCTGCTTTCCTCATATCTTAGCGACAGAAAAGTAAGAAGAAAAGCAGATGATGTATATTCCAATTTCCACTCAATGCCGGCATGCCACAGGGATCAGTTCTGGTGCCAACCTGTTCCTGGTTCATATTTAATCTGTAACCCACAATCCCATCCATTCATATGCAGATGACTCAACACTTCACAGTTCATTCAGACCCAAACACCCATTTACAAAGTCTAATATCTCTAACTCTCAACTCAATACAGTAATCTCCAAAAACCAAGACTTTTCTACGATCAGTGAATGGGGACAAAACAACCTCGTCCCATTTAATGCCAGTAAAACCAAATATCTAGAGTTAACAAATAGACAGATATTGCCAGATTCGTATATTACTATCAGTGCTACTGATATTCCCATCTCTAGAAGTACCGAAATTCTCGGTGTCTCACTTAACAATGCCCTCAGCTGGACCTCTCATGTCAGATCACTTGCTAAAACTGTCTCAAAGAATCTTGGATTATTTTACAGGGTCCGTAACTTCTTCACTGACGAGCAGTTAGCTATAATTCATAAGAGTCATGTGAGCTCTCAGCTTGAATATTGCTCGCCCTTGTGGAATGGACTTGGAGAGGTTGCTTAAAAACAACTAGACCAAATTCAGAACAAATTGGAATTATTAACAAATCTTCTATTAAATAAACTACTTCCCCCACAAGAAAGGAGTAATGTACCCCTCCTTGCATTATTTTACAGATATTTTTATGGGAAATGCTCAGACGAAGTTGCATCCATTGTGCCACCTCTACATGTCTTCCCTCGTGTTTCACGGGCATCTGGAAGCTCTCATGACTGGAATGTCACACAGCTATACTGCAGAACTTCTGCCTATCAGAATTCTTTTCTTCCCCGAACTGCATCTCTCTGGAACTCGCTTCCCCGGGGTTGTTTCCTTCTAAGTTTTAATCTACAGCTGTTCAAGTCCAACTGTTACAGATGTTTTATGGATGGAGGAGGCCAGTAATC
Organism: Coenobita brevimanus; assembly: GCF_032717465.1. Classification (NCBI taxonomy): domain Eukaryota; kingdom Metazoa; phylum Arthropoda; class Malacostraca; order Decapoda; family Coenobitidae; genus Coenobita; species Coenobita brevimanus. The sequence goes on along the minus strand of NC_136957.1, from coordinate 30,593,515 downwards.
TGGTGTATGGAATATTTATTTATTTTTTTTATTCATTTCTTATTTGTTCTTTCTTCCTTTGTTCTTTTATATATATATATATATATATATATATATATATATATATATATATATATATATATATAAAATGTGTGTGTGTGTGTGTGTGTGTGTGTGTGTGTGTGTGTGTGTGTGTGTGTGTGTGCGCAAATCTGTGTGCCCGACACATGAGGCCTGGGATGGCTGTTCTTAACGTTCTTGTTTTACTGTCAACATTATACCATAGATAGAGTCCTTGGATATTGCTCACGCCCACCAAGTTTAGAACCACTGGGATAGACTGTAGCAGGATGATAATGTTTCTACCCAGTGGGTCATGTACACTATGTCCTTGATTACATAGACACAGCTTGAAGGATTCTCTTAATAATCTAGAAAAGCCTTGAATACCCTTCTGTTGACTAGGCGACTGAGTATCATCAAGAAAATATCATGAAATATATTTGGCCTCTAATACTTGAACATTCTCAGGCTCCTGTGACTCACACTCTGATGGAAAAAATAATCTGGCATTAGCAGGAATAGAGTACTAAACTTTCCCGATTACACGAGGATTATTGCTATCAGTATCAATGCTCTTAAAATTTCACGACTCAGCCTGACTTTTGTGCTAGGCTATAAGGATAGAGTATTGTAACATAGAGTATTTTTTTAATGATCATACCAATATAAGAAATATATTCAATATTTTTTACTGATTAATAGAACAGTTCAGCTTTTAACCCCTTCATTACTATGGCATCATCAGTGAAACGACTTATTTCCTTCACTACGAGGTCATACTATTTCTGTAATATTTCTATGGGCTGAGTGAAATCGTCCGTCCTAAGCTCGACTGACAAAGTTGTTTCTTCTAAGCCAAAACCCTATATAAAAGAATGGTACTCCACGCCTTTCTTCTGAGTGATCAGATCTAAATTTAGCCCAATAAGCAAGGAATGAATGTTTAATATAATCAGCGTTAATTGACGGTCAACTGCATATTATTCAGTTCATTTTTCTTTCATTAATTGATATTATGGGTTGCAAAATAATGTACGGATTCTTCATTTATTCTTGGATTCTAAGCTACCAGATAATGTAGCCTGATTTGTACGGGATTTTGGATTACAGAATAAAAGATCCAATTTTTGACTAGTATAAGGTATATTACAAAATAAATCACCCTGAATTTTAAAGGTTATTGGGTCGCAGAATAATATAGTTTCATTATATTATTATTATTATTTTTATTTCGGCCCCGACAACGATGGAAATTAGTCAGTGTTGCTGATATTACTGGAATTTGGGCCTACAGAATATAGTAGCCAGGACTGCAGTTATTGATAAACCCGCATAATAGAATAAATGATCTGAATTTGATTTTAATGCACCGTTGGTTTAGACAAAAGTTATTCAAATTGTGTTTGCTAATGAATGGTGATGGAACGAAGCTGATATACTGAATATGTGCAGGTTATGTGTAGCGGCCTCGTGAATCTAATGGTGTATAATTTACTTAACTCTTAATATTTCCAGACGATTTTATTGACATTATTACAACCATTGAGAAGTGAACAAATTAGAAATGATCAGGTCTTTGGGAAAGGAAGTTGAGATAGGAGGACAGGTAAATTATTACTGAGAGAGAGAGAGAGAGAGAGAGAGAGAGAGAGAGAGAGAGAGAGAGAGAGAGAGAGAGAGAGGACGTTTGCTCTGAACGTCTGCTGGTCTGGAACTGTATATGTGTCTGTGAATGTGTGTGTGGGAGGGTTTATATATACAGTGTGTGTGTGTGTGTGTGTGTGTGTGAGAGAGAGAGAGAGAGAGAGAGAGGACGTTTGCTCTAAGCTTCTGCTCGTTTAGAACTCTGTGTGTGTCTGTTAGTGTGTGTGTGTCGGAGGGTTTATACGGTTTATACAGTGTGTGTGTGTGTGTGTGTGTGTGTGTGTGTGTGTGAGAGAGAGAGAGAGAGAGAGAGAGAGAGAGAGAGAGAGAGAGGGGGGGGGACATTTGCTCTAAACGTCTGCTCGTTTATAACAACATGTGTCTGTGCGTGTTTGTGTGGGAGGGCTGATACAGTTTATACTGTGTGTGTGTGTGTGTGTGTGTGTGTGTGCTGAGTTAGGAAACGTATATAATATATACTCTTCCGCAAGACCCACCCGCACCAAACACATATCACTCGGACCCTGAATGGAGAGCGCGACCATAACTCTGTGTAGGCGGTTCGGTATTAGTGCCCATGTGGTGACATATGAGGGTGTGTGGCGCCAGCTGACGGTGCGGGGGAGGACTGCTGAGACAGAGGAAGGGATTATTTAGTTTATGTTCAGAGCTGGATACATAAAAGAAATATTTACCGAAATAATAGGAAGTACTGGAGGTTATATGGCGCATGAGGTATGAATGAGTGTGGGATGTTATTCATGGAGAAAGAGAGAGAGAGAGAGAGAGAGAGAGAGAATGACATATATATATATATATATATATATATATATATATATATATATATATATATATATATATATATATATATAATGTATTATTAATCTGCCAGACAGCCAGGCTGATAAACATTTAGGTAAGCGAAGACAGACATCAAGAAGGATATTGACAGAAATAACTCTTCCCTTCCAACATCTCTACACCTTCGTACCCATACCCTCCCTACCCACACCCAAAACCACTCCCTATCCACACCCGTACCCTTCACCTTCGTACCCTTCCTTCCCTATCCACATCCCAACCTTTCCCTATCCACACTCGTACTCCTCGCTATCCACATTTATACCCCTCCTTACCCACAAACCCAATCCATAACTCTTCTTCTCTCTCCCATCAACCCTACCGTTCCTAGCCCACACCCTTCCACCTCGTTACCGGTATCTACACACACCTTTTATTCGCCCCTGTGTAGAGTACAACTCTCATGTGTGGGGAGGTTCCCCATATACAGCTCTTCTCAATAGGGTGGAGTCAAAGGCTTTTCTTCTCATTAATTCTCCTTGTCTTACTGGCTCCCTTCACCCTTTGTCTTTTCGCCGCACTGTTGACTCTTTATCTCTTTTCTGTCGCTACTTCAATGGTCACTGCTCCTCTGAACTGTCTGCTTGCATCCCTTCACCTCTACGACAGGCTCGTAGCACCCGTCTAACAACAAACTCTCATCCCTTTTCTGTCCAACTCTCTAATGCAAGAGATAACCATTACTCCCAGTCCTTCATTTATGCAACGGGTCATCTCTGGAATTGTCTCCCTGTATCTGTATTTCTTACTTCCTATGATCTCCAGTCTTTCAAACGCAGTGTGTCCAGGCATCTCGAAATGAACAGATCTTGAATTTGGCTCACTTCTGTATTTTTTTTTTTCTTGGAAGGTATTGTTTGCTGGCTCCTGGCCTTAGGTTCCTTCTTATTCTCATAAAACACACACACACACACACACACACACACACACACACACACACACACACACACACACACACACACACACACACACACACACACACACACACACACACACACACACACACTATCTCCATCCCTTCCTCCCTTTACAATTCCTATCTAAGACACCGACCACATCCTATTCACACTCTGACACAGACCTATCCACCCCTACCACTCCCTGCCCAAATATGCCCCCATTCACATCCCAGCCACTCCTCTATTCTTTCTTTTCGTATCCACACCCTTACTCCCTCGCTTTCCACATCCGTATATCGACCACCTGCTCACATCCCTAAAACTCTCCTTTCCAATCCTTTCCACAGCAATAACTTTCGCTACGCACACCCCTACCTCTAACTCACCTACCCTTCTCTCTCCACATCCTTTTTCTCCTTTTATGAAATACATTAGCATTATCAACCTGTCTCCGGTACTGGAAATGACCGTACAAGACCACTGATACCCCATGATTCACCCATCCACCACCCACCCACCGTCATACCAGTCAAGCAAGCCACCACCCACACTGTGCAGTAAGTTTCGAAGAGAAAGGGTAAGGTTAAATTGGCTATCAGCGACGGTAGAGGTCGACTAGTAACTGTCAACTTGTTAGAACTGGATTGGCTTTTAATGACATAGGGGGTTGGATAGTCAGCATCAGTTCATGTGCAACTTCCAGCGCTTTCTCCTTTCACTGAGCTCTTAGCCAATGCGAGGCACCAGATTTTTTCCTTTCAGCACGGCCTACTATCCTGCACAACCAGTGGGATGTATTAGTACCCATGACGTCACATTCCAGGCTCCTCCCACTGTGATTAGCAAATGGGAGGAAAACGTAACAGTCCTATCCTTCAAAAGCAATGGATCACACACACACACACACACACACACACACACACACACACACACACACACACACACACACACACAGAGTGAGAGAGAGAGAGAGAGAGAGTATTGATGGGGAGCCAGGATATGGCCTCACATCAAAGCTAATATCCCTCATACAACGTATTAATTGAGGCATGAATCACGCCAGATAGGAGGCTGGATAGAGCGGGGTAAAGGTGTGAATCGGGAGAGGTAATGGTATGTACTGAAAGGGATTGGGTTGTGGATAGGCAGGGTTAAGGGTGTCAATAGGAAGGGGTGAAGATATGGGGAGGAAAGAATAGGGGTAAGGATAGGTAGAGGTTGGGTTGTGGATATGTTTGGGTAGGATTATGAATAGGGAGGAGTGGGGTTATGGATAGGAAAGTGTGAGGGTTTAAGCAGAATGTGATAAGGGTGTGGGTAGGGAAGGAAAGGGAGAGGGTAGAGCAGGGAAGAGGAAGGAGAGATGTGGACACTTTGTGATATGGCAGCAGTAGGGGCAGAGGCGTTGATAGGTGAAGGGAACGGAAGAAGTGGTAAGGAGGCTTGAGTGTGGATTGTGAAGGGCGGTTGTGTGGACAGCACTGTTACAGTAGCCTTTTTTTTAGCTACACTAATAATGAAAAAAAAAATAGAATGACTCACAAGATGGTTTGTGTATTACGGCTAAGCAACTACCCTCCTTATGAATCCAGCAACTTTTTCCCAAATACATACACATACAAATCTAAATCGCCTCATGTCAAAATGATCTGGTCAGAAATTTTCCCTCCTCCAGTTTCTTATCATAGAAGGGTAATACACTTCTAATCACCTACCACTGCACAGCACATTTTTACAGTCATTCATTGAACAGGTTATCACAACGAATACAGTTATCATCTTCTCACAGGTTCAGAGCTTGTCGATAAAGCTAATGTGGCCATTTCAGATTCCAAGCACAGTATCCATGCTTGGATGAATATGACTATCATGGGGAAATATGTGATAATACCCCAAAATCCTTACTTTGGTCACAGGGCCGAAAACTGTGGATGTATGGGGAAAGCATAGACAAAAATAATCAGCAAATGTCAACCGTATATGCCCGCTGAGTTTTTCATCATCATTAAATCACCATTACTAAGATATTTAGTGTTTTCTATGGTGAAGGCTTAAAAGAATGGAAAACTGTACAAATTCTAACCTCAGACGCGAAACGTGCTGGAGTTAATTTACCTTCGAATTTTTTTATATCTTTGTATCAATCTGTCTATCTATCTGTCTGTCTATTGATGGACAGACAGACAGATGTAGAGAGATATTTTTTGACAAAATTAGTTTTGTTACCACTGATGTCTCGGGGACTTTTAAAAGAACGGAATTAGGCGTTTTCATAAGTTGAAAGGGGGAACCACAAGGTACAAATCTATGAGCTCACGGACTGTGAGCCGATAGACTGAAGGATGTATGCTAAGTATTCTTCCCGCATACTCCTCTCACAGGTAACCTGGGCAATAATTGGTAAATTAAAATAAATTGATTACAGCAGAACAAAAGGATGCATGCTAGTGAATGAAAAAAATTGAGATGAACATGGTTACATGAAAAATCCTGCAGATTTATTGGAAACAAATATGTATCCTGATAATGACGAAACTAATTATTACTCATTGTAATAATGTATATGTATACCCAAGATAGCGGCAGCAGTTTTTTTTTTTTTTTTTTTTTTAATCAAGGAAAGTATTCGGCGAGCATTATAAGCAGAGGGAAATTGTCTGACATGAAAAAAAAAAAAAAAAAAAAAAAAAAGGAAATTGATGATGATGCTCACTGGTAAAGTTTTAACACTTTTTCATGTTTTGTCACCACTGGGATCACCATGCATTATTTTTTTAAACATATAAAGTACGGAGAGAAATGTATGCACGAGCATTGGATTTACACTTTTCTTGTCCCTCATAAATTGTAGTTTACTACTGGGGTACAGAATAGTCGTTCATAAATATCTTTGTATTCACAGATTTGTATAAATATGGTTATCTGCCAAGGAAAACAACGAAAATGAATAAACCGTACACTGGAAGATACGAAAATTTGTTAAGAGAGAGTAGGCTGCAAGTGAGGTGTAAGGCCGACGCGACGTCTCTGCACGACCAGTGTTTTTATGTCGTTCTGTGGCTGAGACCTTGTGTATGGATCCTAGACCAGCTGGGAGAAAGAAACCATCATGCCAAGACTCGTATGCTGTATTCATCTCAGCGAGCTCTACTCTGAATTTCTTTTGAATGGCCAGACTGGACGATTATGATCCAACTGCGTAAGTGAAACCCGATATATATTAGAACTGAACATATGTTTAAAAATCCGGATGACAGAAGACACTCGCGATCCACCAAGAAAACGACATGCAGCTAAACATTCCCCCTCGGCCAAGGTGATTGGTGCTGATTTATAAAGCCTTACGGTCCATTTCAGGACAGTTGCAGCGATTTTAAGGTTCATCCCCAATAATTTCGCTGTCATTGATCTGATACAGCTTTTGCAAATTGTCTGTATATCCGACCAGGAAAGGTATAACTATAAAGTGAGGTTCTGACCAGCGATGGGTTAATGAGAAGGAATAAAACTGGATGAATGTGTCAAGTGGAGTGTCACAAGGCTTGGCCTAGAGTCCATTCTCACTACGATGAGGGTTTATGGTATAAAGCATTCAAATTCAGCGATAATACAGATATTAGAAAGGAGGCGGACCACGCTAAAAAAAAAAAAAAAAAAAAAAGGGAGAGGGAGCGGATTATGAGAGTTCTTGATAATCTACTCGTTTTGTCTTTTACTTTGACAAATGGATTTTAATACTGATGAATGTGAAGTCCAAAATATAATGAGCGAGAAATGAAAAAAAAAGTAAACTACACTGAATAAAACACCAGAATGTTATAAAAGATTTAGAAATAATTAAAAACAAATTAAGCTCGGTAGTGCAGAGATAGTAAAGAAAGCTAATTAGCTGAAACCAAAGGCAGGGCAGTTGTTACCTTATAAGAGACTATCATCCTTATCATGTACAGTACCTTAGCGCACCGACAGTTGAATATTGTGTTCAATTTTAGTCATCATAAAAAAGGACTGCCACAATGATGCAAATTTTACCCACACTACGGTAATACAGACGACATAACAAGGGGATCTTCTCCAAATCCCCTTGTTCGGGAAAAAAAGAAAAATCATAAGACCTCACAATGGTTCGGTGATGGTTAAAAATTTACTAGGAAATGCGTCCAAGTAACTGAGCAAAGTATCATCTCGTTAATAACGTTGAAACCAAATAGAACCAACTGCCAAGGATGGAATAAATTGTAATACAGAGATGGCAAGTGAAAGTCGCTCGGATAAATATACAGAATTTATTCCCCAGCTAAACACTGTCATAGATGAATAGTACAAATGTATGAGTAACTGATTCTCTTATCCAAAACAAGGAGAAAGTAGCAACGGCGTTGTCTTGCTTTTGCAGTTATTGTTGTTTTTTTGCTTACGAAATAGGATGATGTGGAATATAGGTTTTCATTCATCCTTTCCTATAATATTAACTCAGTTTCTAAGGCCCAAGGTGGTTCCTAAGTATTCCCTGCATGCTAGGGTTGCAGAGGTTAGTGGGCAGGAAAAGCATTCCTACATAACTCTAGGCATGCTTATCTCCAAGATTAACACCAAAGACATAATTTTGTCAAACAGCCTTTAAAGGACCATTAGGTCTACTCCTGTTCTGTCCTTCCAACCTGCCATCCCACACTCACTCTATTCCTCTCACTTCCAGTCCCGTGCTCCCTTCATTTCATCCATCTCACTTCGCAATCCACTCCCTCCATCCCATCCATCTCACTTCCCAACCCACTTCCTCCATCCCTCCCACAGCCAATCTCACATTCCGTCAATTCCTTCCAATTCCTGTCCTACACGTCTTGAGTCCCCTTCACCCAGTCAGCTGGTTCTCTGCCACATCTTTGTACCCTGCATAAAATTACAATATCACACACACACTCAGCAGCTCTCCCTGGCACACACACACACACACACACACACACACACACACACACACACACACACACACACACACTTTCTGGCTCACTGCCGTTGCCTCTTTTTTGTTCATTTTTTTTTCTTTTCATCTGTCGGTATATTTTCCTGTCTACTTTGTCTCACTCATTCATGTACATTGCGAGTCCTTGCTTCTGTGTCTATTTAACTGTCATCAGTATTCTAAAATCACCACTTAACTATACATTGTGTCATGGAGACTGTGTTCTAGCTCCGTAATACATAACCCTATTCTCAGTGAAACAATTAATAAGAGTAATTTATAGGCCTGGTTGGAGTGGCCCATGTAGTGAGAGGAGCCTTAAATCTCAGACAGAAAATTATTACTTGATTACCCAGGCAATGGTTGTTCAGCGCGATAAATATAAGTTCTCTACGTCCTTAGGCTAGGATTCCTAAGCTTACACAACGATTTTATTGATTACATAAAAGAAAACTAGGTTAACTTGGCCAGTTTATGCCAAAATTATTATCCAGTGAGAGAGAGAGAGAGAGAGAGAGAGAGAGAGACGCCAATTTGGTAACACTAGTGTAGAGAAAGGCTCGATTTGAACGATGTTTCCAAGAATGTCTAGGGCAAAATTCCTCCCACTAATATATCATACACTGTATTTCGAAAATTAATGAGTGGTGAAAATTTTTATATAATTTTACGTATATTATAGGGTACTAAAAATGTCAAATTGAATAAACAATAATAAATTTAGTTCATACACAGTACAGTACTGTAGGTTTGATGACTTCCTCAAGTCAGGCTAAATTTAATGGACTGTCTCTCGATAACAGAGATGGACGAATGAAACACTGGTGATTTCCTTTCGCAAAATGGACTCCCTCAATTGTTTATTTTACGATAATTTATGATACGAGTCAAGTCATGGGATTTTGGGACCCAGAACTGAACAAACATCACTATTACGTTTCATCAACAATAATCTACCTCAGTTTTGCTTTGTTACTTTCATCTCGTGACCCCTGGCTCCAGCCTCCTCCTCTTTGATATCTCTTATCTACATTGTTGTTGTTGTTGTTGCCTATGAGCCCCCGTCTCCCCTTTACCTCTCCCCCCCTTCCCCTCCCCTTCCATGAATCGATAAAAAGCAGTCGAGAATATAACAAGTAATATAATAATACTGATGACGATAACAATATTTATATTAAAATCTTATTTATGGTTGTAATAATTAAAATGAATAATAAGTGGTTATTCTTACTTTATTTTTTGTAATTCTTATTAATAAAGATAATGAGAATTGAGTATTAGTAAACAAATGAAACTGCAGAAGAAATATGAAAAAAAATAAAAGAAGCGTTGAAAAAGGATCAGTAAAAGATCAGAGAGAGAGAGAGAGAGAGAGAGAGAGAGAGATGGGGGTCGCATAGCCCCTACGTCCCCTGTCAAGCAGAGCATCAATGTTGTCTGTTAGCGTCCAAACACTTGTTAAAAACACTGGTAGTCCTGATAGCGCAACAGGCAGTTAGATTTACATAAGTAATTGGCATTATAAATTCACCGGGTCGGCAGATAATAGACATAGGATTTTTCTTTTTCGTATGAATTCTGGCACGTGTATATTGAGCCTTTTACATAGAGGGGTTTCCGTCCAAGTTTGGTAACATTGTCTGGTTGTAGCAAAAATGTAACAATGATGTATAGATATTTCATGGGCATTGGATGCACATTATCGGTAGGATAAAAATTCGCTGGCTTGGCGGAAAAATGGAAAGGATATTTTTTTCTTTTATCTTATATATGACACGTGGAGGGATTACTATATTTCATTTGGTCGTCACTAGTAGACCATGCTACATGGCCTTCAATGGAACAGTCCTTCCTCCTAGCCACATTTGGATCGGATAAAAATCAAGCAGGCAGTGGCAGAACAGCAGGTAGTCCAAACCTATGATGCAGGGATCCCCAGAGTCGGCATGACACACGGCCAGGTTGTCTTCCTATCCTCCCTGCCACATCCCAACACCCACTCTTCCCCCAAGCCCAGCACAGCACCCCACAACACCCAACAGTCGCTGCGAAGTCTCTGGAAGCTGCCTATGACCCACCACTTCCAACTACCTATCTGATCCTGTGTCAGTGACCACTGGGCACGCTTCTTCCTCAGTCTCACCATCCCCCTCCCTGCACTTGTCACTGGCACCTAAGGGGTATGCTGGGTGCTGACGCTCAACCAGGCACTGTTCAAGGACTTTGACACTGTTACATTTTTCCTATACTTCACTTTTCACATTATCCTTCACTATACAGGATACCTCTTCCCCAACTTCCCATACCTTAATATCTCTAACGCACTGTATGCCACCTCTTGTTGTTTAAGTTTCCTGGTCCTATCCTGGAGCTCCTATCGTAGCTGGTGAAGCTCCAGTTTGTGACCCACCTAGCAGTTCCTCTAGTCTTGCCTGATATGCTTGGGCCTCTTTTTGTTTTTTAAGATATTTCTTTTTTTCTCTTTTTTTGGTTTACTCTCAGCAATGCGTGTATATATTTTTTGTTCTAGCAGTGCTTCTTGATGTGCTCTCAACATCGCGAGTATATCTGCCAGAGCTACATCCGCTGTTTTGGCAGCCTGTTCATGCACATCCATCTTTCAGGACATATCCCACTCCTGACATCAGTTGTTACACCGTAGAGGTTCCACTGATATACTGAGAACAACATGTAGACAGGCCTGGTAGTTAATCAAAGGCAGCTGAACACTTCTGGGGATTATTCTTTCTTGTCACTGCTGAGGTACATTAGCAAAACACTGTTGCTTCTCTCTCTCTCTCTCTCTCTCTCTCTCTCTCTCTCTCTCTCTCTCTCTCTCTCTCTCTCTCTTTTACACTTCCTTCACTGATTACCTCTCACTGTCTGACTCGATGTCACTGACCATCTCACTGTTCACTGACTGTCCAATACTGACTTTCACTCACTTAACTGCCACTACCGTGCACTAACTCACTCTGTTACACTGTGAATAACTAAATTCAAATGAGTTGAACCGTCTGGCACACTTGCTAAAACTGATCCCTGTTGCACACAACTCACTCCATATGTTACTCTTGCCCAACCCAAATGAACTGGCACACTACCACCAAGCAGGGTGGTCCCTGTTTAAATACCCTCCCCCCCCAGACTCCACCTACCTGTACAGCCCAGTGCACTGCAAAGCCTAGGACAGAGCTCACATTTTCTGACTCAGTAAAGCACTTAAATTAACAATACCAATAACAATCATGGCAAGAATTAACTCCTAAGATAAGAGAGAAAGTAAACAAAACAGACGTGTCGAAATCTCCAGATATAAAACGTTATCCTAGTCCACTGGCATGATACTCAGTTTCTAGAATGTTCCTCACATCTCCGGATATAAACACTAACTTGTTCGTAAAACCTAACGTATAACAGTACTGAAGGATATTAGCCAGCCATATCAAAAAACAAATTGGTAAGGAATAGGTGCTAGGGAACCTCCTTATCCGAGAAGATTGTGGACCTTGGAGAATGATTGCGGATTATTGATTATGCAATATTATCAGGGGCAAAGGATGGTCACCTGTCTTTAACTTCAATCCGATGACTCAATCTCTTTATACTTGCTACCAACATCCAGTTCTATTAAGCTCTGGAAAGACTTCTCAAACTGGTTTTAAGAGATGTTACTGTCATTTATCCCTTCATGAACAAAGATTTTTCCATAAGTTAAATACGGGCTTGTGAAAACTACTAAAACAAAATACATAAACATAATTGTAGTGTAAGGGGTTAGTAGTAGTTGTAGTAGTAGTAGTAGTGGCAGTTGTAGCAGCAGGTTCATCTGAAACGTGAACCCTGTGAACAGCAGGCTTAAGTTGATCTTTTCCTGCAGTTCGCAATCTTCATTTCTTGGGACAGGGAGGTACGGTAACTGAGTGAATTCTGTACAACAAGACAGTTGAATGACATAGTCATTTGGGTGTCACTACGTGAAGACGTCCCTCTCCAGCACCGGTGTAGGGGTGAAATGTTGTCGACAGAAGTAGTCTTAGCTTGCGAAAGGAGCCAAGGAACCCCTTTTCAAGGGTGGATGATGGTGTTGAAATTCATGCCCCAGTTCATGGTAGCCTGACCGCGATACTGACAGCTGTAATGTCTTTGTTAAGCATCTGCATGTACGTGAAAATGTGAGTGGGGTGCTGTAGATCGTAGGGTGCTGTAGATCGTGGGGTGCTGTTCTCTTGTTAGTAGTATGTTTATATATTATGCACGTAAATATTCTATGGTATGACAAAAATTCGAATCGTCAGTATTTAAAAGCTATGATACTAAAAAAATTATTCGAAACAGGCGACTCGTCTTTGAGGAAGCGAGGCTGGTGTCAGTAACAATGCCAACACAAACCTCATTTACTTTTTCAGTTTGACGTTTCGATCCTCCCATTGACTTGCAGTCCTAGGTGCAGAAACAATAGTAATTTTGTAGCAAGTGTGGGTAACAGAGTAACTGGAAAAAAATGTAAAAACTAAATATGAATTAGGAATGACTAAAGTACATATTTGAAATAATAATTAAGGTTGACCAAATTATGAAAACAACGTAATCCTACGAAAAAGTGGCGCAGTTGAGAAGAGAGAACTAATGGGAAGTTATGTAATTAAAACTAGCCAATGAATGCTCGCAGAAATATGGTAAATTTCCACAGTGTTAACTAAGTAAAAACAGAAGTATTGTAAAGATATACAGCTGTAAATGCACAATGTAAAAGAAGGATCAGTGTTAAATTGTAGACATCCACATCTAGAGCTGAAACCATTTCATCTCGCAGTACAGTCCCCTACAGACCTAGATGACACTGCTCATGAGGTGGCATCTGGTTCTGGCACAACTTAAGTAAGTGAACCAGCGGTTTCAAGTCCATCACTCCATTTCCACATCCTCGATGTGACACATAGAAACTTGGTAATTCATGAACTGAGTATTTGATACATTTAAGTATGTCAGCAATTTGCTGCAGTTACATTCTTCCCAGTTAAACCTTACTGTCGAAATCGAAAGGGATATCTTTTAATTTTTTTCAGTCAAAGCAGTATTTCCTTTCAACAGCTTCACTATATGAACATGTCTGGCTGCATTAAAATAACAAATTAGTTACTCAGCCAAAAGGCAAATACCCTCAGTGTGGATCTGGGGACATATCAAAATTCTTTCACCAACTTACAAGTTCCTTCGATTATGGTATACTACTTTTCTTGATTGATAATCCTGGTAGCAACTCCTGTGTGCCATCACTGAAAAAGAATAAACAAGTATCTGGCCATTTTTTTTTTTTTTTTTTTTTTTTTGTGCATGGCACATCTGTTTTATCCACAGACTCAGCAATTGACTGCCCTCGTACTTGTCCAAGTATAAATTTATTAGGTGTTAAATATATTTTTTCTTCAGGATCACCTGATTGGTATGATAATGGTCCGGAATTTGTATGAAACAGAGCACCAGTAAATGGGATGAGATGTTCCTCATCCATAGTATCATCTCTCCCTACAATGGCATAGCTTGCCCTCTTTACAAGTTTGATCTTTGTCTCATTAAGTCCATCAAAATGCGGTGCTAAACGAGGAATAAACTGTTACTGCACTCTTTTGTTCGTCATAGACTTCTGTCTTATCCTGGACTAGTCAGTCTACTTATTCAAGGAATTCTTTTTCAGCACTAATAGAGATAATCCCATTGTCTGAAACAAGTATCTCTGATAGCTCCTTTTGTTAGCCATTCAGGCAAACGCATAATGATGTGAATCTGTATTAAAGCCAGAAGCAATCTAAATGTTCAACTCTGGTAGAAAACATACAAGCAGACGAATTTATTACTCTTTTCGTTGCCTTCCACAACCTTAAAATGTAATGAAAGGACTTCCTACTATCAACTGTTGTATGAGCAAATTAAAGAAATTAGAGAACCTGAACTCTCTTTCGAAGAAAATTTTCTTTATGGGTGTTAACATACTAAAAAGAAATAATGTACAGGCAGTTTTCAAGTATGGGAACACCATCTCGAGAACCTCCTTGAATAATCCATCCACCAATTCCGAAGTTATATATAAAATTGCATGCAAAAACTGCGATAAACTATATACTGGACAAAATTGAAACAAATAGGAATTTTGGATCTCACATTGTATAGTGTGTGGACGGCCCAACAGAGCAGTGACTTATTTCAACACAAAGCATTCAATGATCATCACACTGGTTAGGCAGCTTCTAAGATTCTGGCAAGATCAAAAGTTTCGATGAGAGAAATGTGATTGAGTTCTGTTTAATTTCTGACATATATGAGAATAATGTAAACATGAACTATGGCCATTTTAGGTGTGATAAACTGTTAAAAGAAGTAACTCTTAACCAGTACTCCCCAGACGAACATTGGAGTTTAGGCTTAGTGAAGTGAGGCGAGATGAGGTCATGTTAGGTCAGGTTCTCTTTTGTTCTATGTGCCTCTCCCTGATGCAGTGTGCACTATATGACCTCCACCCTAATGTCTTTGTCATTGTGAAGATGTAATACACAATAGTATTTATTGTCTCAACCTTGATTTGTCCTATGGTTAATTTGCATACATTTCTTCATGGCGAATTGAAATTTCACCATATACTGTATTGTATCTATATAATGCTCAGACAATGTATTTTCTATAGTCTTGTCTTCAGCCATGAAAACAAAGATTAGATGTATATTTAAGCTCTCCTCTGCCCTTTGCTGTCTGAAGAGTATCATTCTTCGATACAGCTTGTTGTAGGGTATGTAGTAGGCCTACTAGGAACTTCGTAGGTGTTCGTTAGAGGACAGAAAAAAAATAGCTTCCCACTATAATCCTTTGAACAGGTGGATGAGCATAATATTTATAATGCTTTTTCCTGTCCATTATGGCTATGGACAGCACACTTAACATACCTAGAATATGCCCCTGGACAATACTGAAAGGAAATTCTACAAACTGGAGGGCTGGCAGTTGGCGTTTCAGTTATGAGTATTTTATATAATTATGGTTACCCTCAAAACATGCCACTACTTGAATATGACTGCAGATAATGAACAAATCTTAGACCTAAAAAAAAATATAATGCTTCACTCAAGGAACTTCAGATTGATGTTACAAAGCTAAACGAACTTTGTAAAAAAATGGAAAATGGAATTTACTCCTATAAAAATGTAAAGAAAATGAAAATGGAGAAAGTAGAAAAAGACTAACTGTGGACTTTAAAATGTCTAAGGGAAAATAGCCTGAATAATTCAGATAAATCGATTCTAATATTTTGATTGAAAATTTTCACTCGTTCACTATAGATATTAAAAAGTACGAGGAAAATGCTGTACATCATTAACGCAACCGGATATGGCATAAATTAAGAGTATGATAAGGATGTAGAGTTTTCTGATGAGAGCAAATGATTCTTGAAGCCATACACCAGATGAAATTGCGTGTGCCAAAATTATTAACTGAAATGAAGAAATCTATCTATATAACTAGGCTGCATCCTCCAAGGAAAGGGAGGTAGCCAAGACAAGACGACACACTCCCAATTTACTCATCCACTCAAACACATTCTTTCGCATCTTAGCCCCAAGGGGGGATTGAAGAATAACTGTTAAAATAGCAATAATAGAAAACAAAATCATTTAACAAATAGATAGATACGAACACACACATACAAACACCAAACTAGTTCATATAATTATATATACCACACTATATCAGTGTAGCGCTGGTATTGTCTTTAAAAGTTGTGGTGTAATGTAGCTGTGAATATCGTGCTAATATGCAATGGTTAATGGTGTCAGAAAGTTCAGGAAGCTCTTTAAAGGTCGGTGTTCTTAAAGATGTCAGGCTAGTGCTAATGTTCAAATATAAATGAAGTGAAAATGAATGTCAGAATCAGAATGAATGAAAAATGGATGTTAAGCTGAATGTCAAGAGTGTCTGATAGTAATAGTTGCAACCCCAGACTCACCGGAAAACGAACCCAGTGGACTGCAGACTTAAGCTGCCCTGCTTCAGTGGGCCACCATTCATCTTTTGGGGTATAGGGAAATACTTGAAGAAGTTTGCACAACCAGGCAGTTGAGCAGCCTGTTTTAACATTACCATCTCCTGAACTCATCCCTCTCCTGAACCAAGAAGTATATAACTAAGTGTATCGTGGAACATGAAGAAGAAATTGATATGTGGGTTCTCCTGTGAATTTCAAGTTCGGGATGATGTGGAATGTGGAGATTAATAAAATGAAGGCAGAGAAAGTGTTTTGTTGATGTTATGTAATATGAGATATAATGAGTTTTTTACTTGTATATTGTAGAAATGGATGCATATGGCTTTACGTTTGCTATTGATATTTTGTAGGTGAAGGGTGAGAAAGGTGCTGGAGAGGGGCGCATTCATGCTGTTGCACCGATATGGTCAGGTAGGTGTGCTTTTCTGTTATACAAACGTCATTTAGCTCCCTCACTATCAACCGAAAGGTGGATGGTAGATTGTTGAAGAAGGTTAACTTACGGTAAAATCCTTTATGCTTTTCATTATGAAAATGTTTATGGCAAATGAATCGCCTCCGCATATGAGAAACTGATCTCACATTGCCTCTAGGAGTGTTATACATAATATAGTTAATTGGAAAAAGATACACCTAGAATATGCATCCGGAAAATTATTATAGAAATCTATCACGAGTGACTTAAATACTTAAGATAACACCATGGTCCACTGAAAATGTATCATGGCTCCCACGGGGCCAAAGATAACACCTTAGTCCACTGAAAATTTATCATAGTCCCCACGGGGCCATGGCCCCCAGTTTGGAAACCACCGTTCTGGAGATATATGAACATATGTCAAGCACACGAAAGAGAATAATTCGTTACTTCCTGGCGATTGATGAAAGGGGTGGTTTCTGGATTGACAGATGATCTGCAGATTGGTAGTAACAATGATGCAAGCATTGGTGAAAGGCATTTGACAATGACTGGAAGATGCTTAGAGGTGTTTATCCTTAAAGGAATAAGCGATGAGAAGTTAAACAGAATGGAAGTATAGAAGGAGCTACATAGGAATGGTGGGAAATGAAAAGTGCTCAGCGTGTCAGTGAATCAGATGACGGATTCTAATAGCTTATTATTGCTATCTTTGGACCATTATATTCAGCTCTGGAAATGGTTCTCTTAGTGAAGAGATTAATGAAAGCCATTTCTAACCTTTCTAAATTAGAAAGTCCCACAGCTGCAGAAATTAGTATATATCAATGAAATAAGAAAAGTGCCACAAAAGTGATGAGGTTAAAAGCATCATTGTTAGACCACACCAAAATACCTATCTGTCTTTTGCCAGATGCTTTAAGCCCGTAAGGGATGTCGCCCTCTCCCACGCCATTTCATTGCCCTCCCCCAGCTCACACTCCCCTCTCTCATATTATCTCCCCACTCCATCCCCCCATCTCATCTTCAGCCTTCCACTCCATCTCCCTCCCTCCACCTCACTCACATACACTCTCCTCGTTAGACTCATGCTCTTCATCCTGTGCACATGGCCAAACCACGGCAATGTAGTTCTCCAAACGTTTACCATCACATCCACATCACACCACAACGTTCCTTCACTTCCTCATTTGTCAGTCTGTCTCTCCATGTGACTCCACATCCTCCTATCAGATAACTCAGTTCCAATGTTCTCACTCTTGACTTGTGTCCTTCCAACAAGGTCCAAGCTTCACTTTTATACGTTAGAGTTGGTATCACAATATTATCATGCAGGGACTGTTCTACTTTCTTGTTCACTTCACTATTTCTTATCACTGCATTAAAAAAAGAGCGACATTTCTTCCTTGTTATACCCTTTCAAGCACTTCAACCTCCAAACTTCCATACCCATCACACTACCCAAATACTTGAGTACACTCACATTTTCCATTTCCTCATTATCCAACCTCATTGTACATTCAGTGAATCCATTTCTCTCTAAGGCCATTACTTTACTCTTCCCTACATTCATCTTTAGATTTCGTTTCTTATACACTCTCCCAGACTCAGTCACCAAGCCTTGCAGTTCCTCTTGGTCTTCACTTAACAACACAGTATCATCTGCAGACAACAGCACAGTACGTTTCCTGACAGTGCCCTCTCTCATTAGGGCCGGTTCAACATCCACTGCCCTACCTTGCTTCTCTTTCATAACCCGATCCATATACAGATTGAACAACCATAGAAACATAACACATCCCTGTTTCAATCCAACTTTCAGATAGAAAAATTCATTCAATTGTCCTGTCACACGAACTGTAGCCTTAGCACCCTCATACATACTCTCACAGCATTGAACAACTTGTCATTTATGCCACATATGTTTAATATTTTCCACATTCCTTGTCTATCCACTCTGTCACATGGATTTTCCAAATTCATGGTAGTCACAAACAACTTCGTTCCTTTCTCTTGTAACATTTCCACTAAAGACCTAAGGATGAACATCTGATCTACGCAACCTCTTCCCTTCCTCAAACCTCTCTGTTCTTCTCCAACTAATTCCCCTGTTGCTTCCCTGACTCTATCAATAAGTATCCTACCATATACTTTTCCTTTTACAGTAAGAAGACAAATGCCCCAATGATTACCATATGCTTCTTTTTCACATTTTCCTTTGTAGAAGGGAATAATTATACCTGACTTGTAGTCCTCCAGGACTCTACCTTCCTCCCAGGCCAATGTGCACATCTTTCATATCCATTTTACTACTATCTCTCCCCCATGCTTCATCATTTCACCACACATTCCAGCAAATCTTGGAGCTTTCTCAATTTTGACTTTCATCATTGTTTCCATTTCTTCCACCCTACTGATCTTTTCCTCCCTTCTCACCTCTTTCCTTCTCCCAGCCATTCTCCTGCCACTTATACTTTTATTACTTTCATCGTTTGCTGTGAAGCAGGTGTGTGAAAAATATTTAGTGAAAGGTAAGGATGTGTTTTGGGCGTTCATGGATTTAGAGAAAGCGTATGATAGAATTGATAGGGAGGCTTTGTGGATTGTTTTAAGACTGTATGGACTTGATGATAGGTTACTAAAAGGAGTGAAAAGTTTTTATGTAAATAGCAGAGCGTGTGTAAGAGTGGGAAATGCTGTGAGTGATTGGTTTCCTGAGAGAGTGGGGCTGTGGTAGGGATGTGTGATGTCGCCTTGGTTGTTTAATATTTGTATGGATGGTGTTGTAAGGGAGGAGAATGCAAGAGTTTTAGGTGGAGGTCTGAGTCTGGTGAATGTTGATGGTAAAGAGTGGAATCTGAAGCAGCTGCTGTTTGCGGATGATACCGCACTGGTAGCTGATTCAGAGGAGAGATTGAGACAGTCGGTAGAGGAGTTTGGAAGGGTGTGTGAAAGGAGGAAATTGAAAGTAAATGAGAATACGAGTAAAGTGATGAAGTGTAGAAGGTTGGTAGATGGTAGGAGGATGAAAATAGTTTTGAATGGTGAGTTGCTTGAGGAGGTAAAGTGTTTTAAGTATTTAGGGTCACATATTGCTGTGGATGGAAGAATAGATACAGAAGTGCAGTTTAAAATTAATGTAGTAGGAACGGTGCTGCGAAGAATGGAAAAAAAACTGTTTAGATGTTGTTCGCTTAGAATGGATGTAAAGAGAAGGCTGTATGAGGGAGTTGTGGTACCGACTGCGTTATATGGGGCTGAAACTTGGAATATGGGTGTAGCAGAGAGGAAAAGTTTGAATGTAATGGAGGTGAGTGTCTGAGGAGTATGAGTGGGGTGACGCGTATGGATCGAATGAGAAATGATCAAGTGCGAAGGAGAACTGGAGTTGTTCGGGAGATGGCTGATCGAGTTGAGCAGAGGGTGTTGCGACGATTTGGGCATATGGAGATAATAGATATTGAGCGATTGGTGAAAAAGATAACTAGAGCTGATGTGAGAGGTATAAGGCTGAGAGGAAGACCACGAATACGATGAATGGACAGTATGAAGTGAACATTGGATGCAAGAGGGATGTCTGTTGAGCAAGGAAGAGTGGCTGTGCGTGATAGAAATGAATGGAGAGAATTTGTGAATGAATAAATGATGATGCAGCCCTGAGGGGATATTCTCCCGCATTTTGTCTGATCAGCTGATCAGATCAGGTGCGGGTAATAGGATGGGTCCATTATGATGTGGCAGGGGTAAACCAGCTCTGCTGTCATACCCTGCTGCAGATGTCACTGATTGCATTGTGGAGTTGACTCTCGTGCAGTGTGGTGCGATGAGGATCTGTCCCTTCTCTCCTTTGGGACTAAGATGTGAATGAATGTGTTTGAGTGGATGAGTAAATTGGGAGTGTGTTGTCCTGTCTCGGCTACCTTCTTTTCCTTGGGGGAAGCAGCCTAGGTATATAGATAGATAGACAGATAGATGTTTAACAGATCCTTAAAATGTTCTGTCCATCTGCTCACTTTTTCTTCCTTCTCCATTATCAATCTCCTATTTTTAACTTTCACTCCCCTGCTGCCTTCTTTATCACCCTAACTCTGCTTACCATTTTCCAGAACATTTTCTTACATTCTCTCCACTTTACACTCAAACTCCTTCCAAATTCCTTATCCACTCCTCTCTAGTTCTCTCTTCCTCCCTACATATAACTCTCCCTTCCGTCTCTCAATTTCCTCCGTGGCTCTGCTTCCCATCCACTCACTAGCCTATATGCTTTCTTCTTTTGAACCACAACTTGTCTCACCTCTGCATTCCACCATGCTGTTCCTTGGATCCTCTTTCGTCTTTTCATCACCCCACACACCACCTCACATGCTATACAGATTTCTTTTGTGAATATCTTGCACACACCTTCCACCTCTCCCATCTGCACCAAATCATATTTATCCAGTCGCTTCTCCACTTCTCTCTCATATTCTGCCTTTTCTCCATCTCCTTGCAACCTTTCTATCCTAGTGTTCTTCCCTCCTTCTATTCCTCCATTGCACACTAACCTTGATTTTCATCACAACCAAGTGGTGGTGAGTCAGCCCACTTCCCCAGCCTCTGTATGCTCTTGCATCCATTACATACTTTCTTATTCTGTCATCCACACACACATAATCATTGTCTTACCTTCATTCAGTTCACCACCCACCCTCATCATCACTTGCCACGTATACCTGTGGATCATTTTGTGCATAGAGCAACTCCTTCCCTGCACAAATGTCCACTAAAGCACTGCCATTCTCATTCACTTCTACAGGCATACCGCACTCACCAACTACTCCATTCGCTTTCACATTCCCTACTTTTCCATTTATATCTCCAGTCAAAAGCACTCTCTCATTCCTTTCAAGCTTTTCTATGCACGCTTCAACATTTGCCCAGAACTCTTCTTTCACTGTGCTTGCACGATCTTGCGTTGGTGCATACACACATACACCATCGCCTATGTTTGTATTCCCACTTTCTGTCACACCCACACAACCCTTGAACCAACTGATCCATACTCTTATATTCTCCTTCCCTTCCCTGCACACAGCAATACATACACCTTAATTTTGCCGTGGCAGAAAAAAATAAAACAGAAAACATTACATGATTTTATGTGCAAAAAATATGCAGAACTTTTACCGTCCCTCGAGCAACGTAAATATTAAACGTCAAATGATAAAAGCAACTTGATATACCAGGTTTTCTATAACGTTGTGGGAAATATTTATCTCAGACTATGGTGTGCCGAGGGAAGAATATATAGAATGCAACTCATTTCCAATTACTGTACGTTTTCAATGCTCTTATGGACTATTGTGTGTTAAATTAGTGCTTTCTTGTACAGTGATTTTGTGTAAGCATCAAAATACACTTTCCCATAATGCATATGAAGTGAAAAGGACCCAAAAGCAAGAACAGGAACACATTAAAACTGGCAAACTATTTGAATTTCTGTAAAATGAACCACACTTCTAATCACCCATCATTATTTTAAAATCCCGAAATTCTTGGCAACACCTTGCGGTCTAAATGAATCACACAGATAGTGATGCTCTGTAAGATATACAGGATTGTCCAGATGTAACCCTCTTCTTTCACTCTGCCGGTCAGTGCTTCGTGTGTTGCAGGGATGGCTCAGTCAATGTTAACAATGTCTATCCTGAATAACTTGCATTTCCCTACTCCCACTGCCACACCCATGCCCTCACTGGCAGACTGAGCCGTCAATTGAACATACATCGCCAGGTGAGTTTCTGCTAGAGTGCTATTTGCGGATCACCCTATGCAAGGTAGCAAACTATTAATTTTTGTGATTTCCTATCGTTTTGGTGCTAGAGAGGGACGCCATCACGTGTCGGCATCGATGCAGTGGAGTGACCAGCCTACCCAGTTGTATGAATGTCCCTCAGCCCTCCATATGCCCTGAGAGGAGGAGGAGGTGAGCTGCAGGAGATGGACAACTTAAGCCTGCAGTCCACAAAGTTCACAACGCACATGAATCTTGGGCTGGATCTACTGCTATTGCTCTCACAACAACAAAAACAACTCGAGGCCCCCTCAAGCGGGACTCACACCAGGCTTGAGCCAATACATATGTAGCACAGCTCGGAATATGACCTTGACCTTGACCTAGTTTCACCAATTTCGAACTCGTATGAGATTTTCATCCCTACTGCACAACAGTAAAATTTGTTGATATCGTGAATGGATGCTAGGTGATCGTGGTAACTGACACACAGACCTTGACCTACTTTCACCACCTGAGAACTCGTCGGAGACTTTTATCCCTGCTACACACCAGTAAAATTTTCTGATGATGTCTTGAGTGGTTGTGAAGGTATCATGCTAACAGACACACAGATATACAGACAAACTGAAAACAATACCCATAGGAGATTTTCACCCCTACTACACACCTGTAAAATTTTTGCGTTAATATATTGGGCGGTTGCGAAGTTATCTTGGTAACAGACAGACAGACGTTGACCTGCTTTCACCATTTTTGAACTCCTGATCTCTTTTTTTTCTTTACTACACTATCTGTCTATCTATATACCTGGGTTGCTTCCCCCAAGGAAAGGGAGGTAGCCGAGACAGGACAACATACTCCCAGTTTACTCATCCACTCAAACATATTCATTCGCATCTTAGCCCCAAAGGGGAGAAGGGAGAGATTCTCACCGCACCACACCGCACGAGGGTCAAACGCACAGTGCAATCAGTGACATCTGCAGGAGGTCCCGACAGCAGAGCTGGTTTACCCTTGGCACATCATAATAGACCCATCCACTTACATGCACCTGACCTGATCAGCTGATCAGACAAAATGCAGGAGAATTTTCCCTCAGGACTGCGTCATCATTTACTCATTCACACTTTTTCTCCATTCTTTTTTATCATGCACAGCCACTTTTCCTTGCTCAACAGACATCCCTCTCACACCCAATGCTCTCTTCACACAGTCCGTCCATCGAATTCGTGGTCTTCCTCTCAGCCTTACACCTCTCACCAGATCTAGTTATCTTTTTCACCAATCACTCATTATCCATTCTCTCTATATGCCCAGACCATCGCAACACCCTCTGCTTAACACGATCAGCCATCTCCCAAACAACTCCAGTTCTCCTTCGCACTTCATCATTTCTCACTCAATACATACGCGTCACTTCACACATACTCCTCAGACACCTCATCTCCATTACATTCAAACTTTTCCTCTCTGCTGCACCCATATTCCATGTATCAGCCCCATATAACGCAGTCGGTACCACAACACCCTCATACAGCCTTCTCGTTACATCCATTCTAAGCAAACGACATATAAAAACTTTTTTCATTCGTCCCAGCACCTTTCCTACTTCATTCATTCTAAACTTCACTTCTGCATTTATTCTTCCATCCACAGCAACATGTGACCCTACTACACATCTATAAAATTTTGTGATGATATCTTGACCGGTTGCGAAGTTATTGTGCTCACACACACACACACACACACACACACACACACACACACACACACACACTCGCTGGTGCAGTGGTAACGCTCTCGCTTGCCAACTGGTAGACGGGAGTTCGCGCCTCGCTCAGGATGCGAAAAGTTTCACTGACG
Organism: Coenobita brevimanus; assembly: GCF_032717465.1. NCBI lineage: Eukaryota > Metazoa > Arthropoda > Malacostraca > Decapoda > Coenobitidae > Coenobita > Coenobita brevimanus. The sequence continues at coordinate 30,569,014 of NC_136957.1, read as the reverse complement.
AAGTGGGTGGTTACTGTCCCCCTTGAGCAAGGGGACGGGTGTGTGCGTGTGTGAAGGTCACAGCCTTGCCCTTAGATCGGACTATATGAGCTCTCAGCTCACTTCCGGGAGGGTAAAAGCTGACGATCACGACCATCAAGTGATCCTGACCGACCCGGTGAATTACACACACACACACACACACACACACACACAAGCTGAGAACAGTACCAGCTTCGCTATCGCGGCTGGTAACAACAACTACTACTACTACTATTACTACTGTTCCAGCCCTGAGCCAATCTGCAGGTGAGCTTCATGCTGCACTGGACGCCATGTTGGCCATGCAATCGTTTCTGTGTGTTTGTGGTGACAGATGGCTCATACTGAACCTCCCTCGTGTCCACGGTGTGTTGTAAATTATGTACTATATCATCTTTACTCTACCTTGGCCAAAAACTGCCATCCCTCCATCATGATGGCTGAGTTGTAAGACTTGATTGGCACTAAAATAAGATCCATGTCACAAATAAGTGCTTTTCCTATAGTGCGAAACCGTAGTGGCCTCTTGTCTGTTTCTGTCACTGACCTACGTGATTTGAGCTCCATAACGAAGAAAAACTAAGCTAAATTATAATACAAAACCAGAGTATCATGTTCTTTCTTGTCAAAACAATATGCAAAGAGGAATGGTGAAATAGAAGGAAGCGTGTGATTAGTTGTTGGAGGGTGAAGGATTGATGGAGAGATTCCAGATGTATAAGAAAATGAGGAATTAGGTATGGGATGTTTCATCACTAGTATTCTAAATAAAAAGTAATAAAACAGAAGCAAACGCTTGATTTTTAACTGGTGGATGAAGAACTGAAAGAGATTTTTAGATGCATAAGCAGACAGATGAATTTGGTGTGAAATGGTTGATGACCACTAGCCTCATATAATTTTAAGGAAAAAGTGGCAAATATTAGAACCACAACCCAAATAAATTATTTTTGATACTATATTCATTTTATTTCAACTGGAAACTAAGGTACTGTACATTATATACTTGGGAGACTTCACTATAGAGATTGCACTAAAGACCTCCTGACACATCTAATGGCAGCTCGTTGAATCAAGACTGGATTGCAGAGGAGAAAAACTTTTGCAACAGTAATTCAGATGAGGTAATTTGAAGCTGATTTTGTGACAGTAGACTTCAGTCACGTATCTTTGCTTAAACATATTGACGCAAAATTGTTCTTTGCCATGAACTTCTATTTGCATTCTTATTCTGTCTTTATACTTTCTCATTCACGTGTTTGAAAAACTGTCATCCAAAGTTCTTTTGGCACTGTTTTATTTCCTTTATTTTATTATGCGTATTTCCTAAACCGCTTATTACTTATAAACGAGCATTAGTAGATAAGAAGATAACATACTTGTGGAATATATTCACTGATTTGTTCCTCATATATTTTTTTTTTCATTCATTGCCAGACGCCATGTATCCCAAACGGGGTGGCCAAGGTCTTAGAGTTAATTGTTTTACAGGGAGGTGCACTAATCCTCCACCAACCCCACTTGGCACGTAGGGAGATTCATATATTTAATATATATTTATTATATCATAGAGAATACGGTTTACACCTTTCAGAGCCTATGATAAACTTTTATTACGCTTTACACCTTGCATAGCATATGATAAACGTTTATTACAATGCAAATGCATGGCAGGTAATAGTTGGTAATTTTCAACTGACAAAGATCTGCAGCCCCGTTTAACTTAACTGATGGCCAGATGTAATCAGTTGGAGGGCTGTTTTAACTAATAACCAAGGATATTCATTAGTAACTCATAACTCAGGAAATCCACAATATTCTATTCTAATGAAAGGAAGAAGGAACCAAAGGCTAGGAGCCAATAAATTATTCCCTCCAAGGAAAAAGAAACAAGAGAGCCAATTTCAAGAACTGTTCGTTTCGAGATGTCTGGACACACTGCGTTTGAAAGACTGGAGATCATAGGCAGTATGAAATACAGACAGAGGGAGAAAGTTCCAGAGCTGACCTGTTGCATACATGAAAGACTGAGAGTAACGATTAACTCTTGCATTAGAGAGTTAGAAAAAAGGATGAGAATTTGTTGCTAGACTGGTGCTACTTGACCACTGTAGTAGAGGAGAGATGTAAGCAGACGAATCAGAGGAACAGTGACCTTTGAAGTAGCGATAGAAAAGAGATAAAGATGCAACAGTACTGCGAAGATACAGGTTGAAGAGAGCTAGTAAGAGAAGGAGAGTTGATCAGACGAAAAGCCACTGACTCCACGTTATTGAGAAGAGCTGTATGAGGGAAGCCTTCCCACACATGAGAGTTGTACTCTACACAGGGAAGAATAAAACCCGTGTATAAAGTCAACAACTGTGCAAGGGTAAAGAAGGCACAGAATCTGCGTAGCAGACCTAATCTCTTGGAAGCAGATTTTCCGAGAGAGGTAATATGCTCTTTCCAAGATATATCCCAAGAGAATGAAACCCCAAGAATATATTTAATGATATGCAGGATTAAGCTGGATATTGTAAAAAATTAGAGGGTACTCCTGTGGAAGATTTTGTCAGGCTGATAGATGTAAAAACTGAGTTTTTCTTTCATTAAAAACAACAAGAATACTTTTATCCCAGTCAGAGAAATGAACCAATTCAGACATTAGGTGTGTCATAGCCTCTTCTCTTGTTAGTTGAAGTGACTACTGAGATGGATGCTCTGGGAACTGAATGGAAATGTGATGGGTGGAATCATGAATGTATGAGTGGATAGGGTTAGATGTACAGCTTAGAAGGTCATTGATGAACAAAAATGAGTTGGTGATAGAACAGAACCCTGAGGAACACCACTATTGATAAATCTAGGAGAAGAATGGTGGCCGTCTACAGTAGCAGCTATAGACGACCAAAGGAAGCTATAGATGGAGGCACAAATAGAAGGATTGAAACCGTATGAGGGCAGTTTGGAAATTAAATATTTATGCCAGACTCGATCGAAGGCCTTTGAGATGTCAAATGCAATGGCAAAGCTTGCGCCAAAGTTCCGAAAGGAGGATGACCAGGAGCCTGAAAGGTAGGTGAGAAGATCGCCAGCGGAGCGTCCTTGGCGGAAACCATGCTGACGCTTAGAAAGAAGGTTCTGACAGGAAAGATGCTTTAAAAATTTTTTGTTAAGAATAGACTCAAAAACTTTTGAAAAACAGGATGTTAATGCTATTGGGCGATAGTTAGAAGGTTGGGAATGGTCACCCTTCTTTCGGTCAGGCTGAGTGAGAGCAAACTTCCTGTAAGAAGTAAAAGTACGAGTTGTTAGACAAAGGCGAAAGAGTTTACCTAGGCAGGGTGTATGCACAGAAGCACAGTTCTTGAGGTCAACAGGAGGGACCCCATCAGTCCCATATGCCTTGGTAGTACTGAGGCCAGTGATGGCAGAAAATACATCAGCTGAAGAAATTTTAATGTCAGCCATGAGGAAGTCAGTGGGAGGAAGTGATGGAGGGACAGCACCGGAATTGTCTAAGGTGGAATTGGAGAAGAAAGTCTGAGAGAAGAGTTCTGCTTTATCAGTAGAAGAAATAGCTATAGAGCCATCAGGATGGAAAAGAGGTGGGAAGGATGATGAGGTAAAGGTTTTTGACAAGTTGCCAGAAGGAGCAGGAAGAATTCGAGTTGGAGAGTTCAGAGCATATAGTACAGATGAAATTATTTTTAGCAGAGTAAAGAACAGATTTAGCATGATTCCGGGCAGAAACATAAAAGAGATGAGATTCAGGAGCGGGTTGGCTCCGGCACCTTTTGAAGGCCTTCTCCTTCTTGTGGACAATGTCAGAACAGGTGTGATTAAACCAAGGTTATTTTGCGTTAGTCAAAGGATATGAGAAAGGCATGTATGCTTACATGTCTGAGAGAATAACCTCTGTAATGCACATGGCACACTCAGATGGCTCTCGGCCATTGAAGCAATAATCTTTCCATGGATAATCAAAGAAGTACTGCCTGAGGGCCTGCCAATCACCGACTCCAAACTGCCACAATCGACGTTTCCCTGGAGGATCCATGGGCCAAACTGGAGCGATAGAGCAGGTTAAGGTAATAAAGCTGTGATCGGAGGAGCCCAATGGAGAGAAAAAATTAACAGCATAAGCCGAAGGATTAGTTGTAAGGATGATGTCAAGTATATTGGAACTCTCTCCAAGGCAGTCAGAGATACGGGTAGGGTGCTGTACAAATTGCTCTAGGTCATTAAGGATTGAAAAGATGTAGGCTTGTTCACTGGGTGGATCAGTGAAAGGAGAGGACAGCCAAAGGTGGTGCTGAACATTGAAATCTCCTAGAATGGAGATTTCAGAGAAAGAAGAAATGGATAGAATGTGTTCTATCTTAGAAGTAAGATAGTCAATGAATTTTTCATAGTCAGTAGAATTATGGGATCAGTAAGCGACACAGATATATTTACTCAGAGAATGACAGGAAAGCCGAAGCCAGAGAGTAGAGAAATCGGAAGATTTAAGCTCAGGAACACGAGAGCAAGATATGTTGTTGCATACATGTACACAACATCAATTTCTGGCTTTGATGGAGTCCCTCCTGTTGTCCTCAAGAACTGTGCTTCAGTGCTTACACCCTGCCTAGGTAAACTCTTTAGCCTTTGTCTGTCAACTTGTACCTTTCCTTATTACTGGAAGTTTGCTCTCATTCAGCCAGTCCCAAAGAAGGGTGACCGTTCCCAACCCTCTAATTATCGTCCAATTGCTTTAACATCCTGTGTTTCAAAGTTTTTGAGTCAATTCTTAATAGGAAACTTCCGACAGTGCCATACACTGCTCCTTAACAGTTTTTGCCAAATGAATTAAATGCTACTTTTACTTTTGATTTTTCTACTCCTGAAGAAATTAAAAACATTGTAAATAGTGTAAAATATGCAAGCCCTGGTTATAATGGTTTGTCTATGACAGTACTGCTAAAGAATATTGATATGTTAAAGGATGTTCTGTGCCATGTCTGCAGTTTATCACTTTAAACAGGGTATTTTCCCAAATATCCATAAATAGCAAAGATAACTGCACTGCATAAGATTAAAGACCAACAAATGTTAGTGAACTATAGACCAGTTTCAGTGCTACCTGCAGTTAGTAAGGTAATTTTAAAGCTTGTATTTTTATGTTTGACAAATTATTTTGAGTCAAATGACCTTTTGCATAACAGTCAATATGGCTTTAGGTCCAGCCATAATACAGAGATGTGTGTAGTAAAGTTTTATTCAGATATTCTACATAATTTTGACAACGGTAAGATGACTTTAGCAGTGTTTTAGGATTTCAGTCAAGCATTTGATTGTTTGGACATAACGTTTTGAAAAGCAAGTTGACAAGATATGGCATAAGAAATACTGAATTCAACTGGCTACGAAGTTATCTTTCCAATCGTTTACAGTATGTAACATTTAAAGAGTGCTAATCAAATTTTCATGTCATAGGTGTAGGCATACCTCATGGGTCAATTTTGGGTCCTCTGCTCTTTATACTTTAAATGAATGATGTTTTCAATGCTGTTACTGGAGGACAAGTGCTATTATATGCTGATGACACTACTTTTTATTTTTCTGGTTTTGATTATACTAATACCAAAACCGTGGTTAGTGATGAGTTATTTAGACTCAATAGATGGTTTATATCAAATCAACTGTAAATGATAAAACTAGATGTGTGCTTTTAAAAAGAAAAACTTTTAATTGTGACTGGCAACCGGTGATAATTAATCATTCCGAAAATTACTTTATTATTTTTAGGATTGATAATTGATCACAAACTAGTTTGGAAACATGTAAATTGCTTGACCCCTAGGATAAGCAATTCGATCAAACGAACTTCCCATAGCCGATTTTTCGATTCTTACAGAAGTATAAAGTTTTATGTCCAAGGTTTAGAGCTTGAATTTACACACCTTATGCCGCAAACCAGACCATTTTAGACCAACTTGTTCATGCGTTATAGCCCATCAAAGTTGAAAAAACTTACCTTTCCAAGTGGGGCGACTCCAGTTTTCTATGTGCTCCCACCCAATCCCACCCTCATTCTTCCCCTCCCATGATCTTCTTCACCCACTCCCATCAGCCCCCCATCTCTTCCTCCCATCCCCCCTACCCCCTCTCCCCCCTGCCACCACCCTTCAGAATTTTCCAGCTCAATTTTTTGCAAACAATAGCTTGTACAATAATTATGTCAGTGTTCCTCACTCACTCCCAATACCCTTCCCCCTCAACACTTCTCCTCTCTCAATCTTCCCTCCCCCCATCCCCGTCCCTCATAGCATTGTAGGTGTCCCCCCCCCAAAAAAAAAGAGCTAAAGCTTGCAGAATCTCTTTCTTGGTGTTACACGCTCCAGCACCCTCTCCCCTCACCCCTTCCCCCCCCCTCCCCTCCCCTCAGAGCTGTCAAATCAAGCAGCTGTAAGAATTTCAAGGGGAAAAAAAACTAGAGCTACCTCCCCTCTCCCCCTACCCCCACCCTTCAGAATTTTCCATCTCAATTTTTTTTTTTTTTTTCAAACAATAGCATGCAACGACTGCCATGATTAAGTGATTTTGGCAGTGTTGCATGCTATTGTTTGGAAAAAAAATAGCTGGAAAACTATGAAGGGTGGGGGTAGGGAGAGAAGGGGAGTAGGGAGAGAAGGGGAGTGCCCGGGCCCTGGGCCACCCACCAAGAGGGGGCCCTCCCACCAGAGCAACTTGTGTTCATTTCATTTCGTGTTTATGCATTACATATCTGCAGCTTTCCCTGTTTTCATCTCCTTTACTGCCTTCTCCACTTCCTCCTTCGTGATCAAAGAATCATTCAACTCTCCCAACACATTTATTCCTTGCACCCTTCCATCCGCCACAATCTCAGCCACCCTTTCCTCCTCTACATTTAACAATCTTTCAAAATACTCTGCCCATCTCTTCCTTACTGCATCCATCTCAATTAACATCCTTCCATCCTCTGCTTTTACTCGTTCTTCCTTCCCAGATTCTCCCTTTCGCACCCTTTTCACCTCCTTCCAAAACATTTTCTTATTCTGCTGAAAATTCTCTGTCAGCCGCCTACCCCACCTCTCATCTGCTGCCACTTTAGCATCACACACAGCCCTTCTCGCTCTATTCCTCTTCTCCTTATACCTTTCATATGACATCTCATCCTTCCTCTGCAGCCACACTTCATATGCACGTCTCTTCTCAGCCACAGCCATACTTACTTCCTCGCACCACCATTCACTTCCTTTTCTTTCCTTTTCTTACACCACCACCCACACGTCTCACACCACACACCTCTTCTGCATGCCCCACCACAGCACTCTTAAACAACTGCCATTCCTCCTCCACGCTGCCATTTTCCCGATCTTTCACTGCGTTCCACTCATCTTTCAATTTCTCCTGATACTCTATCTTTTTCTCTCTTTTATCCAACTCACTTACTTTCAAAATCTCCCTGCCACACCTAACCCTCCTAGCTCTCATCCATCTCTTACCTACTCTTAACTTTCCCTCCACCAGGTAGTGGTCAGACATACCTCCACCCTCCCCTCTCAGAACTCTCACATCCAACAATCTTCCTATTACATTCCTAGACACAACCACATAGTCCATCAAGGCTCTATCAACAACCCTTCCACCCTCCTGTCTCACCCATGTATACTTATAAATATCTTTCTTCTCAAACAGCGTATTCCCAATCACCATCTCTCGCTCAACACACATCGCTATCATTCGTTCCCCATTTTCATTTCTTCCAGGCACACCATGCATACCAACTACGCCTTCAACTGCTACATTTCCCACTCTAGCATTCAGATCTCCCATCATTACCACATTCACATTCGCTTCAAAACTCTGCAGACACTCATCAACATCATTCCAGAAAGACTCCCTCTCTTGTTCATCTCTTTCACTACCAGGCCCATATGCACTCACAAACACCCACAACTCACGTTCAAATTTCGCTTTCACCCACATCAGTCTCGATGACACCTTCCATTCAATCACACATTGCTGAACTTCCGGACTCACTAACAAGGCCACACCTTCTCTTGCCCTTCCTCTATCAACACCTGACAATCTTCCATTCACGCTTCCAAACATAGATTCCCCCTTCCCTTTCATCTTCGTTTCACTCAAAGCTAACACATCCAACTTTCTTCTCACAAACATTCTCCCAATCTCCTCCCTTTTAGCCTCAATCGTACTACATCCACGCACATTCATAGACCCAATCTTCAGGGTACGGGGATAACTCCATCCCCCACCCCTTTCTCTGGCCTGCCTCTTTTTAGGAACTACAAAACAGAGGAGGGGGTCCCTAGTCCCCTCACCCCGCCCCTTTTAGTCGCCTTTTACGACACGCAGGGAATACGGTGACAGTATTCTTCCTAACACAACCTGGCCGCAGAGTAGTAGTACCACCTCATAGTGCGGCCAAGTTGTGTCCCCCCCGCCACAGGGTTGTGCTGTGGAATGCCTGAAGGGTGGTGGAGTGACTATTGGTGACTGGTAAGTAAGATTGTTGAATGTGTGCTTTGAGAAAGGTATGGTGCCAATTGACTGGGCAAGTGCTTGTGTGGTCCCATTGTATAAAGGCAAGGGTGATAAGTATGAATGTACTAGCTTTAGGGGTATAAGTCTGTTGAGTGTTGTAGGTAAGGTGTATGGTAGAGTGTTAATTATGAGAGTTAGAGAGGGTACAGAGGGAGTGATTAGTGATGAGCAGTGTGGCTTTAGGAGAGGGAGGGGATGTGTTGATCAGGTGTTTGCTGTGAGACAAGTGTGTGAAAAGTATTTAGCGAAAGGCAAGGATGTGTTTTGGGCATTTATGGAGTTAGAGAAAGCGTATGATAGAATTGATAGGGAGGCTTTGTGGACTGTTTTAAGATTGTATGAACTTGATGGTAGGTTACTAAAAGGGGTGAAAAGTTTTTATGTAAATAGTAGAGCGTGTGTAAGAGTGGGAAATGCTGTGAGTGATTGGTTTCCCGTGAGAGTGGGGCTGCGACAGGGATGTGTGATGTCGCCTTGGTTGTTTAATATTTACATGGATGGTGTTGTAAGGGAGGTGAATGCAAGAGTTTTAGGTGGTCTAAGTCTGGTAAATGTTGATGGAGGAGAGTGGAATCTGAAGCAGCTGCTGTTTGCAGATGATACTGCACTGGTGACTGATTCAGAGGAGAGATTGAGACAGTTGGTAGAGGGGATTGGAAGGGTGTGTGAAAGGAGGAAATTGAAAGTAAATGAGAATAAGAGTAAAGTGATGAAGTGTACGTGGTTGATAGATGGTAGGGGGATGAATATAGTTTTGAATGGTGAGTTGCTTGAGGAGGTAGATTGTTTTAAATATCTAGGGTCACATGTTGCTGTGGATGGAAGAATAGATGCAGAAGTGAAGTTTAGAATAAATGAAGTAGGAAAGGTGCTGGGAGGAATGAAAAAAGTGTTTAAATGTCGTTCGCTTAGAATGGATGTAAAGAGAAGGCTGTATGAGGGTGTTGTGGTACCGACTGCATTATATGGGGCTGAAACATGGAATATGGGTGTAGCAGAGAGGAAAAGTTTGAATGTAATGGAGATGAGATGTCTGAGGAGTACGTGTGGAGTGACGCGTATGGATCGGGTGCGAAATGATGAAGTGCGAAGGAGAACTGGAGTTGTTCGGGAGATGGCTGGTAGAGTTGAGCAGAGGGTGTTGCAATGGTTTGGGCATATGGAGAGAATGGATAATGAGCGATTGGTGAAAAAGATAACTAGATCTGATGTGAGAGGTGTAAGGCTGAGAGGAAGACCACGAATAGGATGGATGGACAGTGTGAAGAGAGCGCTGGATGCGAGAGGGATGTCTGTTGAGCAAGGAAGAGTGGCTGTGCGTGACAGAAATAAATGGAGAGAAATTGTGAATGAATAAGTGATGACGCAGCCCTGAGGGGATATTCTCCCGCATTTGGTCTGATCAGCTAGTCAGGTCAGGTGTGGGTAAGGGGATGGGTCTGTTATGATGTGGCAGGGGTAAACCAGTTCTGCTGTCGGGCCCTGCTGCGGATGTCACTGATTGCATTGCCCAGTTGACCCTTGTGCGGTGTGGTGCGGTGAGGATCTGTCCGTTCTCCTCTTTGGGGCTAAGATGCGAATGAATGTGTTTGAATGGATGAGTAAATGGAGAGTGAGTCGTCCTGTCTCGGCTACCTCCCTTTCCTTGGGGGAAGCAGCCTAGGTATATAGATAGATAGATAGCATTACATATTACAGCATTGGATGAATAGTCCCCGTTCAGTATTTCCTAACTAAAAGTGTCCTATTTATATATTAGGATTTAGGTTACCAGTCTGTGTTGTATGCCACTGGGGGAGTTGGAAAGGGGGCCTCCCTTCCAAGCGGACCCCGGGCCTCCCACATGCTTAATCCAGCCGTGATCCCTCCACCTCCATGACGGGCGCGTAGCATCCGTCTAGCAGCAAACTCTCATCCCTTTTCTGTCGACCTCTCTAATGCAAGAGTTAACCATTACTCCCAGTCCTTCATTCATGGAACAAGTCAACTCTGGAACTGTCTCCCTTTCTCTGTATTTCCTGCTTCCTATGATCTCCAGTCTTTCAAACGCAGTGTGTCCAGGCATCTCGAAATGATCGGATCTTGAATTTGGCTCTCTCTTGTATTTTGTTTTTCTGTTGGATGGAACAGTTATTGTGAGCTCGTGGCCTTTGGTTCCTTCTTCCTCACATAAAAAAAGCAAATGATCTCCCCTTTTTTTTTTTTTTTTTTTTTTTTTCACATGTTACGTGGTAAGCTTACCCTTCATGCACTACGTCTCCAATATTTTTGCCCTACGTTTACTCACCTACTGTATGAAAATATTTTGTTGTCTTCTACTTACGGAACTGTTCTTCACCCTGTTGAATTAATACAAAAGAACCTTGTAGGAATCATAACTTTTAACGATAGATTTTCACATACCTAACCTTTGTTTAGAGAACTAACAATTCTTGATTACAATAACCCAGTCTACTATTGTTTGGATTTACTTATATACGAAATTAGGAATGGCTTAATGTTTTATGAAGTTTTATTTCAGACAATAATAAACAGTCACTATCTATTAAGAAATCAAAGTTTGCTACAAATACCCCGAGTGGCCTCAAGACAAGCACAACTTTCAATCCACTAAAAAAACTTGTCAGCTTTGGAATTTACTGCCGACTGAGTTGAAAGAAGCTTCTTCCCTGTATAGTTTTAAGGAAAATGTAAAATTCTGTTTTCTACAACAATAGCAATAGAATGTCATAAAGCTTTTTTTTTCTTTTTCTTTTCGTATTTTTTACTCCTGTTATACATTATGTCGATGTTGTAAATGCATATATATTACTGTATTTATAACTTGCTTTCTTTTATAACTAACGCCAACCAACTTTGATTATATAATGTGGAGTCTCCTTGATAATTCAAGTTAGCGGACTCGGCTCTGTTTTCTTGTTTTTTTTTTTTTTTATGAATTTGTAAATTGTTTATTTTGAGCTAAATAAAACTTCGAAACTAAATTTGAATTTGAATTTGGATTTGAATGTGTGTGTGGATGACAGAATGAGAAGGTATGTAATGGATGCAAGAGGATACAGAGGCTGGGGGAGTGGGCATTCTGACCACCACTTGGTGGTGGTGAAAGCCAAAGTTCAAGTGCAATGGATTAATAGAAAGAGGAAAGGACAGGAGGAAGTAGTCCATACAAGGAGGGTAGCAAGGTTGCAAGTGGATGGAAAAAAAAAAAAAGACAGAATATAAGAGGGAAGTGGAGGAGCGATTGGGTAAATATGATTCGGAGCAGATAGGAGAGGTGGAAGATGTGTGCAAGATATTCAAAGAGCAAATCTGTGCAGCATGTGAGGTGGTGTGTTGGGTGAAGACGAAAGGCGGTGCAGAAGTGGACATCATGGTGAAATAAAGAGGTGAGGCCAGCGGTTGTGGAAAGGAAGAAAGCATGGCGTGAGTGGTTGGGAAGCAGCACCATGAAGGAAGTTGTGAGACGGAATAGAGAGTTATATGTAGAGAGGAAGTGATAGGTGAAAAGATTAGTATGAGAGAGTAAGAAGACAGTGGAAAAGGAATTTGGAAGGAATTAAGAGTGAAGTGGAGGGAATGTAAGACAATGTTCTGGAAGGAGGTAAGGAGAGTTAGCCAGGGTGATAAAGAAGTTAGTAGGAATGTGAAACACAAAAATTGTAGATTGGCAGGGAAGAAGGGAGAAAAAGTGAGTAGATGGAAAGAACACTTCAAGGAATTGTTAAACATTGAGAATTATAGTAATGCGAGTATAAATGTCTGGGGAATAACTGGAAGAAGCAGAGTAGTGAGAAAGGAGAAAGAGATCAGTAGGACAGAAGTAGTGGATGCAGAGAAGAAAGTCAAAATGGGGAAAGCCTCAGGAATTGATGGAGTGTGGTGAAATGATGAAGCATGGAGGAAAGAGAGTAGCAGAATGGATATGGAATATGTGGAGATTGGCCTAGGAGGAAGGTAGAGTCCCGGAGGACTGGAAGTCATGTATAATTATTTCCCTGTACGAAGGAAAAGGAGAAAAAGCTGTGTGTGGTAATCATTGGGGTATTTTTCTTCTTAGTGTAATAGGAAAAATATATGGTAGGATATTTATTGACAGAGTTAGGGATATAACAGAGGAATTAGGTCGGGAAGAAAAACGAAGTTTTAGGAAGGGAAGAGGTTGTGCAGATCAGATATTCGTCCTTAGGTCTTTAGTGGAAAACTTTCTAGAGACGGGAAGGAAGATGTATGCAGCCTTCATGCATTTGAAGGAAGCATGTGCAAAAATGGATAGACAAGGAATGTGAAGAACATTTAGAACAAATGGAGTAAATGGGAAGTTGTTGAATGCCGTGAAGAGTATGTAGGAAGTTGCTAAGGCTATAGTGCTTGTGGATAATGAACTGAATGAATATTTCTATCTGAATATTGGATTGAATCATGTGTCATGTTTCCAGGGTTGTTCAATCTGTATATGGATGGAGTTATAAAGGAGGTACAAGGTAAAGCAGTGGATGTTGGCATGGCCTTAATGAGAGAAGGCTGTGTTTGGAATATTCCTGTATTGTTGTTTGCTGATGATACTGTATTGCTAATTGAAGACCAAGGCGAACTGCAAGGCTTGGTGAATGAGTTTGGGAGAGTATGTAACAAACGGAATCTAAAGAAGAATGTCGAGAGGAGTAAAGTTATGGTCTTAGAGAAAAATTAAGTCACTGGATGTACAGTGAGGTTGGATGATAAGGAAATGGAGTATGTGAGAGCACTGAAGTGCTTTTGTAGTGTGATAAGTAAGGATGGAAGTTCAGAGGATGACGTGCTTGAAAGGGTACAACAAGGAAGAGAGATTGCTGGTTTTTTGAAATCGGTGATAAGAAATATGGAAGTAAACGTGGAAGAAAAAAAGTCACTGCATGGTAGTATTTTGATGCCTACTCCAACGCATGGAAGTGATGTCTGGATCTTGTTGGAAGGAAACAAGTCAAAAGTAAAGCAGTGGAAATGAGGTATCTGAGAGGAATATGGGGAGTTACATGGAGAAACAAACTGACAAATGATAAAGTAAAGGAGCGTTGTGGTGTGGATGTGGATGTGATAAAAAACTTTAGAAGAAATACAATGAGGTGGTTTGACCATGTGGAGAGGATGGAAGGAGAGACTAACGAGGAAAGTGTACAGTATGTGAGGTGGAGGGGGGGAGAGGGAGGGGGAGGCCTCGAATGAGATTGAGGGATGGAGCGAAGAGGTATATGAGGTAGGGTGGTGTGAACAGTGAAATGGCTGGGGACATGGCGACAAGGAAGCGATTTGTTTGTGGTCACCCCTTACGGGATTAAGGCGTCTGGCAATAGATAAATAGACATACTGTACACAAAATATACTCAGAATTGTATGTAATCACCTCCCATTATACTCGTATTACTTCATCATATGTAAGTGGTAGATGGTGCCGCTCACCATCCTCTCACTCGATGTAGTGCTGCTCTCGGGTGGCTACCGTTTCCTCTCTTCTTTCCTTCCATTCTGTTCTGTCCTTGTTTCCTTCATTATTTCCTTTTCCTTATGTCTATGGGTGACTCTACACTCCCTCGTCTGTCTTTTTTTTCCTTCATTTTTTTTCTCTCCTTTTGCCTATGCGTGACTGTACACTGAGCGCCAAGTGAAATGGTTTCCTGTACACCAGGAAACCATTTACTTCGCTGATGGAAACCATATAACCAAATTATGGCACCTGGTGATTAAGTGGATAATTAAGGCGCTCCAACCGGACTGAATCTGTACAAGTGTATATCCAAGGGATGGTTGGGGCTTATTGCTCACGTAATGCCATTCAGGGACGAGTGAGGCTGGCCACCCTCATCTTTAATGTCAGGACCTACTTGCCAAGCCCCGGGCTCCTACGCTGCTGATAGAGAAACACAAGATTAGATGATGATGATGATGATGATGATGATGATGTTGATGATTACTAAATCTGTATATAATGTCCATTGCATATCAGTATTAGTCACTGCCATCCCATTTTTATCCTTGTCATGTATCTTGTTCAAACAAATGGCTATTATTTAAGATAATAATACGTCCCCTGATATCTATAGGACTTTTACCAACCAGTACGTTTTCAGACAGAGGACTCTCGTCCCTCGAATAATCTTATTATTATTATTATTATTATTATTATCATTATTATTATTATCATTATTATTATTATTATTATTATTATTATTGTTGTTGTTATTGTTATTATTGTTGTTATTGTTGTTTTTATTGTTGTTATTGCTGTTGTTATTGTTGTTATTATTGTTGTTCTTGTTCTTGTTATTATTGTTGTTCTTGTTATTGTTATTGTTGTTATTGTTGTTGTTATTGTTGTTGTTGTTATTGTTGTTGTTGTTATTATTATTATTATTATTGTCGTTGTTGTTGTTATTATTATTTTTATTATTATTATTATTATTATTATTATTATTTATACAGAGAGAGAGAGAGAGAGAGAGAGAGAGAGAGAGATTCACAAAAGAACGAGCAGAAACACAGACACACAAACAACCTCAGTCACAGATAGACAAAACATGAGACGGACACATGGACCAACACGCAGACTGGGAAGGACAATTCCAGATGTCAGTCTCCAACCCTCTGATGTGATTCTAGTAATAAGGGAATCTAAATGCAAGAACACCGAGACGGGCTTAATTAGATACAACACACTCGTACATGGAAAACCAGGCACATGCAGACAGAGACAGGTAGACAGCGGATAGATGGGTAAGGTAGACAGAAACATACAAATTTAAATCATACAAACACAAAACGGAGAGAGAGAGAGAGAGAGAGAGAGAGAGACCCAGAAAGGCATACCCTTCGTCACAATTACATAATTCACAGTTAAATTTAGTCAGTGCTGATCTTCAACTCTTGACAGCATTTTAAAATCGTGGTTCAAGACAATAATATAAATTGAAAGCATTCTTAAAGGAGCATTAAGGTCTTGGCCCCATGTCTATAACTTGTTTCATTTGTAACAGATACTTATCTTAGTTATTTTCACGTTTTTCATGACTTTGTCCTTAATTGTTGACCATTTTCACCAAAAAATTAATTTAAACTCTAGTGTTTCTCAATCATTCTTTGACACTTGGTGCCGTTTCATCCAATAATCTTTTTCCTCTTTGTTCCATGACCTAAACTTGACCTTTGACCTATTTCACACAAAACTGAACGACTGGTTTTGCTGACGGTCCTCAAACATGATTTCAAATTTGGTGTAATTTTATCCAGAGTTATTTTGTTTTCTAATGTTGCTAAGAGAAAGGAGATGTACACAAAAGCAGGAAGAAAAACAAACCGAGCCAAACATATAACCTTGGCGAAGCTGGACAGACAGAAGAAATAACCAGAAGGAAAAAGAGACAGAAAAGACAAAGACTTATACACATGCTTACTCATATATACAGAGACAAACTGAGACATATAAAAAAAAAAACTCACGAACACATACGGACACAAGCACTCATGTCAAGCACCTAATCTCTGAGGCGGGGCTGGTAAAGAAGTAATATACATGCATGGCAGTGAACAGCATTCACTGAGATAAAGTGGGTCGTAGTGACAGACAAACTGAAACATACAGACTGACATATAGACAAAAAGACAGACGGAAATAGAGATATATAGATGAAATAATGCAGAGAGAGAGAGAGAGAGAGAGAGAGAGAGAGAGAGAGAGAGACCATAGCAAGGAGAAGCATACATAAACAGAGACAAGTGGACATAGACAAGTGAGGCAGACAGAAACAAGGAAGCGGGTATTAGATGGTCTGAGAGACAGATAGGCATAGACAAACAAATAAAGACAAAAAGAAAAACAGACATGCAGAGACATACATACATACGTACATACACACATACACACATGCCTAAATGCATAATGTGAGACAGAACAACGGAGACAGCAAAACAGAAAAGGCAGATGCAAACAGAGACAGACGAATGAAGGCAGCAAGATACATCAGGCAAAGACACCTATCGATAGAATCACACACACACTCAATGTACTGCATATATATATATATATATATATACATATATATATAGATATATATAGATTTATATATATATAGATAGATAGATAGATATATATATATTTTTGTGTGTGTGTGTGTGTGTGTGTGTGTGTGTGTGTGTGTGTGTGTAAAGAAAAAGGGAGAGATGAATATTCAGAGGTATATTCCTCCAAACAGAGAGAATATGCTAAACATAATGAGGGAAAGTTGATTTAAGCAAATTAGAGTCTTTCGTTCTATTTAGTTGTCTGTTTGTGTTCGTCTACCATTGTCTGGCTTTCTGCCTCTGTCCTTTCGCATTTCTTTTTGCCAGTCTATGTTCGGTAACGTTAATGTTTCTTTGTCTCCTGATCTGTGTTTTTGTCCATCTTTCTGCCTCTCTGAATGTTTATTCAGGCAGGAAATATCTTTAGCTGTCTTTACTGAATTTTTTATTTTACTTATTGTTTTTGTCTATAGCTGTTACTCCGTTTAGTTGTCTCTCTGCCCTCTTGTCTCTTTGCCATTGTCTGATTGCCTAAAATTGTTCTGTCTGCCTATTTGTTTGTCTTTGTCTCTCATTGTAAGCTTGTATGTCTCCATCTCTGTGTGTCTGGTTATATACCTTTTTGTTGGCATCTTTCTTGTAACTATCTGGATATTCTCATCATTCAGTTCTTACGTGAGGCAAAGAGTACTCCTCTCAGGTTGATCCTTTAAAATTTGACATTGTGTTTTAAAACTTGTATGATATTATGTAGAACACTATAAAGACGTGTTCTAATTGTTTTCAATTTAATTTGCTCATAATTATATTACATCTATCTATCTACCTATCATCCAATCCTACATTGCCCCATGAGGAGCGTAGGAGTCGCTATAAATGAAAATTTTTACCGAAATTTCACCTGTTTTCCCATCATTTTCAGACCGGCATTCTACACAGAGCAATAGAAGGATGTTGCTTTTATATTTTTACTCGACTGTATAGACTGAGTACTTAATTTTGATTTATGGGTATTTCTCTATTGGAACTGTAAGATTAACACCACTGTGAAAATTTCCATTGCTGCATTTTTCCTTCACTTATATAAAATAAGAAACTGCATTACGCATACCCTACCCTACACACACAAAAAAAAAAAAAAAAATCATGGATGAGAGTTTTCTCCAAAGCTTCTTTAAATGAGATTTCATGAGCTAAATCTGGTAAATAACTGAGAAAGAGAAAGCGAGAACTAGAGTTTATTTTTTAAAGTGTTCTTGTGTGTTCTCCGAATTCTTTAATACACTCCGTTCTGGTTAGGACCACTGGAGGCCATCCCCCACCGGGCTGCATCCAAGAGACAAAACCGTCCTAATGCTTTGTCCAAGAGGAGGTTTACCACTGCAAAACATCGTCTTCTGAGTGAAAAATGTTGGCTGTATCTACCAGCAGTGTGTTGGACCTATGGGGCCGCACCGTCCTCTTATTGTAAGAGGCCTCTGGAAATCACTTCCGCCTAAAACCTCATCAGGGTGGAAGTCTGCTACCTCGGAATATCGTTTTCCTGAATAAAAACTTATGACTGTTTACACCGGCGTCAACTAGGACCCTAAAGTAACCCTTCCACCTGTCGGGAACGGCTCCTGGAGATCCAGCCCAGCCCATAACCTGGTTAAAATGGAGGTCTAACACACTGCACAATTCAGTTTCTCTATGCAATAAAATAGTACGGCCGTGCATTGTGGATAAAGTAAACACAGAAAAACACATTTTGCAAATGTTTGGGAGAAATATTTTTGTTGTCCGACGGTAAAATAAATTTGCCCGTTTGTTAGGGAGAAAAAAATGAAGTCTTTCTCTCTCTCTTTCTCTCGCTCTCTCTCTCTCTCTCTCTCTCTCTCTCTCTCTCTCTCTCCCAGAATCCCCATTCTTTTTCACAAATATCCAGCCTTGCATTTCTCTTCCTTCCCTTTTCTAACCTCTCCCATCGCTCGCTTGCCCCCTCCTTTCCCGCCTCCCCCTGGCCTCTTTTTCCACCCTCCAGCTCTCCTGCTCACTCTCCAACACCCTCTCCTCATTTTCTCAATCTACAGCTAACCTCCCCCTTTTGTTAACTTTCACCTTCCTTCTCTTCTTCATCCGTTCTTGACTTTACGTTCTCCCGTCCTTTTTCTCTTTCCCCTTCTCACACTTCACCTTCCTGTTATAATTACCTCTCACTCTTCTCATCTCTTCCTCCTCCCTCTTCCAAACCCCCTCTCTCCTTCCCCTTCCATGCATGGCCTACTTCTGTATTTTCCCCCTCCCCCTCCCTCTTTCATGTCCTCTTCATCATCCTCCCCCTCTTCCCTCTGATCCCCTCCCTCTCTCTCCCTGTGTCCTCCTCCAACTCCTCCCTACATGTCCAACCCAGACATAATTAATTTTGTATCATCTGCTCCGGATGGGGAGGGGGAGGGGTTGGAAGGGAAAGAGAGAGATTGGCCTGGGGCAAGGAAGGAGAAGGAAAGAGAGTTGGAAGAAAGAGAGGAAAGCAGACGGAAAGAGAAGGAACAGAGAGAGGGGGAGGCGTGAGCGTGAGGATGAGGTAAAAAGTGAGGATGATGCAGGAACTGAAGTCAGGGAAAACAAAGAGAAAGTAAAGGGAGATAACTGAAAGGAAATGAAAATGGGGACGGGAAGCGAGGGAATGAGAATGATATGAAGTGACGAGAGGAAAAGAGGAGAGGGATGAGTAGGGGAAACAGGAAAAAAAAAAAAAGGGAATAGGGGAAGAGAGAGAGAGAGAGAGAGAGAGAGAGAGAG
This sequence comes from Coenobita brevimanus, assembly GCF_032717465.1. Classification (NCBI taxonomy): domain Eukaryota; kingdom Metazoa; phylum Arthropoda; class Malacostraca; order Decapoda; family Coenobitidae; genus Coenobita; species Coenobita brevimanus. Next base: position 30,549,619 of record NC_136957.1, on the reverse strand, counting down.
AGAGAGAGAGAGAGAGAGAGAGAGAGAGAGAGAGAGAGAGAGAGAGAGAGAGAGAGAGAGAGAGAGGTGGCCGTTAAGGGAAGTGAGAGAGATGGAAATTGGGGAGGAGAGCGAGGGGGAGGGGAAGGGAAAAAGAGAGAGACTTGTATAGTGGCATGGGTGAATCAGGAAAAGACAAAGCTATAGAGGGATAAGTGAAGGTAAGACTAGTGAGAGATGATGAATGATTGAAAGGGGACAGAGAGAGACAGAAGGGAAGGTAAAGAGAAGCGAAGAGAAAGGAGGTAGAAAGGGAGGAGACAAGAGTGGTATGGTGAGGTAGGAGAGATGTAGATGGTAGTGAGGGTAAAGTGGATAATGGAAAGGAGAGAGAGAGGAAAAAATAAAACAGATGAAGGAGGAAAGGGGAGGAAGGCTCTAAGGACGAAGAGAGGGGGGGTGTCGGTTTTGACAAAGGGAGTGAAGGAATGAAAAAAGTGAAATGGGATGAAAGAAAAGGATGGGAGCGAAGAAGAAAAAAGAAAGAAAAGGGGGGGGGGTTAAGTAGAAAGGGAAGAGGAAAACGGAAGTTGAGCAGAATAAGAGCGAAAGATCGAGAAGAAACTGTGTACAAAGAAAATCTTACTCTTATTATTTAGTCTGTTATCTAACTTAACTAATCCATGACAGAAAGGCACGAAGTCTCCCTTCCACTCGCCAAACCCTCCGGCAGCAGCCGGCAGGCAATAGCCTGATGGACATGCAGGTCTGAAAGCTGTCTAGGAGATTTCATAGGATAAGCGAAATGAAAATCATACTCTACACTATTCTTTACCTGAAGGGAAAGTAACATTGTTAGTCATACTTATATAGCCATGTTGTTTTCCGGTTGTGTCTTTCAGGCTTTGAATTTTTAAAAAGTACATTAGATATACATCATCTGAGAGAGAATATTTTAATCTGTTAATTAGGAGACAAAAAAGCTTACTCAAGCAATTTTAAAATGTCAGTACCATACAGCAGTTTACAACACCTGGAGGATGTACTAACCTTCATGTGTCGAGAAATGTTTGCCATCATTATTATGACCACTGCTCCTCTAAAATTCGACCGATCTAGTGATAAGTATTTCTCAAAAGGCAAATTTTCTAGTTCTATGAACATTTTATTTACTAGAATCTAAAATCATTATGAAATATTGTTTAGCACCTATACTGTCAACCGCTATGTGAAGCTTTTTATACTTGAACTATATGCCCTCGTAGTCTGAGCTTAGTTCTGGTGAACAGTAAACTCTTCTAAATATTCCATGAACAATTTGTTCTCAGTCTAGGTTTCATTTTTGTCACTGATCCGTGCACTCTCAAGTTTCTCTTTATTCAGTAAAATGGCCAGACCTAAACTCAGTGCCTTAAATGCAGGCATAGTAGGGAACTGCACAAAGTGAGGGTGATGTTTTGCTATTTGCATAATAATGAGCTACCCATGAATCTAATTTGTTAGGTTTTTAACTCCCCCTGTGCATCTTTTGCTTGGTGCCATATATTATTATAATCCTAAGCTTTTATCGTTCTTTACTGGATCATGCTTAATATTATTTACTGAAGAGAGGGCTTTTTCGATTGTTGCTGCCAGCGATTAACATCCATGCATTTAGTAACACTGGAATGTACTTGCCATGTTCAGGTCCATTAAATACTCGGAACGGTCTGCACTTTTAAAGATGTTTCTGCTTTGTTACCACTTAATACTCCTCAATAAATAATGAGTATTTTACAAATAAGTGTCATAGGGTGATTCGCAAAAATAATAATAATGATAACTTTTATCCTCATTACTTGTTACATTCATTTACCTGAACGAAAGCATACACAAAAAATAAAGACTGTATCTCAATAGTTAGTGGTCCCGTAAATTAAGTACAGCAGTTATTTCACTCACAAAACACAGAAACTAAGACATGCTTTAGATTTCTTTTCATTCTAACATTTTTGCTTTCATCTTCTCAATCATCTTCCGGTGCTTGAACATCGCCTTCAGGAGGTATTGCTTGCCGTCTTCAATTGTAGTAACTGAAGAGCTGAGTTATTCAACCAGCGCAATTACCCTTTCTGCACAATCGTTGAAACAACCAGGTGTGAGAAGTGTATCAGTCCGAGTTCGACATTAGAGTCGTCTATTCAAGCCACTTGGAGCTTCTCCAGGAAGGATAAATCAACATCCATTGCTGTAAAGGGATCCCTGGTCTTTGCTATAACAAAGTCTCAGAGTCTCTTGTCTTTTGTACTCGTACATATTCTTTTCAAGGTGCTCCACTCCTTTTTTTGAGCCCGGCTTCTTGAGACTGTCACATATACTTTTAAGGTCTTCTGATTTGAGCCCTCTGTCAAAAAAAGCTAGTTCAGCCAGGGTGGTCGATAGATACCAAAGGTGGTATTTAATGGCTGTGGCCCTTGTCCGTTGAGTCGCGGAGTGTGCGGTCTGCTTCAAGCACTTCCAGATTCTGCAGACACTCCAGATCCACACGAGGAACTAACTGAGCAATAGCTACATGGGACCAAGCCTTGTTATACACCAGGGCAACAAAAAGACAGATGTTGGTGATGCCTTTGAGCTCACGTGGCATCATGTTGAACTGATCTTGAAAAAGAAAAATTTTGAGCATGTAAATTGCTTTTCCCATCACCTGGCCCAGTGGTAGGCTCCCGCTTTTTGCATTGGAGCCAGTTCAACATACAGTATATTGCTCCCAGAAACAGGAGAACCTGAAATATCTCCCTATAGTCATCACGTAGCTGATTTGTTAGGAGCGACTCCTGTACGACATAAACAGTTTTGCCACAAAGCACTGCCAATGTTGTACAAACAACATTGCCCTCTGGAGTGTCCAGTGCAGTAGTTACAAGGGAACAATCAGTATGATTCCAGCACTCCTGAAATTGCTTAAAATCGTGATATCTGGTCCCGAAGACAGCCCCACTTCCTCCTCAAACACACGAGCAAGCACAATTTCATAAATATGATGTTTGCATGCTAGATGGAGCAACTTTTGGTCAAGAACACCTTCAGTCTTTGGCGAGGCACCGGCCAGAAGTTCGGTGTTACATGTTGTAGTGTCAAATGGAAGAACAATGATCCTTCCTTCTAAGCTATGCTCTGTCAGCAAAATGCAACACACTCAAGCAATCTCAGATCCAGTACCTGCATCAACTTTTGGGACTCCAAGAAGTTTCTCCTGGCCATTGGCAGATAACAAGGCAGCAATTCGATCTACTGTTCCTTCACCTGTAAAATCTGAGAGGATCTTCCCATCAAAATGCAAAACCATGGGTTCTCCTACACAGAAACATTATTCTTGGTAAGCTTCTGCGACATGCTTTCTGAAAGATGCATGCCCGGTACATCGTGGAAGTAGAAATAGATAGTTCTGTCAAGTAGTGACCCAGTGATTTCGTTATGATAGCATAAGACATTGCTGCATCACGATGTGACAAGTTCATCTGATTAAATGCAACGGAGACTTCCTTTGATATAAAATTCATTGAGCGCTTGGAAGCAGGCAGAGACGTGGAAGTGACTGCTTCAAAACTAGGATCATCATTCTCTGAATCCATGGCCAAGGAAGTGCAGTTTCCTGAGTCACTGTTGGCACGTTCAGTGGCCTTCTTCACTCGTTCCTCTTTTTTTGTCCGTCTGTGCTCACTTTCCATGTCTCACTTCCTCTTCCTGATTTCCTTCTTGTGCGGTTTTGTATCCACACTTGCCATGTTATTCTCTGTTTGGTCCTCTTGTTGGCTTTGGTAGAAGAGTTTGTCCTCTTCATTCTTTATCATCGTGAGGGCACTGCTGTGATGGATATCAAAAATCTTGTTTTTCAGCTCTGACTGGAACATCTCTTTTTTTGTACACGGAATGACTCTGATAGTCTCCTGCGATTTTTTACCAGTTTATCATACCACGCCAAGAGAGCTTCCATCTTGTGAAGTGCATTGTCTCGCCTCATAGTAGGAATCCTGGCTCTGTGCCAGAATGGAAGTATGGTGTCCAGGCAGAGATTCAGACATTTGGTTCTGCCTAGCTTTTGCTGTGTTTGATGATACTTCAATTTCTTCAAAACTTGCAGTTTTGTTGGCAAATGACAACCTAAAATGTCTGCACTTGGCTGTTCAGTCAACCACACCTTGGAAATGCATAGAGTGTCCATCGCACTGCGCACTGACAATCTTCCTGGCTCAGTGCTCGTTACAGACTAAACAAAGTGTCAGTTTGCAGGACCACTAAATGCTGTCGTATCATGTCAAAACTTGTTCAGACACCTTTTCATATCTAAACGGGCACAGGCATCAAAGAGGATCAAGTATTTTGCAACATTCATTACAAACTTTATGCCCTGTGAAACACCGTAAAGTGTCAGCATCATTTATATGTATTAGAAGTAGAATAGGGCCCAATGCTTAACCATGTGGCCCTCTGCTAGTGACATATGTCCATTCTGATTCTTTTCAGTTTAAGACAACAGTTTGTTTACGTCCTGGTAGCTACGTTTTCATTCACCCAAGTCCACTGCCACTGAAACCATGCATCTTCAGATTCTGAGTCTTCTCTAGGGGACCTTTGTCAAATTCCTTTTGTAATCTAGACAGACAGTGTCTGCGGATTTTCTCTTTTGTACATGTTTAATGCATGATTAAGAAAAAAAGATATATTTAAGGCACGAATGATTATCCTAAAAGTCAGGTTTTGAAACTTGTGATTGGATTTTCTGATTCTGAGTATTTGACAAATTTGTATTTCATAATAGGTTCCAACAACTTGCGAATCAGTTATTAAGCTAATTAGATACAAATTATCTGGTTGTGATTTATTGTGATTTTTTAACATTGAGGCAATTTTTGCTAGCTTCAGCTCCTTAAGTATCCTGCTACCTCCGAATGATATATTGAATAGTTCAGCTAATGACTTTTATATTACATTATTTGCTTCCCTTAACACATATTGAAATATTATATCTGGCCCCAGTGATTAATTATTTTCAAGTTAATTGAATGAAAGACATACATCTCTCTAACAGTTATATCACTGAATATGTTACCCTCTTATCAGAGAAAAGATTTATTTTTTGTGTCTTCCTCTGAGCAAAGGCTTCACAGCATGTACTCAAGTCTCAGTAGTTCTCTTACATACCGTACACCTCCACATGACATCACTTCGGCCTAACACCCACCGTCCATATTAAATGCATGCTAGGGCTGTCTCATATAGATCTGGTGTACTGGTATTAGTTAGGATATTTTCTGATGTGTCGGTGGGTCTCCTAGTAGATTAGTAAAGTCTGCTTTCAGTGTAATTCAAATCCTTAAACTCTTGCTTCCCCCAGATAGAATTCGAACCTGTGTCCATTAGGGCTGTAGGCCACCTCTCTACCGATGCAGCCTTCACCTTCCCTGGACTGTATGCTTTTTTGCATTTTCATCCTACTGTAAATACAGAAGCAAGAAATGTGTTGAGAAATTTAGCCACCTCACTTTTTCTGTCAGTATGCTGTTCTGAGAAGAAGCTTTCTTGGAGTCCAACATTTTCTGATAACTAGTTCGTAAAATTTACTTCATTGATTCATGGTTAATATGCTGCTATATCATGACCACAAGAACCATTTTTTTGTTGCAACATCGTTTGCTATTTTTTTTTATGTGGCCTGAACAAGATTTAAGATGGGTCCTCCGTATGGTCGAAGGTCTATGAGTTGATGCAATGAATTTTTCTACAAGTTGGTGTACAGGTTAACTCTGCGTGTGAGGACACGGCTTCTTTCTATCTGAGAATCAATGATTTAAAATGACTGAAAATTACAGTATTTTACATGGTACATATTTCAGCAGTGTTAGAAAAGATTTTATTGTTGGTGCTGCAAGACTGTTGGTGGATGATAAAGTATTCCTAGCACAATTTTTCTATGGAATTCATTTACAAGCTGGTGAAAAAGGCTGCCAGTTTTGTCGCTAGATGTCTTAGAAATTACAACTGAATGAAGTCCCAAATTAATATATTATATTGCGCTGCCCCTCATTCTGTTAATTCCTCTCACTAATGAAAATATTACGACCTAGAAACCTGAAAAAAAAAGTAGTAGAAGAGAAGAAGAAAGATTAAGAGGAGGAGAGAGGAAAGGGGAGGATAATAGGGGAAAAAAAATGGATAAGGCGGGAGGAAAAAGGAGGATAGGAAGGGAGGAAAGAGGAGAGGAGGGGAGGAAAAAGAAAGAGGAGAACAGGAAGAAAGAATAGGGGAAAGGGAGAAAGAAGGAGAAAGGAGAAAGAAAGAAAAGAAGAAAGGGGGAGGAATCAATAATACAAGAATAGGCAAAGGCATAAGGGGAGAAAAGAGAATAAGAAGTCAGGGAGGAAAGCAAAAAAGCAAAAGGGCAGAGATATGAGAGCGGAAGGGGGAAAAGAGGAAGAATGAAATATAAAATAAAGTGAGTGGAATGAGGGAAAAGAAGAAAAACGGGGGAAGCATGAGGGAAAAAAAAGAAAAAAAAAGAAAGAAAGTACAGGAAAGAAGGTGAAAGAAAGATTAGGAGGAAAAGACTAGGGGAAAGATGGAGAAGAATGACAGGAAAGACATAGAAAGAGAGATTAGGGGGGAAAGAAAGAGAGGTAATGTAGAGACTCGGGAGACTGTAGAGGGGAAGGTGAGAGGAAAGAGGAGAGAGGAGAAGTGTAGAAATAGTGAAGGGAAAGAAAACGAGACGTGGAAAGGGGAAAAGGATGGCAGAGAGAGAGAGTACAAAGTACAAAGGAGTACAAAGGAAAGCAAACAGCAACAGACCTTATGGTCCTTTCGAGGCTGTTTGGTACAGAGTAGACTATGACTACAAGATCTATCTCTACATGCTGAAGGATAAGGATAGTAAAGCAAGAAGGCTCCCCTCGCCTCCAAATCCTCCAGCCAAATCTGGCAAGAAAAAGTGAGAAAAACCACCACGCTGCATAGAAAAACTGATATGGAAATTTCATAGGAAAGACTGAAAAGAAAAAGCTACATCTATAATACATTATCTATAAGCTAGCAGTATGAATAACCTGAAAGAGAAAGTAGTAATATACAATGAATAATCAAATATATAAATAACTAATGCATGTCACTATGTACGGGTACGTTGAGTTGATGGGGCGTCTGCGGAAACAGTGTGGAAATTGCACAGTGCACAGTGTGGATATTCAGGGGTGGTGTGGCAGCCTTGCCTGGCGCTATTAAGGTAGGCAGCAGTCAATCAGGCCCCAGCTCCATTCATTCCACTGAGACTAGGAACTTTCCCATGCAGGACAAGCAAACAAGTCACCTCCTGAGGCAGTGACCCCTGGTACATTAAAAAATTCTCCATGGTGGCCACGTAACTAACAGGGACCCTCAGTGATCCACAGCCCATCACAGGTCAAAAGTATGAGTAGTGACCGTTAACTCAGGGCTATCTGTGCATATACTATATTTGCATTTAATAAATTGATCCAGGCTCTAAAAAACAAGAAAAAAAAAACAAAAAAAAAAAAACAAAATTATACATACACAAGTGTTTTATTCAGGAGTAAACATATTAAGCTGGGGGTTGGATGCCAAATACTTATCCAGGCGACCTTTAAAGGTTTGTACTGTATTACAATCTATTACGTTGGAGGGCAAATTATTCCATATATTTACAACTCTATTGAAGAAGTAATGCTTAGTTTCATGCGACTTGACTCGTTTGCCAATTATTTTATGCCCATTGCCTCTAGTGTAGTTCGAGTGATTAACTGTAGTATTTATCGACAGCCATGTTATCATGTCCTTTGAATATCTTGAATACTTGAATTAAATCTCCTCATAACCTTCGTTTTGTTAGGGTAAAGAGATTCAGGGCTTCTAAACGTTCCTCATACGGTTTGTTTCTCTATCTAGGTATCATCTTTGTCATCCTTTGCTGCACTCTTTCAAGCTTTTCCATATCCTTTTTATAATACGGTGACCAAAACTGAACGCAATACTCCAAGTGTGGGTGTACTAAGGAATTATACAAAGTAAGGATGATATTATTGGATTTATATTCAAATGCTCTGCCTATGAACCCAATCAATTTGTTGGCTTTTTTCACAGCTTCTGTACATTGTTTGCTTGGTTTCAAATCATTTGTTATTATGACTCCTAAGTCTTTTTCATGGTTTACCCTATCAAGCTGGACATTATTCATGCTGTAACTTGCTCTTACATTTTTACTGCCAATGTTTAACACTTTGCATTTACCAATATTGAAATCCATTTGCCAGACTTGGGCCCAGTTAAACAGTTGATCAAGATCTCTCTGAATTGTCTGTCTTTGCAGTGCTGTATCTGCTCTGTTACCTATTTTAGTATCATCAGCAAATTTTGAAATCTTACAACACAATCCTTCGTCAGTATCATTCACATATATTAAGAAAATAATAGGACCTAACACTGAACCCTGCGGCACTCCACTTGTAACGTTTATCTAGTCTGACTCTTTTCCATTTATTACAACTCTTTGCTTTCGTCCGGTAAGCCAATCTTCTACCCACCCGAGAACACTGCCGCTGAAACCATGTGCCTTTAGCTTCTGAAGGAGTCTTTTGTGTGGAACTTTGTCAAAAGCCTTTTGAAAATCGAGGTAGACCACATCAACAGATTTAGTCTCGTCATACATGTTCAGTATATCATTGAAAAAGTCCAGCAGATTCGTGAGGCAAGAGCGATTATTACGAAAACCATGTTGCGAATCTTTTATGAGATTGTTTGTTTCTAAGTGTTTTACAAACTTGTCTCTGATAATAGTTTCAAGCAATTTGCAAACCACTGATGTTAAACTAATTGGGCGGTAGTTTTCTGGTTGGGCTCTGTTGCCCTTTTTGAATATTGGGGTTACATTAGCAAGCTTCCATTCATGTGGCACCTTACTGTTCTTAAGTGATAAGCTAAAAAGTTCAGCTAAAGGCTTTGATATTTCATTCTGTAGTTCCTTCGATACACGTGGTGATATTTTGTCGGGTCCTAGTGCTTTATTCTCTTTTAATCTGTTTATTGCACGTAGTACGTCGTGAGCACTGACTGTAATGTCAGTGATTATGTTGCCTTCTTCTATAGGAATGGGGGAAACGATAGGAATTGTATGTATATTTTCTGTTGTAAATACTGACGGGATGAAAGTATTAAGAATTTTCGCCATCATAGTTTCATCATCAGTGTGCTCTCCGTTATCTGTGACTAAGGGACTGATTGATGGAGTTATTACCTTTTTGCTTCTTATATAACTGAAAAATTCTTTGGGATTTGATTTACTGATACTTGCAATATGTGTCTCAAGGTTTTTCTTACTGCATTTATTTAATTTTTTGGCATTTCGTCGAAGAGCATCGTATTCATTTTTATTGCTTTGACTCTTTGGGGTATTATAATTCTTATATGCAAGATTTTTTGCTTCTAAACAGTGTTTAATGTTGGAGTTCCACCATTTGGGTTTAGAATTTTTCGCGGGCCTTCTGTTGTGCATAGGAATACATAATTTGATGACACTGTTGAGAGTTTCTGTAAAGTAACTCCACGCGTCATTGATATCTAGAGTTTCGACAATGGGATGCCAGTCAACTGCACATGCAATTGCCTTTAATTTCTTAAAATTTGCTCTCTTAAAGTTGGGCACTTTCTCACAACTGACCTTGACACTGTCTTCACTGAATTTAATGTTAAATGTAACTATGTGATGATCACTTGTACTAAATTCTTCTCCTACAATAACGTTACTCACTACATTTTCTGATGTAGCTAAGACAAGATCTAGGATGTTAGCTCCATGTGTCGGATAATTTACAAATTGATACAAAAAACTTTCTTGCAAATTTGTATATAGGTCTGACCCTGTGTGTGAGGATAGGGCTTCTCCCCATTTTGGAACTGGTAAATTAAAGTCACTAAATATTACAGTGCTTTGCATACAAGATAGTTCAGCAATTTGATTATAGATTTCATTATCGATGTTGATTGGCTGACCAGGTGGACGATAAATTAACCCAAGAGTGATTTTATGACAATATTAATTTCTAAGCTGAATATAAATATAGGGAAGGTTGAGAAGGAGAAAAGAAGAGACAAAAAGAGAAATATGATGCGAGAAAAAGAAAAAGATGAAGTAAGAGGTGAGTGAAGGTAAGGGAAACAGACATAAATGAGAAGCGAGGACTGTCCCACCCACCCTCCGTCTCTCTCTCTCTCTCTCTCTTTATGTGATTATAAGGATATATCTAAAGGAACTGGGGGTAAGGGAGGGAGTGAGGAAGTAGAGGCCATCAAAGACGGTGGGAGGGGGGAAGAGAGACAATTGAGTTAGAAAGAGGTGGGGGAGGAGGGAGTAAGAATGAGAGAAGGAGAAAGAAATGAGGGTGGGAGGGACAGGAGGAAGAGGGAGCGAGGGAAGAAAGCAGGCTGGGAGTGATACAGAGGAAACGGTAGGAAAAATAGAATCAGGGAGTTAGATAGAGGGGACAGGAAAGAAGGAGGGAGGAGGAGAGAGATGATAATGAGGAAAGGAGGGAGGGAGAAAGGGACTGAAAGTGAAAATGAGAAAGAATGGAAAGAAAGGACATCGGGGTATTGGAAGAAGAAGAAAAGTTTGAATGGTGATATCGTTCCTGCCCTTAATGGTCTCTTTCCAAACTTAGGCGCACGGTCATAATGGGAAACCTAGCGTTGTTGTCAAGAACTGTACGTCCATGCCACCACTGCATAAGCAGATTCTCGCCTTTGTCAACTTGCAACTTTCCCTCTTTCTGGAAATTTGCATTCATGCCGGCTGTCTATCGCCTTCTATTGTCTTCTATATATCGCCCAGCTGCTTCAGTACCTTGGGTTTCTAAAGTACTTTAAATGACTGAACTAATAACGGCTGTAAAATAGAAATACATGAATACAAATATGCATCAGTAAGATCCTGACCACGATAGGTTAAAACTGTTTTAATCTATCGTGGCCAGGATGTCAGTGAAGCATACTTGTTTTCACATCTTTCTTTTTCACCGCCAGTAGTATTTCACTCAGGAATATTCCACTGGTAACCTTACATTCCAATTTAATCCTTCACCATCCTCTTTTCGAACTTCGGTGAATCATTTGTTGTTGTACTTTACAGCTTCAAACCTTTTGGCAGAGTCTGGAGCAAATTCTTAATTACCAAGAAGATCTAGTACAGTTTCCATCCGTCTTTCCGAGTTTTTATCTCATGCAGTAACTACAGGGGTAAATGGCCATTGTTACTTTTCTAAAATTATGAGCAGTGGCGTTACTGACGATTCTGTCCTCTCACCTACACTACTTTGTCCCTCCTATTCGTCAAAGACCTGAACTTTACATCTAACCCTACGCTAATGAATCCTCCTTTCTCCTTTCCACCTTCTATTCACAGCATACATCATAGTACTCACTACAGTAATCATGGGATGAAGGTTTGTCATAAGATTTTTATTATCTATTTCATTTATCTGCTTGGGAAAAAAGAAACCTAATTATATTTAACGCCTCAGAAACTCAATTTCTCTATCCATCAAGCCGACATTCTTTCACGTGACTTCTACAACCCACAGCTAAGTCCTTCATTGTCTCTTAATATTAAGGAGCCTCCTTATTTCATCTGTCTCGAAGCCACAATAATCTTCTCTCTCTCTCTCTCTCTCTCTCTCTCTCTCTCTCTCTCTCTCTCTCTCTCTCTCTCAATGACATGCACACATAAACACAAGAAAGAAACGCACACATAAACACAAGAAAGAGAACTTAGAGAATGCGAGAAAGCAACACGTGCTCATCGATTGATCTTGCAACACTTGCTCACATTTATTGGTCTAAGGGCAGTGTATTTGGCTTTACCCTGTGATATTGATATTCGGCCGATTATTATCAAAATCAAATTACTTCATTCTTGTGCAGTCCTCAGCCTCTCCAGCAAATTTAATGTAATTCAAACCTGCACTGTTAGTGTTGACGTTTCCTGGTGACCTTGATCTGACTTTCTGTGATCTTGACGTTTGACTGATTCTCCTCAAAATCGAATCTTTATACCTGTGTTTTAACCTGAACTCTCTCCGAAGTTTATTCGTCATAGGGCAAGAAATATTAAAGCTGACCTTGCCATATGACCTTGACCTTTGACTTATTATTTTACAAAGCATTAGGTCAAACTTTTGGGTGATCCCCATATCATCAACCAAGTTAGTTTCAGCTCAGATCATAAGTATTTTAGTTGTTCAGTTATTATACAGACGGGCAGGTGAAAACTGACCTTGCCTTATGACCTTCACCTCAGACTGATTGTTCTTAAAACTGATTGTTCTTACAACTGAATCACTTTGTTCTTAGCACTTCCAATAACACCTTCCAATAAGCAGAGCAAAACGGTTTTAATTGACCTTGCTATGTAACGCTGGGTTTTGACCTTACCCCCTTGGTCTTGCCTTTGATTGGTTGTGCTCAAAATCGAGTACTTTTGTTGTTGCATTATCCTCAATCATTCCACAAAGTTTGGTCTAAATTATATTAAAACACTTCAAGTTGATATTCCACATTGATCTTGGCCTGTGACTGAATGTTTGCAGAATTTAACCCCTTTGTTGCTGCATTACTTTCAAAACTTCTCCCAAGTTTGGTCTAAATTGCATGAAAACTGTTTAAGCTGATTTTACCAAGTCAAACTTTGACATGGACATGAGACCTTAGCCTTTGATAAACTATTCTATAAGACGACAGCTTTACTCATTTGCTGCCTGTCAACCCTTACACAGAGTTAGGTTAAATCTGTAAAAATTTGAGTTATTTTGTTCACACACACACACACACACACACACACACACACACACACACACACACACAGGCATGCGCGTGCGCGCGCTGGAAGCAACAATCACATTCACACACACACACACACACACACACACACACACACACACACACAGGCATGCGCGTGCGCGCGCTGGAAGCAGCAATCACATTCTCTTCTATAGCTGTGGATGTAAAAAATCCATCCATCCACAATCCAATCCCATGCCGGCCCAGGAAGAGCGCTGGAGCCCGGGGCTAGGCAAGATGGTCCTGACTTTTAAAATGAGAGTGGCCAGCCTCACTAATCCCTGAGTGACATTATGTGATCAGCAAACCCCAACCACGCCTTGGATATAAACCTATACTGGCTCAATCCGATTGGAGCGCCTAAATTACCCACTGAACCACCGGGCGCCATAATTTGCTTGTATGGTTACCACCCAGCGCGGTAAATGGTTTCCTGGTGTAAAGGAAACCATTCGGCTTGTCAGTGTAGAGTCACCCATAGGCAGAAGGAAGAGGAAAGAGTGAAGGAAAGAATGACAGAAGAGGGAGTGTAAAGTCTCCGTTAGGCAGAAGGAAGAGGAAAGAATGAAGGAATGACAGAAGATGAATGAAAGAATAGAGGAAATGGCAGACACCCAAAGCAGCACCACTTCGAGTGTGTGGATGGTGAGCGCCCTCACCTACCGCAAGGAAAAAAAATTAATAGGTTTAACTGACTTTGTGCATTATCATGACTGAATTACGATTTATTTCACTCATGAGTCGAGCAAATAATTATCTTATGCTTGTAAACCACAGACAGTACTACACTTCGAGACTGGATGGAAAAAATGGCTCTCCATCTAATGTTTATTTTTTTTATTTTTGTCGGTACTTCTACCACCTAGCTAAGCACCTCGTCAAAACTATAATTTTTTCCATTTCCCTATTTTTCAGCTCATGGATGTTGCTGATTCCTGTACCGGCAAACATAAATTTTTCCCACACTATCTTCACCAGCGATGTTTCTCTACCGGTGCTGCTATTATGTTGATTTGGGTAATTCATTATTACACCAGCGCTCGAGGAACGAAAGTTGTCATTGCAGTTTGAGGTGTTTATGTTTGTGTGTGGGAGGGGGGTGTATGTGTGTTTGTGTTGACCAAATGAATATATATATATTTTTTTTTACCCGATTTGTTACCAAACTTATTGAAAGGGTCGAATGGCAGGCAGTGAAGTGACTGAACATTGTTTTAGAATGATAGGTCAAAGCTCAAGGTCATGAGCGGGTCAAAAGTCGACCAAGCAAAACAATTTTAAATACTTCTGATCCAAATTTAGACCAAACTTGGGGGGTAATATTCAAGACAAGGCAAGAATGATGTGACTCGAATTGAGAATAATCAGTCAAAAGTCAAGGTGATAGAGCAAAATCAAACTCTGATACCTTTTACTACATCTTAATAAAATAAATGGAAGATTTTTGAAAGGATTTTAGCGAAACTTTTTGAAAGAGTTCAGGATTAGAAGAAAAAACTATTGTTTTTTTAACAGTTGGTCAACGGTCACCAACCAGGGTCGATAGTTTTCATACGATTTACACACAACCTTTTGGTAGAGTTGTGGAAATGGCAGGAAAAAAAAAAAAAGATTCGATTCTTACAACCAGTCAAAGGCCAATGTAACAGGAAAAGTCTAAGGCTGCTTACAAGGCAAGGTGAACTCAACCCGTTTAGATCCGAACAGAACCCAACGTGGTGGAAAGGTTAAGGGGTTAGGAAAGAACAAAGCGATTAAATTCTAAGAATAACGAGACAAAAGTCAAGGTCACAGAGCAAGAGCAAGGTTCGAGCTGTGTGTCTGTGCGTGAATAATATAACAAATTATTTCAGTGTGATTTGGATAAAATTTGGTGAGTAAGTTGAGGATCACACAAGAGATTTACTTACTGTTTTAAAAAACAACAGGTAAAAGGCACATAACAAGACCATATCAATAAGCTATTAGCCTATGTACACTAAACTTGGTTGAAGGAGGTAGGTTAAAAAATAAAGTTAAAGAAATTCAGTTTTGAGAATAATAAGTAAGGACACCGTGAAAAGCCTAAGATGAAGATTACTTCGTAAAGTTAATCCACTTTGTTCTAGTTTGAGCCAAACTTGGAGGAAATGTTGGTGGTGTGTAACAATGAAATATATCTTAGAGTAGACTGTAGATGATTAAGCACATAGGACAAATTTAATTATTTGGCCCTTACAACGCTTTGATGAGTTTGGGTCCTTCACTCTGTGAGTGCTTCTCCTCGTTAGATATGCACTTATTTTAAAACATACACTGTATAAATAAATAAGAATATATATATATATATATATATATATATATATATATATATATATATATATATATATATATATATATATATATATATATAAAATCATCATCATCATCAGCCGTTTGAATATCCACTGCAGGACCGGCCTATCCAGACCGAAGTCGGGACGATACAGCCAATGTATCTCTACCAAAGTGGCTTAGGCTGTCTGATAGAGATTGTATGTAGGGTGAGAAGTGCTTGTAAGTGTAATTGTAGTGTTGGAGTGGCTTTCGATGTGTGTGTAGTCTGTGAACCAAGTGTAATCGGCCCGCACAAGCCGACTGGATGCAAGCATACTTTACCGTAAGTGACACTGATTCAACCACAGCACTCCTTGTGTCCGCCAATGCAGTGTGTGGCCAGGTGAACACTCCCAAAGTTTATTACCCTGGCGGGGCGAGAACCCTGGCCCACCAGTGTACGAAACCCACACTCTACCACTGTACCACAGAGGATATATATATATATATATATATATATATATATATATATATATATATATATATATATATATATACCTAGGAAATGGAGGTAGCCGAGACAGGACGACACACTCCCAATATACTCATCCACTCATAACACATTCATTCACATCTTAGCCCCAAAGGGGAGGAGGGACAGATCCTCACCGCACCACACCGCACGAGGGTCAACTGCACAGTGCAATCAGTGACATCTGCAGCAGGGCCCGACAGCAGAGCTGGTACACCCCTGCCAGATCTTAATATACCCATCCCCTTACCCGCACCTGACCTGATCAGCTGATCAGACCAAATGCAGGAGATCCCCTTAGGGCTGCGTCATCATTTATTCATTCACAATTTCTCTCCATTTTTTTCTGTCACACACAGACAATCTTCCTTGCTCAACAGACATCCCTCTCGCATCCTATGCTCTCTTGACGCTGTCCATCCATCCTGTTTGTGGTCTCCCTCTCAGCCTTACACCTCTCACATCAGATCTATTTATCTTTTTCACCAATCGCTCATTATTCATTCTCTCCATATGCCCAATCCATCGCAACATCCTCTGCTCAACTCGATCAGCCATCTCCCGAACAACTCCAGTTCTCCTTCGCACTTCATCATTCCTCAATTGATCCATAAGTGTCACTCCACACATACTTCTCAGACACCTCATCTCCATTACATTCAAACTTTTCCTCTCTGCTACACCCATATTCCATTTCAGCCCCATATAATGCAGTCGGTACACAACACCCTCATACAACCTTCTCTTTACATCCATTATAAGTGAACGACATCTAAACACTTCCTTCATTCCTCCCAGCACCTTTCCTACTTCATTTATTCTAAACTTCACTTCTGCATCTATTCTACCATCCACAGCAACATGTGACCTTAAATACTTAAAACACTCTACCTCCTCAAGCAACTCACCATTCAAAACTATATTCATCCTCCTACCATCTACCGATCTCGTACACTTTCGCTTTACTCTTATTCTCATTTACTTTCAGTTTCCTCCTTTCAGACACCCTTCCAAACTACTCTACCAACTGTCTCAATCTCTCCTCTGAATCAGCCACCAGTGCGGTATCACCTGCAAACAGCAGCTGCTTCAGATTCCACTCTCTACCATCAACATTCACCAGACTCAGACCTCCACCTAAAACTCTTGAATTCACCTCCTTTACAGCACCATCCATATAAATATTAAACAACCAAGGCGACATCACACATCCCTGCCGCAGCCCCACTCCCACAGGAAACCAATCACTCACAGTATTTCCCACTCTTACACACGCTCTACTATTTACATAAAAACTTTTCACCCCTTTTAGTAACCTACCGTCAAGTCCATACAACCTTAAAACAGTCCACAAAGCCTCCCTATCAGTTCTATCATATGCTTTCTCGAAATCCATGAATGCCCAAAACACATCCTTGCCTTTTGCTGAATACTTTTCACACACTTGTTTCACAGCAGACACCTGATCTACGCATCCGATCCCTCTCCTAAAGCCACACTGCTCATCACCAATGGCTCCATCTGTACCCTCTCTAACTCTCATAATTAACACTCTCCCATACACCTTACCTACAACACTCAACTGACTTATACCCCTAAAGCTAGTACATTCATACTTATCACCCCTGCCTTTATACAACAGGACCACACAAGCACTTACCCAGTCAATTGGCACCATACCTTTCACAAAGCACACATTCAACAATCTTACAACCAGTCAACAATAGTCACTCCACCACCCTTCAGGCATTCCACAGCACACCCATCCATACCTGCAGCTATCCCTATTTTCATCTCCTCTACTGCTTCTCCACTTCCTCCTTCGTGATCAAAGAATCATTCAACTCTCCCAACACATTAATTCCTTGCACCCTTCCATCTGCCACAATCTCAGCCACCCTTTCCTCCTCTACATTTAACTATCTTTCAAAATACTCTGCCCATCACTTCCTTACTGCATCCATCTCATTTAACATCCTTCCATCCTCTGCTTTTACTAGCTCTTCCTTCCCAGACTCTCCCTTTCGCACCCTTTTCAACTCCTTCCAAAACATTTTCTTATTCTGTTGAAAATTCTCAGTCAACCGCCTACCCCACCTCTCATCTGCTGCCACTTTAGCATCACGCACAGCCCTTCTCGCCCTATTCCTCTTTTCCTTATACCTCTCATATGACACCTCATCCTTCCTCTACAGTCACACTTCATATACACGTCTCTTCTCAGCCACAGCCATACTTACTTCCTCGCACCAACATTCACTTCCTTTTCTTACACCACTATCCACATGTCTCACACCACACACCTCTTCCTCATGCCCCACCACAGCACTCTTAAACAACTGCCATTCCTCCTCCACACTGCCATTTTCCTGATCTTTCACTGCGTTCCACTCATCTTTCAATTTCTCCTGATACTCAGTCATTTTCTCTCTTTTATCCATCTCACTCACTTTCAAAACCTCCCTGCCACACCTAACTCTCCTTGCTCTCGCCCATCTCTTACCTACTCAACTTCCCCTCCACCAGGTAGTGGTCAGACATACCTCCACCCTCCCCTCTCAGAACTCTGACATCCAACAATCTTCCTATTACATGCCTGGACACAACCACATAGTCCATCAATGCTCTATCAACAACCCTTCCACCCTCCTGTCTCACCCATGTATACTTATAAATATCTTTCTTCTTAAACAGGGTATTCCCAATCACCATTTCTAGCTCAAAGCACATCCCTATAATTCGTTCCTCATTTTCATTTCTTCCAGGCACACCATGCATACCAACTACACCTTCAACTGCTACATTTCCCACTCTAGCATTCAGATCTCCCATCATTACCACATTCACATTCGCTCCAAAACTCAGCAGACACTCTTCAACATCATTTCAAAAAGACTCCCTCTCTTCTTCATCCCTTTCACTACCAGGCCCATATGCACTCACAAACACCCACAACTCACATTCAAATTTCGCTTTCACCCACATCAGTCTCGATGACACCTTCCATTCAGTCACACACTGTTGTACTTCCGGACTCACTAACAAGGCAACACCTCTTGCCCTTCCTCTGTCAACACCTGACGATCTTCCATTCACACTTCCAGACATAGACTCACCCTTCCCTTTCATATTTGTTTCAGTCAGAGCTAACACATCCAACTTTCTCCTCACAAACATTCACCCAATCCCTTCCCTTTTAGTCTCAATCGTACTACATCCACGCACATTCATAGACCCAATCTTCAGGGTTCGGGGATAACTCAGTCCCCCATCCCTTTTTCTGGCCTGTCTTTTTTTAGGAACTAAAAAACAGAGGAGGGGGTCCCTAGTCCCCTCACCCCGCCCCTTTTATTCGCCTTTTCCGACACGCAGGGAATACGGTGGCAGTATTCTTCCTAACACAACCTGGCCGCAGAGTAGTAGTACCACCCCATAGTGCGGCCAGATTGTTTCCCCCTCGCCAGAGGGGTCATATATATATATATATATATATATATATATATATATATATATATATATATATATATATATATATATATATATATACATAATGTAAAACACCTGTGCTATAAAGTAAGTGCTGATTAGATTAATTCCCTTTCTGCTTGTGTCAGCACCTGCTCTTGTTACCTTGCCATTGATAGCATAGAGCTCTGAAGAGGGCTGGGACTCTCATGGTCCGCGTTCATTTTATCTCACCACGCCACCACACCTACTTCTTGTAGAGTAAACTATAATATACAGTAATGTACGAGGTTAAACATTTTCATTGCACAAAATGGCGATGATAATGGCTCATTGTACCTTTCAATGTGGCTGGGTAACCGACATCATCCAATAATATTACTAGACGCCTACAGTTCTGTTGATGCTCTTCTGTCTCCAACCTCTGAAAGTATCATTTAATGCCTGATATCTCGATGAAAGGTTGGTTTACACATCTCTGCTCGCTGTGGTGATGGAAGGTATTACATGAAATTTTCTTAAGTGAAAGGAAAAAAAAAAATAACCACAAAACAACAGATTATAATAGGGAAGAATACTCTCCGATGCTAGGTGAAGAGGGAAATATGGACGACACCCACCCACACCCACTCACCCACACCCACACACCCACACCCACACACACACACACACAAAGATGAACGGAATTGTTTTAAACTTTTGCTTGTGATAGTACTTTGTACATTTATTGGCCTGAGTACTTATGTAGGACGAGGTTCCAGCTACTTTTATCCCAAGAACTGTGCTCATATACAAACATCTTGCCATTAGGGAAATAATTTGTCTTTTTTCTATCAACTTTCTTTTTATTTTCTTTTTCTACTGAAGTTATGTCCTTATCCGACATGTCCCAAAGAATAATGACCTTTCTTACTTCTCTGTTTAGCTCTTGCATTTATGAAGTGAGGCGTCTATTCTCAACAGGACTAAAATTCTAAACCTTCACTCTGTCTGTCACAATGGATTTCGTCAGAGGCATTCAATTGTTGATCCTCTCACAGTCCTTTCAGAATTCCGGTCATCCGTGTTTCAAGATTTTCGTGAAACTTCGGCCATTGCGAGAAACTCATCAAAGGTCCTCCACAGACTCTCACAATCTCGAACTTTCACGACCCCCCCCCCCCTCACACTCGCTTTTTTCTCATCTGGGTCTTCGTCTCAAACTTCCTCTCGGGCGCATCCATAGCTGTTGTTATTGACGGTCAGTAAATCTGCTTCTCATTCTGACTCCTTGTCCACTCTACTCTCTCTCTCTCTCTCTCTCTCTCTCTCCTGGTAAACAGAGACAGAGAGGGAGCTATTGAATTAGGAGGTAGGGAGTGCCCATGCAGGGGAGGAAGTCTATACAGGGCAATGCAGGCTTAAAGAGAGAGAGAGAGAGAGAGAGAGAGAGAGAGAGAGAGAGAGAGAGAGAGAGAGAGAGAGAGGAAAGGGAGTAACTGGGATTCCTGGGACTGGAAGAGCATGGGTGGGGTACAAAGTGAATTACTGGTGCACAAATTGGGTTTATGGTGTACAAAGGAAATTTATAGAGTGCAAAGGTAATTGATGCAATAAAGGCTGTAAAGGGAGTACAAAGGAAAATAAAAAGTGTATTAGCTCAAAATGGGATGGAAGCTGAGAGAGAGAGAGAGAGAGAGAGAGAGAGAGAGAGAGAGAGAGAGAGACGCAAATAACAGTGAAGACAATACAAACAACTTAAAATATACTGCACATTTATTCCAAAATCATTTTTTTTCGTTTGTCGTTCTTTCTGTCTCTCGATGATTGCATCAAGTCTGGATGTATTATTTCAGTGAGGAGATAATACATACGGTCTTTAAGATCCCTACCAGCAACGGGGAGATATTCTTATGTGAATAAAGCTGACTGGCAGTAGCAATGATATAATACAAACTACGTTTCGTAGTTGCCGCTCTTGTGAATCCATGCTCATCCAGAGTGCAGAAAGCGGAGCGATCACCAGGATTTTTTTTTCTTTTTTTAATTTATTTCATTTAATTTCTTTCAGTTTTTCTATTTCATTTTTTTTCCCATTGCTAAATTTATATTTAAGGACTGTCTGTGTTGTGAAAGTGAGGTGCATATTTAGTATGCTGTGGCTTGACCAGCTACTTTACAGTAAGTGCAGGGTACATTGTGAGGCCTAGATAGTACTGCTATTGAAGCAGGGAGGGATGAAGGTTCTTAATGATATTTGTTTCTTGGTACAAAGAATATAAAATCAGTTGATTTGTTGTAGTAGTTGTGTGTCGGGTGAGTACTTGGATAATGAGTGCTGGCATTCAAACATTGGAGTCTGTGGGATGTTGTTTTCTGGGATTAGTTTTCCAAGGTTCGGGATGGTGCGCAAAGCATACTTTGTAATTTGCCTGGCATGCATATAGTAATGGTGATTACTATCTTCCAAATATCAGGTACTTTGTTGTGAGGGAAGATAAAGTTAAATGTCGATTGAGGTTATTTATAGTTTTGTGGCTTGGTTATTAGAGATAAATATTTGTGATCTGGTTAGGTCTTGCTGCTTTGCAGTTTTCTGCATCTGTAATCACATAATGGAGTTGTGAGATGAATGAGAATGGGGAAATTCGTGTGTTTCCTTTAACTTTCTTTTTCTGATTAATTTTTTTCATGGTACTGTTTTGGTGAGACGAGCCTTTGTGGCTTAGTGCTTCCTCACAATTTATTAGGATGCTTGTGTCTTCAATCTGAGGATGCTTCTATCACTGTTCGTTAAGGTCTCATAGGTTATTGGTGAGGTTTTGAGGCCTGAATGCCTGTTACTGTTCTCCAGACATTTCCTCTTAATTGTTTAGTAATCTTGGGTACCCAGAAAGTTCTTCCAGTTGTCTTTATTTTGTCCTTTGATAAGTACGTTAATCATACTGTTCGTAATGCCTGAGTTATGGTTCTGTTAGGATGGGCTGATATTTTTGTCAAATCATTTTCTCCTCTTGATTAGTTGTTATATTTAAAACTAGAATTTAGGAATGAGATTTTGTCCATGTTATCATTAGAGATATATTGACCGTAATTGGTTTTCTATTCTACTACAGGTGGTGATTACTTTGTCAATAATCGGGAAGAGTTCCAACTGAAAATATCTAACACTTTCTCTTTCTCTTTTGCATATTGTGCGTTATGCCTTCTTATAAATTTCGAGGAAAAAAATTTAAGGCTGGGTTTGCTTTGTGTGACAATGTTTAAAGACATTAAATTTCTTAATTGGCAAACAGCAAGTGGTAAATGTATCAGAATTTTCTGAAATGGTTTACAAAGAGATAACAAAAGAAAGGAAAGTATACTAACTGCTGATGATCATAATGATGATGATGATGATGAATTAGGGAAAAGGTTGTAATTATGACGTTTTTTATCACGCTAAAATAACGATGCTGTTGCTGTTCTTGTTATTGCTGTTGATGTTGCTGCTGCTGCTGATGATGATGATGATGAAAATGATGATGGTGATTAATTAAGACAAAGTTGATTATCTGTCTATCTATCTATTGCCAGACGCCTCATTCCCGTACGGGGTGGTCACAAACAAATCGCCTCCACGTCGCCCTGTCTCCCACAATTTCACTGCCCTGATCCCAATTCACACACTCCTCTCTCATATACCTCTCCACTCCATCCCTCCATCTCATCCTCGGCCTCCCCCTCCCTCTCACCCCTTCCACCTCACTCACATACACCCGCCGCGTCAGTCTCTCACCCTCCATCCTCTCCACATGGCCAAACCACCTCAGTGTGTTCCTCCTAGCGCTTCCTGTCACATCCACATCCACATCACAACGCTCCTCTATATCCTCATTTGTCAGTCTGTCTCTCCATGTGACTCCACAGGCTCCTCTCAGATAACTCATTTCCACTGCTATCACTCTTGACTTGTGTCCTTCCAACAACGTCCAAGCTTCACTTCCATACGTTAGAGTTGGCATCACAATACTGTCATGTAGTAACTTTTTGACTTCCATGCCCATGATGATTATGACAGATGATAATAATAATCATAAATTTAATCTGTTCCTGCTGCTGATGGTGATGATGTTGATGATGATGATGATAATCGTGTTACCGACGAAAAAATCTAGTAATTATATTGACGATTATGATGACAATGATAATGATGACGATTATGAGGATGAAGATTTAGCCGACGACGATTATTTTTATGGTTATAATGATAATACAGATGATGAACATTATTGCCATCAAGATGAAAACAATGATGGTGACGATGTTGGCGGGTGTGATAATGATGCTGATAAAGACGGATTCACACGAAGATATTGACGATAATTAAGAATGTGTCGGATACAGATGACTCTGATGATCATAAAGATACATATGACGGCGACGCTGCTGCTGATGTTGATGTGCACTAAACACACTATGAAAACGAGAGGGTTTTCCAGGAGAGGAGGTATGATGGGAAGAGGGGAACTGAAGGAGGGGTGAGAGGGAGAAAGAGAACTAGTGGAGGGGAGGAGGAAGGAGGAAAACTAAAAGAGGGGAGAAGAGAGAAGCTAAAATCGAAAATGGAGGAAGAGTTAAGGGGAGCTGGAGAGAGGGAAGAAGAAAGGGAGGAGGAAAAGAGGGAGGAGGGGAACTGCAGGAGGGGAAGGGGAAGGAGAACTGTAGGAAAGTATAAAGCAGTACAAAAGAACACAATGAAAAGCAAACGGCAACAGATGTATTGGTCCTTTCAAGGTTGTTTATTACACGATAAATTATAACTTAAGTAATCATTCTATGAATCAAAGCCAAGGATAGGAAAGCTGAAAGTTTCCCCCCTTCATCAACCAAACTCTCCAGTCGAAGCCGGCAGAATGTAGTGAGAAGAAACACCATGCAGCATAGTAAAGCTGTTATGGAAAATTTATGGGAAAGGATGAAAAGGAACCATTGTCAATGCTATTTTAATCTGCAAGGAACTTGCATGTTTTTGTTTTGTTTTAGTTACTGGCAAGCCCTTCATGTTTTTAACTGCCTAACATCCTAATTCATAAACGAATTATTCAGAAAATGAGGATTAAAAGATTAACAATTATCCAAACGGTTTCTAAATATTAGTAATGTATCAGCGTTAACCTCATGAAGAGGCAACTTGTTCCATATATTTACAACTCCATTGATAAAATGCTTAGCTTCATGTGAATGCAAACGCTCGCCAACGATTTTATGTCCATTGTTTCTTGTATAATTTCACCGATTTACTGTGAAGTACTGACTGCCATATTATTGTAACCCTCGGCGATTTTGTATACTTGAATTAAACTCCCTCGTAGTCTGCGTTTAGTTAAGGTTAACAGATTCATCTCTTCTAATCATCCCTGGCATGAATTATTTTTCTCTCTTCGCTGAACTCTCAAATTTCCCATTATCCTCTGTATATTAAGGCGACCAACGCTGGACGCAATACTCCAAGTGAGGGCGCACTAAGGAATTATACAAGGTGAGGACGATATTTTTCGATTTATATTCGAATGGTGGAGGGAGGGAAGGGAGAAGGAGGAGAGGAACTGTAGTAGGAGTAGTGAAATAGGAGGAAAGAGAGAGGGAGAGAGGGAATCGGAGGGAGAAATGGAAAGAATGGCACTGAGAAAAGGGGAGAGAGAAGAAGGAAGGGGGGAGGGGAGTTCCAGGAGGAGAAAAAGAAGAAAAGGAGAAGAGGAGGGGGAGGGAAATAGAAGTAGAGTGAGAGAGAGGAAATTAATGAGGTTGGAGCAAAATTGAATTTAGGGGAGGCTCTATTTCTGTGGTGCTATTAATGTTGACAGAGACAGCTCTCTCTCTCTCTCTCTCTCACTTTGTCTTTCCTCCTTTTTCACCTGTTCTTCATTCCTCCTGCCTTACTATCCCCCCTCCCGTCCTTCTCATTCTTCTTTCAAATATATCTTTATTCCCACATCTTTCAATACTGCTTCTTGATTTATTTAGTCCTTTCATTAATTTTTTTTTCCCCTCCAGTCTCACCTTCAATCACCCATTTCATTTCCCCACACCCATACTTTTTTTTTTTCATCCTACCTTGTTTACTTCTGTTCCTCCTTTCCACTCTTTCTACTTTCCTACCTTCATTCTCTCCTCCCCTCCTTATGTTCTCCCCATCTTCCCTCCCCCTCCCTCCCTTCATCTCCTCTCTTCTCTCCCTCTCTTCCCACCTTTCCTTTTCTTCTCTCCTTCTTCCTTCTTGGACTGAGTATAGGAGAAAGAAGACAGGGATTGGCATATTTGCTCCTTTTGAGGTTGTTTGCTATAAGCCAGGTTAAACCATGGCACCAACTGCAGAAGTCCTCGGTAAACATAGCAAAGCAGGAAGTATCTCCTCATCCAGTAAATACTTCAGCCGAAGACGAGTGGAGAAAACCTTTTAGTATGGAAGACTGTCGTAGAAAATTCATAGGAAAAGATCAAAGGAAAGCATCTAAATATTCTTAATTTGGTAAAGAGATTAACACCAAACCAAACTTTAGTACAACCACAAGCATACTCTATATTCCTTGACAATCCCTTGACATTATGGTATGATCATTTCTCATTGCACCCCCATCGTCAGACAGTATTTCTCCTTATACTTTTACGTTATTCATTTCATACTGCTGTCTGCCCCATAGTGACATTTCTCATGTCACCTTGCATTGCAGCATCCGGCAAAGAAGTGTCGGCAAACTATTGATCGTGACCGTACATAACGATATTGTTTTGTTGTCTTCAATGCATCGTATCCTTAAAAGAGGACAGGAAGCTAAATAATAATCCTTGCAACTGTTAAACATTATCCCCTTTCGTCCCTTCTTCCCGTCATCCTCCTTCTACACATATTTGCTTCCCTTCTCTTATTACAGCTCCTTTCCATTCTCCTTTTTATTTTTACTTCTTACTGTCCCTTCTTCCTTTATTCCCCCACTAATCATCGTTTCCTTCCATCCATCCAGTTGTCAGTTCATCTTTCCTTTCTTCTTCCTTGCCTCCTTTGTCCTTCCTTACATCATATTTTCCTCCTTACATTTTTCTCAGCTATCTCCCCGTCCCTCTACCCCTAGTTCTCTCTTTTGTTTCCTTCCTTCCGTTCATCTTCTCCTCCCGTATTTCATTACCGTTCCGTTCTTCCTTGCTTCTGTCCTTCCTATCTTCCTGTTACCTACCTCTTCCCCTAATCTTGTTATAGCAGAAGTTAATGATGTGAGGGGAGTACATTCCCTCCTCGGTCTCCTTCTCTTCCTCTCCTCCTTGTCCTCGTCGTCCTCCTTCTCCTTGTCATCCTCTTAGTCCTCCTCCGCTTGTGTCCTCCTCCTCCTCCATTTTCTTTCTTTTTTTTTTTTTGGAAAATGCCACACTGCCATATCCAAAAGTCCCTATATCCTTCCTCCAGTTCTCTGTCTGTCTGTCTGTCTGTCTGTCTGTCTCTCTGTCTCTCTCTCTCTCTCTCTCTCTCTCTCTCTCTCTCTCTCTCTCTCCAGCCATTCTTTCCCTCCCTCCCACCCTCTTTCCTATCCAGAGCTTGTCATCCTGTTTCCCTCCATCCGCTTCCCACTCTATTCTCAGCTTACCTTACAAACTCTTATTTTCTCCCTTCCTTTCTGTCTTCCTTCATCCTTCGCCTTCGATCCGTCTCTCTCATTTGCTTACCTCCCACCCACTATTCTCAAAACTTTTCCTTCCTACAACTTCTCTCTTTCCATCCTCCCTCACTCCTATTCATTTCCCTTTTATATTTGCTTCTTTCTGTCCATCTTCCCTCCATCCTTCCATCCACACTTCCCATTTTCCCTTTCATCATTTTTCCCTCTCTTCCATTGTTTTTTTTAATTACAGTATAGAAAAGCCTGGCAGTAGTATGATAATGTACGATGTTACAGTGTACCTTTTACAGATTAGGGTACACTCCTACTGATTTACTTGGGTCATTCCTATCTAATTCCCCTGGACATTTTTGTAATGTGAATGATGACCTTTCTTATATCTTCCTTTTGGTTTTGGCAGGAAAAAAATTGTAATATGAATTCCCTCAATACTGTAGTTTCCTGGTATCTTGTTTAGCTTCATTTTGCTACCGTTGGATTTTATTTAATTTTTTTTTATCATTATCCTTTTTTTTTTTTTGTTGTTCCCTCTCTACTCATCGATCTTCACCATCTCTTCTCCCGCCTCCTAAACTTCCTTCTCTTCTTTTTCTTTTCCCTCCTCCTCCTCCTCCTCATCATCATCATCATCATCATCATCATCACCATCATCTTCATCATCATCATCATTTTGCTCACTTTCAGCATCACTGTCTCCACCGTCACTATCATCATCTTCGTTGTCATCGTCTTCATCGTCATAATTTTGTCTTCCTCCTCCTTTCTGGCACCCATCTTGCTCTCTTTATGTTTACCTCCCCGCTTTACAATTTCTCTCACTTTTCCCTCCACTCGTCTTTTCACCTCTCCTGCCTCCAGCTCTTTCTCTCACTCTCTCTTTCACTTTTGTCGCTTCTCCTTTGATGTTTCTTTCACTCCCCCCCCCCTCTCTCTCTCTGCACTTGCTTCCATGCCCTGAAGAGTGAGCTTACCGACAGCTTTCGACAGGACTGACAGCTCACGGAGAGGAGAAGAAGGCTTAGATGCACGGAAAGGGGGAGGAGGGAGGAGAGGAGAGGGGGAGGAGAAAGAAGAAAGAAAGGAGAGAGAAAAATAGTAGGACGGGAGTGGAAGGATGAAAGAAAGAAGAGGAAGAGAGAAGAGTAGGAGGTCGAGTAGGAAAGAAAGTGAGAAGGAGAGAGAGAGAGAGAGAGAGAGAGAGAGAGAGAGAGAGAGAGAGAGAGAGAGAGAGAGGTGGGGGATGAATGAGGAAATGGAGAGGAGATATCGAGGGATCTGGTGAGGAGTGAGACTGGACGGAAAAAATGATAAGGAGGAAGGGGAGAATAAGAACAGAGGGGAGACAGCAAAGGCAGGAAATAAAGAAGGAAGAAGGAGTGAGATAAAAGGCCGAGGAAAGACAGAAAAAGGAAAGGAAAAAGAAAGGGAAACAGAAAGAGAGAGAAACTGGATATGGAGACAAGGTTGGCGAAAGGAAGATGTGACTAAGATGGAGAGGAAAGAGCAAAGGGGAGAGAGACTGGAGGAGAGAGCATTAGAGGATAAGATGGAGAATGACACATAAAGAGCAAGACAGAGAACAGAAAAGACAGGGACGAGAAGGGAAGACGAAGGAGAACGAACGAGGAACAGAAGAAGATGGTAATGGAAGGGAAATGAAGAAGGAAGAGGGGAAAATTGGAAGTGGAAGAGAGAGAGAGAGAGAGAGAGAGAGAGAGGGAGGGTGATGAGAAAACGAAAACTGGGAGGGAAGGAAAGAGGAAACTGATGGGAGAAAATACGGTGTAGAACACCAGGAGAACGGGTGAGAGGAGGAAAGAGAAGAAATAGAGCGGAAGAAAGTATGGAGGAAGAGACAGTTGAGAAGAGAAAAAACAGGACAACGGAACAGAAAGGAAGTAAGAAGTAAGGAGGAAGAAAGAGACGGAAGAGGAGAGAGGGAGGAAGAAAGAACTAAATATGAAAGGGAGAGTAGTATGGAAAGACTGGAAGGGTAAGGAAAAGAGGAGGAAAATGAAGAGGGTGAGAGAGGGGGGAGGAGATAAAGGGAGGGGAGGAAAGGTAGAAAGAATGTCGTAAAAAATAAGTAAGCGAGAACATAGAGAAAGAGAAGGAGATGAAGGAAACAGGAGTGAGCGTTCCAACAACTTTATCCACGAGTGATATTTCAAGACAACAGGAAAAGTCCTAAGTGCATGAGGAGAAGGGAGGGGTAGGAGGAAGAAGGAAATGAGGTTAGTGAGAGAGAAGAGAGGGGAGGGGGAAGGGAAAAAGGGAATGGGTAGGGGAGTAGGAAATAAAAAACGAGAGTAGAGAGAATGGATAGAAAAAAAAATAGGAGAGACAGGGAGGACGAGGAAAGGGGGATAGGTAGATGAGGAAATAGTGAAAGGGAGAAATAAAATGATAAGAGAGAACGAGGAGTGAAGCAGTGAGAGAGAGAGAGAGAGAGAGAGAGAGAGAGAGAGAGAGAGAGAGAGAGAGAGAGAGAGAGAGAGAGGCTGAAAACACGGGAGGAGGCAAGGGACAAGAAAAAATGGTATGAAAAAAAAAGAATTAGAAAAGGAAAGGACAGAATAGGAGGATAAAAAAGGAGAGAGGGTTGTGAGGGGAGAAGCGTTTACTGACAGCAATCGACAGGCGTGACAAGCCACGGGTATAGAAAGTAGAAAGAATGGATGGGTTACGAAGAAACTGAAAGAGGGAGACGGTGAAGGGAGAAGAAAGAAGAAAATGGAAGGGAATTGAACTGAAATGAAAGGGAAGAGATATTAGGAAAAAGGAGGAAAAAAGTATGAGGGAAGAGACGGGTAAGGAGGAAGGGAATGAAGGAGACAGTAGGGGATGAGAAAACAATGTGACGAGAAGGATGAAAGAAGGAGGAGTAAGACCAGATAAGGGAAAGGAAAAGGATGGGAAGGGAAGAGAAACGGAAGAAAAAAGGTATGAAACAGGGGATCGGGAGGGGCAGAGCAGAGGAGAGGAGAGAAACAACAGTGGTAAAGAAGATAGAAAACATAATTTTTTTCTAAAATGATTTTAAAGAAATAGAAATAGCAAAAGTGCACGGATAAAAGATGAAAAAAGCACAGAAACAAGAGAGCATTCAGGATGGGAGGGGATTTGGAGACCTATACCCATTTCCACATTCCACCAGCTACAAGTTTGTGGCTAAAGTGTGGAATGTATGTGTATAGGTTGTAAAATCTCCTCCCATCCTGAATGCTCTCTTATTTCTGTTTTTTTTTTTCTTCTCTTATCTGTGCACTTTTGCCATTCCTACTTGTTAATCATTTTAGAAGAAAATGTTTGTTTTCTAGTTCTGATCTTTTGGTGGAAATATAATTATGCATAAAGCAAGAGTTAGAATTGGATTGTTAAATGCACAGCATACTGAAAGCCTAAAACGGGGGTGCTTTCCCGTGAAAAGAAGTGCTTTGGTACGTTCTTTAACTGTTGGCGAGCTGTAGCTAACCATTATTGCGTAAAATGGCATAATTTCGAGTGACCATGATGCGATTTTCAGGCCATAACTCGCGAACCGTAGCCTGAATACTTTTCTAAACATGAAAAGAAACATTTACACTTGACAAGCAAAGTTATGGTGTATACTATGCTCGCGTGCGCCTTTTTATTCTGGAGTGATGAAGAAAATTGAAAGACACTGAGAATAAGAATAAAATCTATATTTTTGCGGTTCGCATTTGCGACTCCTATAACGGTTAGCAAGACTTTGTGAGTAGTTTTGCACTTGAATAGCGAAGGTCTTTTAGTTCATAAACTTAGAACTGGGTTTTGCGACCGTTTTCTCGCGCATACTCCTATACCCTATAGCACAGGCTACACTGTGCCCTATAGGACAGGACGCCATTTTGAACCTGCGCCATTCCTACTTAAGGAGTGCTACCGCACTCTGTGATAAGAAGGGGGAAAGGGAGCGTGAATGGAGTGAGAGAGAAGAGAGGAGGGAGGACGAGAGAGAAGGATCGGAGGGAAACAGCAGTGTTAATAGTGTGAAGTGAGAGAGGGAAGAACGGGGACGTGAAGGGAGTGTGAAAGAAGAGAGGAGGGGGGGGGATGAGGATATGAAAGAGGGAAGGGGAATGAGAGAGAGAGAGAGAGAGAGAGAGAGAGAGAGAGAGAGAGAGAGGCAGTAGAGAAAAAAAGTGGAAGAAGAATGGGATGTTGAGGGGAAAAGGAAGAGGAAGGCAAGGGAAGAAGAGAGAGGTATGGGAAGGAGGGAGGAAGGTGGAGAGGAAAGAAGAAACGGGAAAGGAAGGAAGGAGAAGGTTCAGAGTAAAAACATACGAGGGAGGGTGAAAAAAGCGGGAGACTTGGGAAGCATCCAGGAAGAGAGGGAGTGGGAGAAGGAGGGACGACAGTAGCGAGAAGAGAGCGAAAGGAGAAAGGGATTAACATTTAATAAGGTTCTGAAGTCAAAAGGGTTTATGTTTGCTTCTTTAATTGTTCATCAAAAAGATTTTCAGGCATATAATATTATATAACATAAACATGCATAGATTACTGTGGAAGAAGAAGAAGAAGAAGAAGAAGGAGGAGGAGGAGGAGGAGGAGAGGAAGAAGAAGAAGAAGAAGGTGAAGGAGAAGAAGAAGGAGAGAAGAAGATAAAAAAGAAGAAAACAAGAAAATGAAGATGAAGAAGATAAAAAAAGAAGAAAGCAAGAAAAGGAAGAAAGGAAAGAAGAAATAACAAGAAAAAGACGGGGAGAGAGAGAGAGAGAGAGAGAGAGAGAGAGAGAGAGAGAGAGAGAGAGAGAGAGAGAGAGAGAAGGAAGAAGGGAAAGAAGAAGAAATAACAAGAAAAAAACGGAGAGAGAGAGAGAGAGAGAGAGAGAGAGAGAGAGAGAGAGAGAGAGAGAGAGAAGGAAGAAGGGAAAGAAGAAGGAATAACAAGAAAAAGACGGAGAGAGAGAGAGAGAGAGAGAGAGAGAGAGAGAGAGGCACTGATGCTTGAGAAATGTAATATGAGAGTAGGTAGAAAAAGGTGGAAAGGACAAAGACGAAGAGGCTCCAAAGACACAACAGAAAGACAAAGACATGAGTGACAGAGAGACGGAACCCAGTTACCAGAAAGAGCAACAGAGTGATAGAACCTAGATACCAGGAAGAGCAACAGAGAGACAGAGACAAGGGAGGAAGTGCATACACAAAGGGCGAAAAGAGAGAAAGAGAGATGGAAAGAGTTAGACAGGGGGAAAGAATGGCGGTTGATAATAGAGAGACAGGGTAAGAAGGAAACAGAAATAGAGAGACAGGAAAAGACAGAGAAACAGACAGTAGGAAAAGATCGAGAGAGAGGGAGGCCCCACAAATGTAGCTTCAAAGTGGGCCATTTGCGTGGTCTGGCGGTTTGCTAAAAGCCCCTCCAGCAGGAAAAGGGTCTCAGTGGGGAGGGGGGGGGGGCAGAGGAGTAGAAGGGAGAGAAGGAGATGGAGAGAACGGGATATGAAGGCGGAAAGGAGGTGATGGAAGAAAAAAAGAAGAATGTTGATGGAAGATGTACAAAGGAGTACATAGGATATACAGACATCAGGTGGTCTACTTGGCTAGAGCTTGGTTGTCTACAATGTTACATTATACTGTAATTACAATAACGATCTAAACAACGAGTTAGAGAATAGAACGGAAAAGTGGAGGGCTCTCCGCTGCCCACTACTTGCTCAGGCTTGACACTGTACAAGGGGAACAGAAAGATTAATACCGTGATATTTGAAAAGGACAAATAAACTTTTTTTGTGGAAAGTCTGATAAATAAATAGTTAGCTGTATATAATTTATAATATGCAAATTTGATAAATGACCAACCAACCAACCAACCAACCCCCCCTGCGTACACAACCAGTACTGGAAAAGAGAACAGATTAAATAAAGGAGGAAAGGGAAGAAAAGGTGAAGGACAGGGAAAGGGATGAAATACAGAGGAGGCAAAAAAATGGAGAAAGGACAGGAGTGATAAAAATGCCAGAAGAGAACGGAGAGACAGAGGGAAAACAGAAGAAAAAGGGAATGATGGAGGGAGGGAGGGAGGCAATAAGAAGGATGAGATTAGAGCACTGAAGAAAAGAAGTAAAGACAGGAGGGATGAAGAAGGATAGGGGAATGGAAGAGAAGAAAACTGGAAAAAGGGTGGCAGATGAGAGGAAGACGTGACACAAGGAAGGGAGCAAAGAAAGGTGAAAAACAGATGAATGTAGGGTGTAAGGGAAGTAAAGCACAAAAAAATGACGGAGTTGAGAGGGTAATGAATGGGTGGTTGAAGCAGAAAGAAGGACGAAACTAGAAGGAGAAATTGAGGGAGTGTGAGATAAGGAAAGACAGAAGAAATACGAGTGAGAGGAGAAGAGCTAGAGTGGGAATAAAGTACAGGTTAATGGGGGCAGGCTAATGGAGGTGTAGGATATAAGGGAAAGAAAAAAATGGAGCAGGGGAGGAGAGAGAGAAATGGAAGGAGGGAAGGGGGAACAACGTAAAACTGGAAGGAGGGAAGAAGAGGGAAGAAAGGGATGAGGAAATCAAACATTAAAGAATGCAAACAGCAACAAGAACTGTAAAACAAGAAAGCTCCTCCATCCACCAATTCCACCGACCAGTGACAGCAGAAGAACCATCATGTAACAAAGGAAAACTCATTGTAATTTCGGAGGAAAGGATGACTGGAAAACAGCATTCTGCACTGCCGATGTCTGTCATAGAAATAAAATACTGACCAATAATGTTTTTCTGTTTCTGCATTCTCTTTAAACCGGAAAAAGAAATTCAGTAAGCAATTTTTGTGAAATTTAGCTGTGAAGAAGCAAGAGTACATATTTGTCAAAGCTTCAGCCTACAGCAGTTCAAATCCAACAGTTACTGATATTATTTAGAACAGAAGACACCTCTAATCTGGTGTATGGAACTATCATCTTTTTTTTTCCTTTCTCTGTTCATATTGTTAAATAAGGATACTTTTATCGTTAATTCTATAGCACGTCTTATCATACTCTTGTGCAACTTGCCTTGTACGTTTACAGCCCCACTAAACAACAAATCTTGAGTTTAGCTGAAGTGTTTGCAAGTACTGTACTTCTGTAAACATTACCTGTAGTGTAATTTGACCAGTCTGCTATGGATAGTTACCGACTATTTGGTCATCATATCACTTGAAATTTGCATAAGCTTTGTTTAAATCTTCTAACAATCTGTACAATGGTAAGTTGTATAAATTTAGCATATCGAATCATTTGTTCTCAATTTATTTTATTTATTTTTTCCCATCACCCTTCACTATGTACTCTGGGAAGTTTCACTATATTCTTTTTTTTCTATTCATGTCAAGTGAAATGAACACAGTACTCATTATATGGGTATAATAGGGAACTGCTGAAGATCACTTTAGTGACTCGCTTATTTGATGTCAATTTCTGCCTTAGAATCCAGTGACTTTCTTAACCTTCATTATTGCAGATGTGCTCGTATACTAAGATTTCATGTATATACTAGGAATACATAAACAAATGGGAAAATTAACATATGGGTGGCACCCCCCTCTATCAGTGACTTTTTGACCTGTTTGAGAGAAAATATGTAAGACATATACAGTACAGTACAGTAGGATCTCGCCAATAATCTCTAACTGGTGCCTGAAAATAATAAGATTAGTTGATAAACTGTCATGAGTAATATAAAATTCACCTTAAACGAGTTAATAAGGTGTTTGGTGTGATGATTGTTTCGAGGCCTGTGCATGGGGGCTACTGTGGAGTACCCCCTGACCCCTCGCTGGCCTCATCCCCACTCCTGCCTCTCACGCCAGGGTCACCTACTTCCGTCAACAGATCATCAAACCCCACAAAGTCAAAGCCTTCAGGAAAGGCCCCAGTGTCATCAATGTCATCATCTACTCAACCCCTCTCTGTTGTTCTTCATCGGCTGGCTGGCGCTGTGAAAGAAAGTGAATGATGAGTGACTGATGACAGGCATTCACTCATTCGTGATACTGTTTCTGGCATTTTCTTGAAATCTGATTTACAAGTCCAATCATTAGTCATTTCTTCTAATGGCGGCACTCTCTCCATCTCAACAGACTTGAGTTGTGGCAGGAATGCTGACCACGCATGTTTAACAGTTGCCAATGTCGTATTATTCCAGGTTTTGACAAAGAAATTTATGGCCTGTCGAACAATCGAATATTATATTTTTTTCAGAATACAACAACAGTAATTATGGTTGGAGTTGCAGGTATGCCAGGTGGAGCAGGTGAGTCAGGTGGGGCTGTGGAGGTGGAGGGGGATTGGCTGGTGAGTCATGGGGGGCAGTGGAGATGGAGGGGATGGCTGTGGGCGAGTCAGGGGAGGTGGTGTGGGGAGCATCCACCATCTCCTTCTCACTACTACTTACATTTTCAGCAATTTCCTTCACCTCTTCTTGTTTGTCTGTTTCATTCCTCATCTTGTTATGGACATATTTGTAGTATAACAACTTGGCATTTGTGAAATAACAGTTATTCATGTGAATCCCAATTTTATTATAGAAACAGGTGATGAGGGTGGCGTGTAGTAGAGAGGCAGATGTCATGCTCAGGGTTAACACTGGAAAACACCGGTTTTGGTCAGTTTCTGCCTGCCGCCTCACGTCGTGTGAGTGTGACTCGCGTACTCTGGTTGGGAATATATTAAAAACAGATCCTCATGCACTAGGGGTTTCGTGTACTAGGATCTCGCATACTGGGGGGTGTACTGTACCACCAAGCCATTTAATTGTTTTGGCCATCAACAGGATAGGTTAGGTATACCTTTTTTATCTACAGGAGGGGAATCATACCGTAATGCCTTCTTTACTTTCCATTAACTGCTTTCTTTTATTTTTATTTTTTATGTGTCTGACTCTGGGCATAGGCTTCAAAGCCTGCTCTCAAGGCCCAGTAGTCCTCCTTCCTACCATACACCTCTCTTCATGTCACCATTTTGGCGCTAACACCCACCATCCATATTGAATACATGCTAGGGCTGTCTCATACAGGACTGGTGTATTGGTATTAGCGGGGGTACTTTTATAACATGCCGCTGGGTCTTCTGGTAGATCAGGAAAATCTGCTTTTATGAAATTCAAATCCTTAAAATGTGCCCTGCCTCAGCCGGGATTCGAACCTGGGTCCATCAGGATTGCAGGCCGCCTCTCTACCTATTCAGCCACAGCCCTCCAGCAATGTAGTGTCCCTGCTTCTGGATGTGATGACATTCTTTATGCTATGATTTGCCATTTGCCGTATGATTCTCTGTTAATTTTAATAGAACTTTATAATAGGATATGGGACAAGGTACAGTCCACACCAACTGGACTATGGATATATGCCTCCCAGATCCTGAACCAGGTAAGGATCGTTCTAATGTCCAATCATCGCCCAATTTGTTTGACATCTTGTGTGTGCAGACTATTTGAAATGATGGTTAGTGTGAAGCTAGTTTGGTATCTAGAGAGGAATGGTTTTATCTTGTCACCACAATGTAGATTGCATAGGCTGCAATGTACATCATAAAACCTCATCAAACTTGTGTCAGCAGTATGTGAGACTTTTGCATCTCAGCATCTTGTGGTTGTGTTCTCTGATTTGGAAATAGCAAACGATGTGGTATGGCACCATGGCATTCTGAGTAAGTTTCATAGTTTTGGGCTGTGTGGCTGCCTGCCATTGTTTCTTAGTGATTTACTGACAAATCACAGTTTTCAAGTCCATGTGGGCTTCTCACTCTGTGTCCCTCAAGTTCAGGAGAAAGGTGTTCCACAGGGGAGTGTGCTCAGTGTTCCTTTACCTGCCCTTGCTATGACTGGCATAAAAAGTTCCCTGCCTAAAGGAGTGTCTTCCCTTTATTCAGATGACCTACCGATATGGTTTGCTTGTTCCCGAATGGGTGCAGTCAAGAGGGGAATGCAGCTAGCACTGGGCAGTGTCGTCAAGTGGGTGGAACAGAAAGGCTTTGATTTTTCTTCAAGCTCGACTGTGGCTATGCATTTTCGTAGAATAATGGGGGGGTCATCCACCTCCTGATTTATTTCTAGGAGGACGCCGGCTACAATGCATGGAGGAGATCACCTTTCTTGCCTAACTTTTGGCTATTAGCTAACTTGGGTTTCACATATGAAACTCCTATGAGTGTCGTGCATGCAAGCAATGAGTTTATTGAAGATATTATCTCACACTTCATGGAGTGCTGACTGGAAAACACTTCTACACCTGTACCAAGACTTAGTGAGAGTTAAACCTACCTATGGTTAAGAGGTCTACTCCTCCTCTACTGTGCAGCGGCTTAGTGTTCTTGATCCTGTGCATCACGCTGGTTTGTGTCTTGCTACTGGTGCTTTCAGATCCATTGCAATTCCTAGCTTGCTGTTGGAGGCTGGCATGCCTCCCCTAGACCTACAGTGCAAGTCACTAATCGTTGAATGCAGAAACCGTGTGAGACATATGCCAGACTCAGAAACTGCTGTTTGTGTGTCACAACAGTCATTTTTCCAACATTATGATTTTCATCCTCGCATTCCACATCCTTTTGGGTACAAGATGAGGCAGATTATGGGGGATTAAGGTCTGTCTGCAGAGCCTGTCTGCCCTGTTCAGCTCCGAAGAATCGCTCCATGGTTCCTTCAAGAGGTGTGTGTGTGCAGAGACATTGTAGGTACCAAGTCCTATATCTCTTCTCAAGGTCTCTATCGGCTATTTTTTGATCATCCATCCATCACAGTGGCACCATCCCTTTATATACAAATGTTTCAAAGCCAGACAAAATTTAATGTGGGGAGGAAGTCTTCCTCTAGAGTCCTCTGCTTCTACTGTGGAATTGACCATCGTTGTTTTAGCTCCTCAGCTGATTTTAACATATGAGGAGGCTTCTTTTACGATTTTTAGTGACTGTCTAAGTGCCATTGTTAGCTCTCCAGTTCTTTAGTTCAGCTCATCCCCTGGTCATTGCCATTCTTGGTTGCCTTTTCCTGATGCAAAGGGGTTGTATACTTGTCCAGTTCTGTTAAGTTCTTGCACATGTTGGTGTGGAGGGTAATGAGAGGGCAGCTGATTATTTAATAGTTTGAATGCATAGTTGTGAAGAAAGTTTAATTTAGCGAGATTTGTTATTGCTTTTGCATGGTTTCTATTAGTTTTTAATTCACTGAGGGATTCAGATTTTCTTAAAAGTAAAAGCTATATTGTCAGGACTATTGCTTCGTAGCTCTGGCACAATTGAATCCGATCTTGTAGTAAATTGTTGATTGAATATGAACAATTTAGTTAGGTCAAAAACCTCACTTCCGTGATCATTCTCTGAATAGTAAGGTTTGATGCTTGGTTTGACTTCTAATAACTTTTATAAAAGATTTAGCCACCATGTCCCTCAAAAAAAATCCTGACATTTTTCGCCAGAGGCCCAAATCAAAGATGGCCATGGCGCCATCTTGAAAAATTAAATTTTGAACCAAAGCACATAGAACAATGTACAACGACACTTTTTTGAGGTAAGTCGACCATGAGGATTCCAAATCAGACATTAGTTTGATGTTACAGCATCTCTGTGACCCAGAAATCCAATGTGACCGCCATCTGGTAGCTCAAAAATGGAACTTTTGTACTTAAAACAACCACCTCCATAAGAATCTTTTACAGTAAAGTGATGAATAATATAATTAATTGATAAATTCATGGCAAGGAAACTCATTACATTTCAAAATAAGCTTTTTTAATAGCATTAACTTGAACAGTTTTCAATTGAAACTACTTAAAATTTGTCAGTAGAAAATAATTACATCCTGAAAATGGTACTTTTTGTCCATTTTCTGTAGACAAATTACACCAAAACTCAAATGAAACTTTTAGAGGTCACCAGTTATGCTGTTGTGTCATACTTTACACTGTTATGACATTGTAAGTGATGAATCAGTATTAGTACATAATCTGTGTATTATAGCCTTGAGATTATTAGCAGTCCAAATCAGAGCACTCTGCCTCACTATATTCTGAATCATCAAATTCCAATGAATCCTCCCTCCCCCTCTGTACACCCACCAAAAAAATTATCGTTACCTCTGGGTGCGATGAACTCTGAAATGATTTGTAAAAGTGAAACTGTGTTCATCTGGTACTGGTAATAGTTCAGAACCCTTGGTCCTTTTGTCTTACTGTATCACACCACAAGGGTTACAAATATTTTTTTTTGGGGTGTACATCATCATATCACCTCATCCACCTCCTTGCTATCATCTTCCTCACTCCCTTCAGCAAGCCCTGGTGCAGGTAGATGTGTCGGGAGAGCAGGTTGTATGTGGCAGACAGGGCGACAGCGACCATCCATCAGCTCCCAGCTATGTCCAAGTGGTGGAGGGGTGGCGCACAAGGTAAATTAAGTAGTTTGCATAGGGGAAATGTTGGTGTAGGCTATCTGCATCTGGAGGAAGACAAATGAGTTATTTCTTTTTCAGCATCTTCCACCTAGCTCCATTGGCTTCAATCATGGTGCTGCTCTTGTTGTCACCATAGATCACGTTTCATGTGAACTGGAAGAGCTCCTCTAGCATTTCCTCCTCAAGATCAATGGTATCTCAACACTGGAAGAGTTGACATTTGGCCAGAGGGCTATTCGCCACCCAGTCATACACCAACTTCTTACCCTTGCCATAGAAGCCTGAGTCAGCATCACAGCCTGTCATACAGTGCAGCTACACAATACACTGCTATCTCATCAGTCACCAGGGCGTGGCATAAGACAGTCTGCTGCTTCCTCTTGATAAAGAGCATTCTGGGCAGCTGCTGAAAGATGACCACTGCCGTAACGTAGGAATTGGTATCAACGATATCAATGACAACAGGGCTAGTGTAGCCTGACTAGTGCAGAACTGCATGAGTGGAAAAAAGGACAGTGTCAACCTAAGACTGGTCAAAGCTGTAGTTCTCCATTAGTTTCTGGGTTGACAAGTTGGTGCAGTGGGAGCCAGCAGAGTAGACAGTCCCTTCATCAACACTCTCTGCAAGGTGTGTCAGGTAGTCGCATATCATTTTCTGATGCGCCTGTTGTTGCTGCCACTACATAGCAGTGTTTTGAACGCTTGGGGAAAAGGGAAGGGGTTGCCTAATATCATGTAGGTGTTGGGGATATGTGCCTTACCCTATACCCGCAGGTGTCGCTCATTATCTTTAGTTGAGTAATGTGCTTCATACAGGTCGTTCACACAGATGATACGTTCAGCATCAACATGGTGGGCAAGGATAATGAATGACACCTTGTGGACGTAGTCAAACCATTTGTATGGGGTGCCATGTTGCATATGTCGATCTTCTGCGGATGGAGTTGCCATCCTCCAGATCATGGCCACGTCAACGAGAGTGGTGTAGGGTTCCTGCAGATCTACAGATTGCAGAGAGAATCTCTGGATGAGCTTTTTCTTCTGAGTCTTCCTGTATGAGCCACTGGAGTTGAATAGGGTCATACACTCCTCAACAATGCAATGTTTCAGCAACTCGGTGAGGGCCACAAGTTGACTGACTAACACCAGGTAGATCACCATTCTGAGAATTCTCCACTCCATTTCAGCAGCTCTTGCTCTGAGTGCCTCCCCAGGTTTCTCCATGTCTGTCACTGTGGCAACGTCAAGCATTTGCTCAGAGGGATGGATGCATGGAGGGAGGTAATCTTAT
This sequence comes from Coenobita brevimanus, assembly GCF_032717465.1. NCBI lineage: Eukaryota > Metazoa > Arthropoda > Malacostraca > Decapoda > Coenobitidae > Coenobita > Coenobita brevimanus. Next base: position 30,509,160 of record NC_136957.1, on the reverse strand, counting down.
TGAACACCTGCTCTCACAAGAACCTGTTTAACTTTTCCTCCCCAGCAGCACAGGCTGAGTTGAAGTCTGCATCAAGCTCATCAGAGGCACGCATGGCTGACTGCAGTGTGAGGAGAGTGGCTGAGGATGGGTAGAATGGAAAGGAGTCAAACTTGTGCATGCATGTGACCAGGTCCTGCATGCACTGCTCATCTTTATGCAACCGTTTTCATCTGCATTCCATGTGCTTCCTCTTGGTTTCTTCCTAGTTGGCCAGGGCATTATGAGCTACCAGGATCCGAGTCACATTGTTCACGTTTCTGGAGTGCACCAGCAGCTGCTTCTCATTCCGAAGGATGGACAGCCAGCCAGACTTCATTTTGCTGCCTTTATTCATGGTGCATTCAGTCTACATATCCCAGGCCATGTTGGAGTAGGGGTTGCCTTTGATGGACTGAGCAAAGCCACTATGAATAAAGGTGACCTGATCAGCAGGGAGAGCTGTCAGCATGGCCCAAAAGCCAGATAGCCACCTACGATACCCATTGTTGTTGTACGCTACCATCCATAGCAGCGTGGTATGCAGAGAGTTGGGGTATTCATCCCAGTTACAGATATGGGCTGTGCGCACAAGATACTGTCTGCATAAGCACATCCATCATGGACAGGAAGTCTCTCCAGTAGTTTGCCATGTCACTGACCTCCACCTAGGTGAATAAGTTGTTGATGAGGCGGTCAAGGTCAGCATCCTCTTCCAATGCTACATGAACAGCAGTGCGGGATTCTTGGAAGAAACTTGTATCTCTCAGAATCTCAAGGTTCTCTCTCGTGTCATCAGCCAGGTGGGGAGTGAGCCACATCTGCACCAGCTGACTCATGAGTGCCTCATACATGAGCCTCGAGCAATGCAGCCCCCTCTTGTAATGCTTGCCTTTCAGCACACAATCAATGGAGCCCTTGCCAGCAACTCCTCCTGCCACAAGTACCTCTCCAAGCTGACTCCCCTTGTAGCGCTTTATATAGCGCTCATCATCACACACTGTGTGTGGAAGGGACCCAGAAAGGGCACAATGCCACGGTATTCGTTTGGGTTCTCGGCCTTGAGCAGGGTGGTGAGGAGGTACACAGGTTGATCCCTCACTAAGAACGCAAAGGGCATGCACTTAATGGCGATGATGGTAGACAGCTTGTCCATGATGCCATTCACAACGGACTTGTTGGGTTGTTGACTATAAGACGTGAAAATAAGCCTTGCTTTTCCCTTGCTCTGCCTTCAAGCAAACATGAAACCAATTGTAGGAAGGAATAGTCTGCTTAGCTGCATCAGGGTGGTCACCATTCACGTCCTTATGAGCAAGAGCATGAATAATGCTCTGCTTGCGCTGATGCTCTGTACTTGACGAGTATGTAATGGGCTTAGGGCGGATGGGAGGCTGTCTGCATTTGGCGGTCCTATACGATGTAACAACCTGCATCTCAGACGCCTTCTCAGTAAGTGCCTGTGACACAGTCTTGGCATCTTTGATGCGCCCTTGCTCATCCTGGATGTTTGCCTCGAACTCCAGTACGAGACTTTTTAGGCGCTGCAGAAACATCCAGTTGGAGTGATGTTCAGTCCCCCCTCCTCTAAAGGTGTCGCTGGTAAAGTCGTCACTGTCAATAATACTGATGCTTGGTTCTCCCTCAGTAATCTCATCAGGACAGATCGGGCATCACTCGAGGTCATGCATGGCCCATAGGTCACACAAGAGAAGCAAGTTCTGGCAGCTGTTTCTCATGCTGGGCTTATAGTACGAGTCAAGAAGTTGCTTGTTTCAAGTTACTCCTTGAAGGGCAACAGTGACACTGATGGAGGTAGTGGTGGGTTGCTTTGTGATGTGCTGTGTGATGAACGATGCAAGAGAAAGTGTGCTTTCCCCTGCAAAGCAGATAGCAGATGGACCATGAGAGGCGAGAGCTCTTCCTCCTCGTCTGACTTCTCAATTCTCGGCGGCCACTGGTTGAGTTTGATTCACTTGACCTCACCCTTTAGCTGCTCAGCCACAGTGCACACAAGTTGCTCAGTGCTGACACTGATGGTGGAGAGCGATGCTTCGACATATGGACATATGACCACAGTAATAAACACGAGTTTTCAAAACGCTATAACATTACTAAGTACTGATAGTCATTACCACATTTTTAAAAAATCACTAGCATACACATCATAAAAAACATCATGCCACTCTTAGAAATGTAAAGGACAGACATCATTTAGGTAAACAAAAATATCTTGGGACGGTGGGGTAACAAGTAAGTGCATCAGTTGCGGCTGACTGCCTAATGACAGTGTACCCTCATAACCACTCAAGGCTGCTGTTTGAACGTGAACCAACCTGATACACGCACCTGAAACCGTCGTACTCTCTCTCTCTCTCTCTCTCTCTCTCTCTCTCTCTCTCAATAGATTTTAATACACTTTCGTCAACTATTTACGTTACCTCTGGAAACCCTCCCACGAACTCCTGGGGGTTTGCAATCCTCAGGTTAGGAACCTCTGAGGTAGGGGAAACATAACAGATAAGAGATATGAAAGTCAACTATGATAGGGGTAGGAAGAGAAAGACGCCCTGGTGAGGGTTGAGAGGGAAGGGAGGGGAAAGGAAGGATAAAAGAAGGGAAAGATGGGAGAGAAAGGGCATGAAAAAGAGGGAACGGAAAAATATGGAGAAAAGATGTGGAGACTGAGAGAGATAACAAGGAGGCACGAGGGAAAACAGCAGATAACGGTGGAAGGGCGGGGAGGTGGAAGAGACGTGGGAGAAGGGAAGACTACAATGGGAAAAGAGAAAGTGAAGGAGAAGGAGTTGTTGAAGGAAGAATGGAGGAAATGATAGGGTATGGGGAGAGGAAAGGTGGGCAGAGAGGAGAAAATGCGGAAAGGAATGGATAGGGTGATGGAAAATGAAGAGACGGAGGAAGGGAGGGAATTGGGGAATCGTTGAGGAAAGACTGAGAGGAGGAGGAGGAGGAGGAGGGGGGGGGAGGAGTGGAATAAAATGCAAGTTAATGAAGACTAAGGAATGAGGGAGCAACTAAAAATTTAGGGGAAATAAGTGGACGCAGAATATATTAAGGAGATGGAGGGAGGATAAGGAAGGAAAAGGAGGAGTGAGAAAGTGGGTGAGAAATGGATGGAAAGTAAATAGAGGGTTACAGGGAGGGAGGAAAAGCGACTTGAGAGGAATATAAGGGAAGGGAGAGAAGACTGAAGAAAAAAAAGGAAGGGATGGGAGGAAAGAGGAGAGTATAAGGAGGGAAATGGTAGGAAAAAATGGAGAAGTAAAAGGGAGTAGGAGGGAGGAAAGAATGGCTGGGGAACGAAAGGGGATAGAAGACGTGAAGATACTGGAAACGAGAGAGATAAGAAGAAAACGCTTGGAAAAGGGAGAAGCCCGAAGAATTTGACGGAGGCAGAAGGGGTAGGATAAAGACAGGAATGATAGATGAAGGGGAGAAGAAATGGAGGGACGAAGAAAGGGAAAGGTGGAGGAGGTAGAAAGCAAAATTTATAATGGCAGAGGAATGGCAGAGGAGAAATAAATGGGAGGGGAAAGGGAGAGATGGGGGCAAAAGGGAAATGAAGGTGGAGGATAGGAGATAGAGGAAAATGAGATGGAGGTACGGAGAAGGATAAGATATGAAAGCAGGAAGAAGAAAGGGGGATATAAAAAGGGAGGGTACATAAAGGGAAAGGGGAAGGATGGATGAAGAGATTGAGAACAAAGGAGGAAGAAGATAATGTAGCGGGAGGGAAAAGGACTATACAAGGGTGGAAAGTAGGTGAACGAAGAGAGAGAGAGAGAGAGAGAGAGAGAGAGAGAGAGAGAGAGAGAGAGAGAGAGATTTCTATCAAAAGAATCTTGTACGTCATTTATATTTTTGTATAATAGGCATGTTACGCTTCCTTGCCTGAATAAGCTGAAGAACAATAACAACTTGCCAAATAATGAGATAAACTTTTAAGAGGGGTAACATGGCATCCTAAGCCTGAGAAGAAAACATCCAAGGGAATATCAATGTTATCTAGCCGACACAAAACCCTGATAGTGAGAAGGTATCACAGTGCCATGAAAACCTAAGATAAATGTCATAGTATACAAACATATGGTAAAGGAGAGGTGCAAGGTAGTTTCTTTTGTCATCCCGGTAAACTCTGAAAGAGATTAGAATGACTAAAGAAGAAAATATTAGGCTGTCCAGTTCAACGACGCAGTAAATTTTCCCTTGTAAACACCAAACCATTTTATTTAATGCAGAAGAAACTCCTTATGGTGGGGCTGTTAGTGAAGCGTGTACATAACCTCCCGGGTTTGTGCATCTGTTTTAGACCGAATGATATCGCCTGTTGGTAGTAAGGTAGTAAGGATGATCTCAATAAAACGTAACTGGATTCAAAGGGATATTACTACATAAGATGAGTACCAGTATGGAAAAAGTGTCAAGGAAACTCGTATACAGTATAAGATGGATCACTCAGTAAATGGAACACCAGCACCCTACAGTTGCTCTGAGGGTTGAATATTTGACTTTGCTTGATGACTTTTACATTCAGGTATTCTTTTTTTCTTTCTTTTTAAATCTAGTTTCCGTACATCATCCTTACTTTACTCTCATCTCTTGCCAGGTGTCTTCTAGATCAAAATGGAAACTGTTGTTATAAAGTGAGACATCTGATCTTTGCATTTGACCTTGACATTTGACTGCTCAAATATTCTGACAACTTCATTCTTACATTATCCCCAGTCCTTACACCAGATCTGGTCTAAATCGAGTCAGTAGTGCTTAGGATGACCTTGCTTTTTGACCCTGACCTTTGACCTATTGTACTCAAATGCAGTCTGTTAGAAGATGTACAGTTTCAATGTAATTTGCTGAATTCCAATAAAAACTTATTTATTTATTTCATACACTAACAGACAGAATAACATAAACATACTCCATGTTATAATACCCTCGCTGCTTTTATCGGCAATTAAACGGTACCAGAGATTTTCTGAAGTCCTGGGTAATAACAGTAAATGATGTTAAGTACCAATAATGTAGAAAAGCAAGAGAAGTTCTGATACAACTTTTCAACTGTACGAGGGTCATTTTGACAATACATTTAGGACAGATGAGGTGCTAGGGATCAGTAAAGCCAGTGAGACGTGTATGAAGAATGAACCACTTCACAACGATAATGAAATATTCTGTTGTATTCATGCTACTTCCAGCGACATTGCTCGGTATGAATGACCTTTCCGTGAAAAGATAAATAACGGCTGTCCAGAGTCGAACATTTCCAGTTCAATAATTCTCTCCTATACAATCTAGAGAGAGCAAGAATAAAATATTAAAGGCGTCTCTGTTGGGAAGCGGTTGGAGTAACAAATCAGAGCACGTCACACACACACACACACACACACACACACACACACACACACACACACACACACACACACACACACACACATATATATATATATATATATATATATATATATATATATATATATATATGTGTGTGTGTGTGTGTGTGTGTGTGTGTGTGTGTGTGTGTGTGTGTGTGTGTGTGTGACGTGCTCTGAGAAGGGAGAAAAAGTTAGCAGATGGAGAGAACACTTTAAGGAATTTTTGAACATAGAGGATGGAAGTAATGCGAGTATAAGGGGCTGGGGAATGGCTGGGAGAAGGAGGGAGGTGAGAAGACAGGAAGAAATCAGTAGGATAGAAGTTGTGGAAGCAATGAAGAAAGTTAAATTGGGGAAAGCCCTGGGAATTGATGGAGTGTGTGGTGAAATGCTGAAGCATGGGGGAGAGATAGTAGTAGAATGGATGTGGAAGATGTGCAGATTGGCCTGGGAGGAAGGTAGAGTCGCGGAGGATTGGAAGACAGGTATAATTATTCCCTTGTACAAAGGAAAAGGGGAAAATGAAGTGTGTGGTAATCATAGGGGCATTTGTCTTCTTAGTATAATAGGAAAAGTGTATGGTAGGATACTTATTGACTGAGCTAGAGAAAGAACAGAGGAATTAGTTGGAGAAGAACAGGGAGCCTTTAGGAAGGAAGAGGTTGTGTAGATCAGATATTCATTCTTAGATCTTTAGTGGAGAAGTTTCTAGAGAAACGAAAGAAGTTGTATGCGGCTTTCATGGATTTGGAGAAAGCATTTGAAAGGGTGGATGGACAAGGATTATGGAAAGTATTAAGAATATATGGAGTAGATGGGAAGTTGTTTAATGCTGTGAAGAGTATGTATGATGGTGCTAACGCTGCAGTGCATGTGGATGGTGAACTGAGTGAATTTTTCTCTTTGAAGGTTGGATTGGAACGGGGATGTGTCATGTCTCCATGGTTGTTCAATTTGTACATGGATGGGGTAATAAAAGAGGTACAAGGTAGGGTAGTGGATGTTGGAGTGGCCCTGGTGAGAGAGGGTAGTGATTGGAAAGTCTCTGTACTGTTGTTTGCAGATGATAGTGTGCTGTTGAATGAAGACAAAGGGGAGCTGCAAGGCTTGGTGGATGAGTTTGGGAGAGTGTGTAAGAAACGGAATCTAAAGGTGAATGTAGGGAAGAGTAAAGTGATGGTCTTTGAGAGAGGTGAAGTCAGTGAATGTACAGCGAGATTGGATGGTGAGGAATTGGAAAATGTGAGTACGTTTAAGTACTTGGGTAGTGTGATGAGTAAGGGTGGAGGTTTGGAGGGTGAAGTTCTTGAAAGGGTACAGCAGGGAAGAAAGGTTGCTGGTTCCTTGAAAGCAGTGATAAGTAACAGGGAAGTGAGCATGGAAGTGAAAAAGTTACTACATGACAGTATTGTGATACCAACTCTAACGTACGGAAGTGAAGCTTGGACGTTGTTGGAAGGACACAAGTCAAGAGTGAGAGCAATGGTAATGAGTTATTTAAGAGGAGCCTGTGGAGACACATGGAGGGACAGGCTGACGAATGAGGATATAAAGGAGCGTTGTGGTGTGGATGTGGATGTGATAGGAAGCGTTAGGAGGAATACACTGAGGTGGTTTGGCCATGTGGAGAGGACGGAGGGTGAAAGACTGACGAAGAGAGTATATGTGAGTGAGGTGGAGGGGGGGAGAGAGAGGGGGAGGCCGAGGATGAGATGGAGGGATGGGGTGGAGAGGTATATGAGAGAGGGGTGTGTGAGTTGGGAGCAGGGCAGTGAAATGGCGAGGGACAGGGCGACGTGGAGGCGATTTGTTTGTGGCCACCCCGAACGGGACTGAGGCGTCTGGCAAAAAATACATAGATATATATATATATATATATATATATATATATATATATATATATATATATATATATATATATATATATATATATATATATTCGAACTAAAGAGCTCAACCTTCATGAAGTCTTTCAGTATGTCTTTTTTAAGTTGGAAAATTGTCTGCAAGAACGTAAGAAAAATTCATGTCATCGTAGTGAAAGGGTTAATGTACCACGTGCACCAAATAAGCTGAAAAGCGAGGCAGTTGGGAGTCTCGAAAGCCCAACAGGAAACGGTTACTTCGTAACCCCTAGAGGGATGAAAGGACAAACTATAACAACCCCAACTTCACCAACAATTTGCAACTGGCAATTCAATTACCCACTCTCCTCTCATACCTCCTCCCTCCTAACTCACCACAAACTAGCAACTTCTACACCATACTACTGCTTCCTAAACTATGGGGAAGCCAGTGATGGGCCACGGTTATAATCAGTCGAAAGATATTAAAGCTTATCGTCATTCACTACATTAGGCTAATTCTTCAAATTAGGATGGATTTGCTTAACTTAGGCGGAATCCATATCAAATGCTTGATGCACGGACAGTTGCAAGTGGGAGTTATGCATCTCAATAACTCACGTAATTGGCTCTACTGGATGAGGACGAGTGTTCACGAGAACGTTTGGGAGATACAGTGATGTAGAACTTACAGTGATGCTGAACTCATGCCACAGTCAGTAAATATTTGGTGTGGACGCAGCCATAGGTACGAAAAGAGGTTGGAATAATGATGGTCACAATCATGAGAAGGAGGCAGGGCTTTTGGCAGTATGCTAAAGAAGTACATCTAGCCTCGGAAATTCTATACATCTCTCTTAATCTGAAGAAAATCATCTAGAGACAAAACAGAAAAAAAAAAAATCGGAAGTAAACTAACAGTCCAGAGTAATTTAGTATTCTCAATCTGCTTGTTACTTACGGGTTACATGTGATGATTTACCCGATAATATGACAGCGAGTCTGTAACATAATAAGCGCTTTGGTTGCAATATTAATCACAAAAACAATATTAAGCACTAGAATATCTATCTGCCACTGGGTGTTCAATTAGGTATTGACAAAATTCATTTATGGAGCTCCTTTCTCCCTTGCACCTCTTTTCCCTGTAGATTATTTTTCTTAGGACATGTTTTTCCTCATGGGCATATTTACTTAAGGACCATTTTTTACCCCATGGAGCTCTCTGGCTAGGAAACTCCTTTCCTCATGAACCTAATTTCCTTTTTTATCTGTATTTCCCATCAAGCTGTTTTCCCTTCTTGGACATACTTCACCCAATTAGACCTATTTCCACTATGTATCTAATTTCCCCTTAGACAGATTTTTGACACAAACATATTTTTATTTATCTGCATTGGGAAACACGAAGTCCATACATGGACCCATTTTCGTCCATGGATCTATTTTATTCTTTGGACCCATCGTCCTATATTGGCCCCATTTTCCCAGGGGCACAATAGCCGTGGACCTATTCCTAACATGGATCTGTTCACATCATGGACCTATTCACCCCATGGACCTGAACCTGATGGAGCTACTGAATATTTCCACCACCCATTCACCCCACCCTATCTCACCCTGCCCACTAACTCGTCCACTCACGGCCATCGACCCCATCTACCCTTCCACCAACAAGATGACTTGCTAATTTCCCTCTCTCCCCACACACACAAGCACGCACTCACGCGGGCGAGAAGAGAGAGAGAGAGAGAGAGAGAGAGAGAGAGAGAGAGAGAGAGAGAGAGAGAGAGAGAGAGAGAGAGAGAGGTATACCTTCATGTATAGTATAGGGTTCATTGGTTCCAAATTTTACTAGTGCAACACCATATATTTTATTTAAAAGAAATATCTCAAACAAACAACTCCTAGCAGTGCTTTATTCAAAACACAGACCACAACGACATTAAAATATATAACCATCAGACGTCCAGAATATATAAAACAATGTGGCTACATAAAAACATTGACAAATTTTAATTATGAGGTCGGTGAAAAGTTTTTTTTTTTTTTGTGGGGAAATCACATTTATATTACGACTACTTTGAGAAACAAATTCTCCTCTCCTTATCAACACACACACACACACACACACACACACACACATACACAAAACTTTTCTTTCTTCTTGTTGATATCTGCCAGGCCTGAAAATCCTTGTTCACAATACATTTTGGAGAAATGTATAAGAAAGGATAATGCTCTTGAAGAGATTTGTGAATAATGCTTCTGGCTGCATATCCAAAAAGAGGACAGTGGCATACTCGCATACTCCTGTGTTTCATTTTCAGCTTGCAATAATTTGAAATGCATGCCATTTCCTTTTCCTCATCAAATGTCAGTCAAATTTTTCTGTAGACAGTGATGGTAAGTACGGATCAATCTTTTCCACCAGTATTGCAAGATGTTCCTCTACGAAACCTTATAATTCATTGTTTGTTTTAAAATATTTTATCAATGGGAACATTTCTTGATTATTTGCATCACTCTTCTTAGCCAGAGCTTATATATTTTTTTTTCCATACAGATTATTCTTTTGTAGTCGTGAGGATATCATCATGCAAAAATAACACACATTTATATTTAACACTGCTCCTACCACAAAGGCTGACGACATCTTTGCACTATTTAATAAATAAATCTCTAATTCTCATCTTAATGTAATCTCTTTCACACTACATTATTCATAATACATAACACTACAATAATTACAACAGAACTGCCTGAAAGCACTCGCCTCTATTAATTTCAAATATTCATGAAATGCATTGAAATTTCTCGAAAGGACCAGCAAATTTTCTTTTAAAAAATGTACAAAGATTCTAAATATTATGTATATATATTGTATTATTTTTCACTCTTTATTATCATTAACATATATTAATTCAAAATTATATAACAAGAAAATGTAGAAATTTCGGGAAATTTTTGTACTGATTGCTGTACATAAACTTACCATATTTTATTTTGTGATACGTGATTGCTGTAAATAAATTTACCAAATTTTATTATGTGATACAAACTGAATATAATAAATCAGAAAATGGCCTTCACATTTATTTTTGGTGAATGAATTTAAAAAATATCCCATAAATCTTTCATTGCCTTTCAGTCTTTGCACCACACCCGCCATCCTCATGTGTCACACCAGTACGGCGCACCGCACTGTTTGGGAACCGCTGGTAATAGGCATAATAACAACAACAACAACAATAATAATAATAATAATAATAATAATAATAATAATAATAGCTAGTTACCTATTTACTTTTTGTGTAGCCACAATAAGGAAGCTTCACCATAGCTATATATGGTATAAAATGCATGATAATTTGGCATAAACAAGTTTGTGACCCTTAAAAGTAGTTCAAGGTCATTCATATAATTATGCAACATGTACTTTGATTTACCTTAGGTAATTTCTTGTGTAATATCAACAAGATCTGAAGATAAAGGTATAGATGAACGAACGGGTACATTATACATTTGTCTGGCAAACTGTATGCTTAACTGTAACCATATTCCTTTCAGATAATAAGAGGGACCACAACTATATTTATTAAAACTTACAGCTTTTGTGATTTTCTCTAAAATGCTCGGCAAAGAAAACACTGAGAAGATTTGAATTCAGTACATTCCCCTAGGCTAATTGGCAAAATATTCAGCCGTAATTCTAAACAAACTATTTTATCATAGGATTTTCAACCAAATAGCTGTATCTCGATTAGTTTCTGAGATATTTCAATTTCAAAGATACAATTTTTGCATCAGAAATAAGTATATGACCTTCAAAAATTGGTCAAGGGCATTTACATATGGCACAAGTACTTACGTAAATAATAATACGAGCCAGTTACATGGCGAACTTTAATAATAATAATCACCATCATCATCATCATCATCATTATCATTATCATCATCATCATCATCATCATTATAGCAACAACAACAACAACAATAATGATTATATCATGGTTATTTATTAACAAAATTACTAACTGAGCCAGGAATAGCAACAGGCCAAGAATATGAAAAGGAATTCAGAACCAGACCAAAACAAGTTCTAAAAACTGCAAATTTATCCGTTAAAGGCTAGTTCTCATTCAACCACCCACCAAAGCCATTCTCATTGAAATACGCTTCTGGAGTATACTTATGGCTGTTTTACCTCGTTCATAGGTTTCTGCTCTGTTGATAACAATTCCCACAAAACCAGCATTTTTTTTTCTCCATTATCCTTTCTTAGGAATAGAACCAGAATGGGAACAAGCCTCATAAATCATGGTCGTCATAAATCATGGTCCTTGGAGGATATCCCTGCTGTAGCCTGTCTGAAAATGTTCAAATTTCCACTTTCAGCTAAGGCACCTTTTCAGTGAAGTACCTCAACGTCTGATATGAGTGTGCAGCTGAATGACAGGACACTTCAGGTGGCAAAAGGACAAGCACTGTAAGGAACCATAAGCCATCAGACCTGCTTTTTGAAGCCAGCCTACCCTAAGCAGAATATCCTTACTTGCCTAATACTCTCTGAGTGGTTTCAGCTCTCTGAACTGTTGCAATTAGCCAGGTTTTTGTCACGAACTGTGGCATGGAGCTAACCTAGCACGCTGCGAGAGCAAGTCTGGCTGTAGTAATCCATTGCATTACAAAGACACCATAGGAACAACTTCATTTTTACACGCTTGCCTGCGGTCAGTTGTCGGGACCATCTCCTACACTTCTGTATCTGAGTCCTTATCGCCTACAGTTGAATCTGATATCGCTTCACTGACACTGAAGTCCAATTTGCTCCATCAATGGCTCATAAACAGGCCAAATAAGGACCCAGAACACTAAAACTCCACTTCCAGTTACTTACATGCTTATGTGTACTGGTTTTCAGGTCTACATGTCATGTGCATATCCTCTCGTTCAGCACTTAAGCTCTGACCTCAGTTGATGTTCCTCCCTTTGGGAAAGGACTGACAAGTTGGTAATATTATGTACTGTCTATATTCATGTTTTCTGTTTTACCACCCTTGTGTATTTGTAATACCAGTACTTAGAAACATGAATTGGTCAGAAATTTTAAATAGTCAGAACCAGAAGTCACAGTTCATGTAAGGTATAACTGATACTACCCTGCAGCACTAGTTGCACCACTAGAGGCTGGAGAAAATCGGAAATGCAGGACTGAAGTGCTTTTATACTCAGTTTTAGCTAAATATTTCAGTCAAACCTATCATCAACAGTTGCTTTGTATGAGAAAATCTGGTGTTCCTGCAAATGCCTCATTGAAATCGGAATGTTGTAACAGACATTGTGTGAGGAACTGTTTGAAATTACTTGATTTCTTTCAGGTGGTCCGAAAAAGGAATGACCTGTGATTAACTTATCTACATGATAAAGATCGGCCTACATGTCATAAAAATATCCCTAAATCACCAGTCCAATATGAAACAGCCCTCGCATGTATTCAGTATGGACACTGGGTGTTAGCACCGAAGTGGTGACATGTGGAGATGTAGGAGGACTACTGGGTCTTGGGGATATGCCCCGGGGATAGGCCCTGAAGCTTTTGCCCAGAGTCAGACATATAAAAAAAAATAAGAAAAGACAAGAGAACTACCATGACTACATATAATTCACTGCAGTTGTGGTGTGAAAACTTGTTTCACCTGTTCAGTGCTTGCTAATTAACACCAACAGCAATCGGATTATGTTTGTTTACATATGGTTTGCCTAATTCATTGTTTGGGAATTTCGGTTATTGTGGTTATTGTGTAATGTGTAAGATGGCTTACTTGTTGTCAGTTTCTTGATGATGAACTGTCAGAAGGATAAAATTTGCCTGTTACCGTGGTAGTAGTAGTAGTAGTAGTAGTAGAAGTAGCAGTAGTAGTTGTTAATTAGGCAGTCTGGCCGAACAGTCCCAAGTCCCTAAGAAAGGCCACGGCCGAGATCAGGCTTTCCCACAGAGCTCTCAAGGAGTGTACAGTATATTGTGTTGTTGGCACAGGTGATTGTGTGCAATGCAGTCTTCCATAATGTGCTTAATAGTATGAGGTGCTGTGTTGCATCCTGGACAGGCATCAGCGACGGAGTCATCCAGCCTCTTCTGATAACTCAAGAGGGCTGGATGATGCCCACATCTCAGCCAGTTACCGTGGTTGTTATGAGTGGTGACTTACTTGTAAATTGCTTGATGGTGAACTGTCCAAATGATAACATTATCCTCAGTTACTGTGGTTATTTTGTGAGATGACTTGCATAGAATATATATCATTGTGCCAGACGTTTGTTTGTCTGTATGAATAGTATTACTCGAACAGTTCTGACCAAACTTAATGGAAAGGTTTACTGTCGAGTAAGAAAGAAGAAGGTCGAGTTTGACAACAGTTGGTCAATGGTCAAGGTCACAAAGCAATGTAAAATGTTGGGCCCTCAAACCAATTTTTGAGTATGGCTGTTACATCCCATGTGTGCTCTCTCATGTTTTACCTATATTTCCTGTAGTTAGCCCCTCCGTGGCCGCCGGCGTCGAATGACATTTAGCCGATCAATGGCCGCAGGCGTCGTTTGAACGCGGCCTATAAAAAACTGCAAAAATTTTTGGGAAGTGAACGAACGTTCTGAACGTCTTCACATTGACCTACACTACACTCCCATACACCTCATCAAGCAGTTCAAAGCCTGCTTCTGTGATAAGTGGATTTTCGATTTTTTCGCTCCTAGCCATGCCTAAACAAGCACAACTACACCAATTATCTTGACCCAGGCAGAACATATCCTTTGTCCTCTCTTGCAAATCACACACAGCCACCTGCTTAGGATTATGAAGTAATACGGGCACATACAAAAAAGACATGTTAAGTGAAAAATACATTTTGTTCTTGGCATCTTTACCTATTTGTTGTAATGGTTTGGATCATTTGATGCAGTGCAACTTGTAGAAAACTGTGAAAACCTTCGGGAAGTGAACGAAAATCTGGGACATGAGACTGACCTTGACTTCACCCTCTCATATATCATGTCAATTCACCACCTGCTGTCATGACGAGTGGATGTACGATTTTTTCGCTCGTGGCCTTGCCTAAAAACACATAGTTAAACCCATTATCTCGACGCAGGCAGAAAATACAATCTTTTTCCTCCCTTGCAAAACACACACAACCACCCTGTTTACGAGACTATCTATCTATCTATCTATCTATATACCTAGGCTGCTTCCCCCAAGGAAAGGGAGGTAGCCGAGACAGGACGACTCACTCTCCATTTACTCATCCATTCAAACACATTCATTCGCATCTTAGCTCCAAAGGCGAGAACGGACAGATCCTCACCGCATCACACCACACAAGGGTCAACTGCGCAATGCAATCAGTGACATCCGCAGCAGGGCCCGACAGCAGAACTGGTTTACCCCTGCCACATCATAACAGACCCATCCCCTTACCCGCACCTGACCTGCCTAGCTGATCAGACCAAATGCGGGAGAATATCCCCTCAGGGCTGCGTCATCACTTATTCATTCACAATTTCTCTCCATTTATTTCTGTCACGCACAGCCACTCTTCCTTGCTCAACAGACATCCCTCTCGCATCCAGCGCTCTCTTCACACTGTCCATCCATCCTATTCGTGGTCTTCCTCTCAGCCTTACACCTCTCACATCAGATCTAGTTATCTTTTTCACCAATCGCTCATTATCCATTCTCTCCATATGCCCAAACCATTGCAACACCCTCTGCTCAACTCTACCAGCCATCTCCCGAACAACTCCCGTTCTCCTTCCCACTTCATCATTTCGCACTCGATCCATACGCGTCACTCCACACATACTCCTCAGACATCTCATCTCCATTACATTCAAACTTTTCCTCTCTGATACACCCATATTCCATGTTTCAGCCCCATATAATGCAGTCGGTACCACAGCACCCTCATACAGCCTTCTCTTTACATCCATTCTAAGCGAACGACATTTAAACACTTTTTTCATTCCTCCCAGCACCTTTCCTACTTCATTTATTCTAAACTTCACTTCTGCATCTATTCTTCCATCCACAGCAACATGTGACCCTAGATATTTAAAATAATCTACCTCCTCAAGCAACTCACCATTCAAAACTATATTCATCCCCCTACCATCTATCAACCTCGTACACTTCATCACTTTACTCTTATTCTCATTTACTTTCAATTTCTTCCTTTCACACACCCTTCCAAACTCCTCTACCAACTGTCTCAGTCTCTCCTCTGAATCAGCCACCAGTGCAGTATCATCTGCAAACAGCAGCTTCTTAAGATTCTACTCTCCACCATCGACATTCACCAGACTCAGACCTCCACCTAAAACTCTTGCATTCACCTCTTCCACAACACACTCCATACAAATATTAAACTACCAAGGCGACATCACACATCCCTGTCGCAGCCCCACTCTCACGGGAAACCAATCACTCACAGCATTTCCCACTCTTACACACGCTCTACTATTTAGTTAAAAACTTTTCACCCCTTTTAGTAATCTACCGTCAAGTCCATACAATATTAAAACAGTCCACAAAGCCTCCCTATCAATTCTGTCATACGCTTTCTCTAAATCCATGAATGCCCAAAACACATCCTTGCCTTTCGCTAAATACTTTTCACACACTTGTTTCACAGCAAACACCTGATCCAAGCATCCCCTCCCTCTCCTAAAGCCACACTGCTCATCACCAATTACTCCCTCTGTACCCTATCTAACTCTCATAATTAACACTCTACC
The DNA here is from genome assembly GCF_032717465.1 of Coenobita brevimanus. NCBI lineage: Eukaryota > Metazoa > Arthropoda > Malacostraca > Decapoda > Coenobitidae > Coenobita > Coenobita brevimanus. The sequence goes on along the minus strand of NC_136957.1, from coordinate 30,493,112 downwards.
ATACACCTTACCCACAACACTCAACAGACTTATACCCCTAAAGCTAGTACATTCATACTTATCACCCTTGCCTTTATATAACAGGACCACACAAGCACTTGCCTAGTCAATTGGCACCATATCTTTCACAAACCACACATTCAACAATCTTACTAACCAGTCAACAATGGTCACTCCACCACCCTTCAGGCATTCAACAGCACACCCATCCATACATGCAGCTTTCCTTTTTTTCATCTCCTTTACTGCCTACTCCACTTCCTCCTTCGTGATCAAAGAATCATTCAACTTTCCCAACACATTTATTCCTTGCACCCTTCCATCTGCCACAGTCTCAGCCACCCTTTCCTCCTCTACATTTAACAATCTTTCAAAATACTCTGACCATCTCTCCCTTGCTGCATCCATCTCAGTTATCATCCTTCCATCCTCTGCTTTTATTCACTCTTCCTTCCCCGACTCTCCCTTTCACACTCTTTTCACCTCCTTCCAAAACATTTTCTTCTGTCGATATACCTAGGCTGCTTCCCCCAAGGAAAGGGATGTAGCCGAGACAGGATGACACACTCCCCATTTACTCATCCATTCAAACACATTAATTCGCATCTTAGCCCCAAAGGGGAGAACGGACAGATCCTCACCGCACCACACCGCACAAGGGTCAACTGCCAATGCAATCAGTGACATCCGCAGCAGGGCCCGACAGCAGAGCTGGTTTACCCCTGCCACATCATGACAGACTTATCCCCTTACCCGCACCTGACCTGAAATAGTTGATCAGACCAAATGTGGGAGAATATCCCCTCAGGGCAGCGTCATCACTTATTCATTCACAGTTTCTCTCCATTTATTTCTGTCATGCAAAGCTACTCTTCCTTGCTCAACAGACATCCCTCTCACATCCAGCGCTCTCTTCACACTGTCCATCCATCCTATTCGTGGTCTCCCTCTCAGCCTTACACCTCTCACATCAGATCTAGTTATCTTTTTCACCAATCACTCATTATCCATTCTCTCCATATGCCCAAACCATCGCAACACCCTCTGCTCAACTCTACCAGCCATCTCCCGAACAACTCCAGTTCTCCTTCGCACTTCATCAGTCCGCACTCGATCCATACGCGTCACTCCACACATACTCCTCAGACATCTCATCTCCATTACATTCAACCTTTTCCTCTCTGCTACACCCATATTCCATGTTTCAGCCCCATATAATGCAGTCGGTACCACAACACCCTCATACAGCCTTCTCTTTACATCCATTCTAAGCGAACGACATTTAAACACTTTTTTCATTCCTCCCAGCACCTTTCCTACTTCATTTATTCTAAACTTCACTTCTGCATCTATTCTTCCATCCACAGCAACATGTGACCGTAGATATTTAAAACACTCTACCTCCTCAAGCAACTCACCATTCAAAACTATATTCATCCCCCTACCATCTATCAACCTCGTACACTTCATCACTTTACTCTTATTCTCATTTACTTTCAATTTCCTCCTTTCACACACCCTTCCAATATATATTGTGAAAATAACAAGGTAAAATGATGAAGATGAACGTAAAATGAGACAGAAAGATGAACATGTTATTACGGAAAAAACACGTTTTCCCCCGTCTGTAAACTTATTTATTTCCGCTTTGTATCTGTATTCATAATAATTAGACTTCTGAAACTGCATTACGATTCTATTTTTAGCCATGCTCGTGGTGTGGGAGCTCGAAGTTGCGACTCAACCTCTACATTGCTAATCGGATCTGACCCTCCACTTTATTCTCCGGTGGCAGAGTCTAACTTTGGAGGACGTGCAGTTTTCTCATTTAGGACCGAAAATTCAACTCTTTCGCTCCCCTTTCCAAGCATGGGCACAAGGATAACTTAAAAAATAACTCGAAACTACCATAAACATATTTTATATCAAAGAGGTGCAAAAGTATCAGAACATTTTTTTTCCAGCCATTCCTAACAGATTATGTACTGAAATAATTCGATATCATCATATCTCATATACGCACAACATTTCGGCACCATTCGTGTTGTTTTGGGAGGTAAAAAAAAAATAACACCTGCCCAGTTGCGTTGCGGCACGTCCCTGGGCGGCGATATCGATTGCCAATATTTCTGCAACTTCCGCGCTCCATTGCAAGCAATAAAATGCGTCTAGGAAGCTGGGATTTGCACTGTTAGGTGCATCTGAACTTTCTCTTCAATATGGCAAGAAAAAAAAAAATCAATTTTCGAAACTTCAAAAAATGGCCCCGGCGGCGTCGGCCTGACGTGCACAGAAAATTCCGGGCGTTCGGCCACGGAGAGGTTAAAAAGTTACATTTAGTTATGTTATCTATAGCTACTGATGACGTTAGTTTTAACCGAAAATTTCACCTAAAACTGGGTTTCATCTTTATCTTGACTTTTATGTTTTTCCCACAGTCTTAGGTGCAACTCGTTCTGTCTAGGTATTATTAGTTGTAGTCTGATGTGGTGTCTTTCTCCACCTGAAACCAGCTCTGACAATTTATGGATTTCAGCTACAACATATTGTTATTTATTACCTCTGTAATATATTTGTATGTGAATGTTTCTGATTGTAATACCCAGACCTTTCCATAAAATATTAACAACAACAACAACAACAACAACAATACTACTACTACTACTACTACTACTACTACTACTAGTACTACTACTACTAATATTATTATTATTATTATTATTAATAAAATAGGCATTGCTTAGTTAGGAATGCTAAAGCAGTGTGTGGTATGGCAAGAGAAACAACAATGAAGAAAGGTACGGCATGGTGGGATGAGGAGGTTAAGAGAGCGGTGGAGGAAAAGAGGAAGAGGTGGCTAAAGTGGTTACAGGACAGGGGTTCAGTTGAAATAAGAACTGAATATATTGAGGGCAAGAAGCACGTAAAGAGACTAGTGAAGAGGAAAAAGGAGGTAAACGATGATCTAGTAAAAAAAAAATTAATGCAAACTATTCCGAAAATAGGAAGTTATTCTGGGAAGAGGTGCAGAAATGTAGAAGTGAAAGCGAAAAGAAATGTGATGTTGTGAAGGATGTAGGTGATAGATTACTAACCCATGGGGATGAAGTAAGGACCAGAAAAAATATTTTGAAATCCTGATGAATGGGAATAGAGAGAGAAGAGCAGCTGTAAACATGATTGGTTTAGGGGGTGTGCAGAGAAGGAATGCAGTGCCAGGAGACGTGACACTCGCGTAGGTGAAGAACGCTGTGAAGCGGTTGAAAAATGAGAAAGCAGCTGGGGTTGATGAGGTGTATGCAGAGATGCTTAAATGTAGTGGAAAGAATGTAATGAAGTGCTTGTTGGAGATATGTACGAAGGCATAGATGAGTGAAACTGTGCCTGCAGAGTAGAAAAAGGCTGTGATTGTATCCCTCCACAGAAAGAAAAGGTGAGCGAAGTGAGTGCAAGAATTATCGTGGCATAAGCTTATTGAGTGTGGTAGGGAAGGTATATGAAAGAATTATTATAGAAAAAGTAAGAGAGATATCAGAAGTTCTAGTGAGTGATGAGCAGGGTGGCTTTAGGAGTGGCAAAGGGTGTGTGGATCAAATATTTGCAGTGAGACATAATGGAGAAGGCTTGTGAGAAGGACCATAAGGTGTTTATGGCATTCATGGATCTGCAAAAAGCATACGACAAATAGACAGAAAAGGACTGTGGAAGGTTTTGTGCATGTAGGGTGTAGATGGTAAGCTGCTAGGTGCCGTCAAGAGTTTTTATGATGGTAGTGAGGCATGTGTAAGGATTAATGGGAATCTAAGTGAATGGTTCACGGTTGATGTGGGTATGCGACAAGGTTGTGTGATGTTCCCATGGTTGTTCAGTGTATATATGGATGGGGTGATGAGAGAAGTGAAAACACGAATAATGGAGAGAGGGATGTTGGTAATGAATGGTGATGGATGGAATATCTCAATTGTTATATGCTGATGATGCAGTACTGCTTGCAAGTACCGGACAAGAGCTTTATAGGTTAGTGCAGAGTTTTCCTGATGTCTGTGAGCGCCATGCCTTGAGAGTAAATGTAGAAATGAGTAAAGTGACGGTTATTGAGAGAGAAGGTGACTCCAGTGCAGTGTTACACTGAATGGAGAGAGACTGGAATTGATGAGAGAGCTCAAGTACCTGGGTACAGTGATAGAAAAGAGAGGAAAATGTGCAAAAGAAGTTGAAAGCGCAGTGACACAAGGAAGAAAAGTACTTGGTGCAATGAAGGCCTTGACAAGAAACAGAGGCTTGAGTGTTGCAGCCGCACGAGACTTACATGAAGGAGTGTTAGTGCCAACTTTAACATATGGATGTGAGACTATGGTGTGGCATGAAAATGAAAAGCCAAGAGTAAGGGCAGTGCAGATGTGACTCCTGAGGAATGTATGTGGAGTACAGAAGGTGGACAGGAAACGAAATAATGTGATTCGTGAAAGATGTGGAGTGAGAAAGTCAATGGACACCAGAATCGAAGAGAGTGTGCTGAGATGGTATGGTCATGTGGAGAAAATGGATAACAATAGAGTGGTGAGAAAAGTATACCTGAGCGAATTAGAAGGAGGGAAGAGGCGAGGTAGGCCAAGGAGAAGGTGGAGGGATATGGTGGATAATTGTGTGAGGAAGAGAGGTTTAGAAGTCTGAGAGGCTAGGGAACTGGCAAGAGATCGAGCTGGCTGGATGAATGTTGTGAAGAGAAGTGCATGATCGGGAATTTGGCACCTCTTTTTAACGTGGCAGTGTCCGGATTGACTCAGTCGGATACGTTTACGTGAAGCTACAGATCGTGGTGAATGTTTTTGGCGTATCTGATAGAGCCAGGATTCTGGGGGTTTGAATGATGAGTGAATAGAAGCGTGGCCCATTGGATTGGGCAAATTTGGGCTGTCTGGACATTGCTACTCCTCACCCTACCGTGGGGTGGGATAGGAGGTTCGGATGATGATGATGATGTTGATGATGATGATAATTATTATTATTATTATTATTATTATTATAATTATTATTATTATTATTATTATTATTATTATTATTATTATTTTCTTTAAACGTATGTTGGTCTGTGTGTCTGCTATAAACCTAAGGGGCGACCCTCGAGATGAGTCTGAAAGAGTTTAACGGAGTAACTTTTTACAGGTATTTTATTTGAGTGGTTTAACTTTCTTAAGTGATGCACTTGATAGACAAAACAAGAATTAATCAGATCACTAAACAAAGCAATATTGTTTAGCTTAGGGGTCAGCTACTTTGGATTTTATCAGTATTACAACAGGCCAGATGGGTGGGGTGGGTAGGTAAACGAAAAGGGTGTGCACGGTGGGCAATGTTGAACAGGAGTAGTGGGACAAGAATGGGTTGACTGGGGTAGGTGAGTGTAGATGAATGGACTGGCAGGTTGGGATGATGAGTGGGTAGGCAGGATAGGTGGATAGGTAGGTGGCTGGGTGAGTGGGAACTGGGCATGTAGATAGGATGGGTGAGTAGTGGGAAACAGGTTCTGGGGAGTAGTTTCGTCAGTGGGCAGGCTGGGTCCTTGGGTAGTGCGAAAATAGGTTCACTGGGAATAGGTTGGTGGTGGGTAGGGTGGGTCGTTGGATAGTGAGAAAATAGGTTCACTGGGAATAGGTTGATGGGTGGGTAGGGTGGTTCGTTGGATAGTGGGAAAATAGGTTCACTGGGAATAGGTTGGTGGATGGGTAGGGTGGTTCGTTGGGTAGTGGGAAAATAAGTTCACTGGGAATAGGTTGATGGGTGGGTAGGGTGGGTCACTGGGTAGTGAGAAAATAGGTCCATGAGAAATATGCTGATGGGTGGGCAGCGTGGGTGACTGGGTGGTAAGCGTAGCATGAAGAGGTCCATGATCAGAGTACATCGATGGGAAATAACTTTCTTGGGAAATGGTTCCAACGAGGAACGTAGGTCTAATGAACAACATGGGACACCGGGAGTCCCAGGCAATGCCGCTCCACACAACCATTATTATTATTAGTAGTAGTGGTAGTAGTTTTTTTTTTTTTTTATGCGAGGAAGAAGGAACCAAAGGACATGAGCCCGCAGTAACAGTTCCCTCCAAAAGAAAAACAAAATACAATAGAGAGCCAAATTCAAGATCCGATCATTTTGAGATGCCTGGACACACTGCGTTTGAAAGACTGGAGATCATAGGCAGCAGGAAATACAGACAGAGGGAGACAGTTCCAGAGTTGACCTATTGCATAAATGAAAGACTGGGAGTAACGGTTAACTCTTGCATTAGAGAGTTGGAAAGAAAAGGGATGAGAGTTTGCTGCCAGACGGGTGCTATGTCGTAGAGGTGGAGGAATGCATGCAGACAGTTCAGAGGAGCAGTGACCATTAAAGTAGCGATAGAAAAGAGATAAAGATGCAACAGTGCGGCGAAGAGACAGAGGTTGAAGGGAGTCAGTAAGAGCAGGAGAGTTAATGAGACGAAAAGCCTTTGACTCCACCCTATTGAGAAGAGCTGTATGTGGGGAGCCTCCCCATACATGAGAGTTGTACTCCACACAGAGGCGGATAAAACCCCTGTATAGAGTCAACAATTGTGCAGGGGTCAAGAAAGAGCGGAGTCGGCTTACCATACCCAATCTCTTGGAAGCAGATTTTACAAGAGATGTAATATGATCTTTCCAAGATAAGTCCCGAGTAAATGAAACCCCAAGCATGTTCAAGCATGATGCAGGATTAAGCTGAATATTATTAAACATTAGTGGGTATACCTGTGGAAGATTTTGTCGGGTTGATAGGTGTAAGAACTGAGTTTTAGATGCATCAAAAACAACCATATTATTTTTACCCCAGTCAGAGATACGAGCCAAGTCAGACATTAGGTGTGCCATAGCCTCATCCCTTGTTTGTTGAAGTAACTGTTGAGATGGGCGTTACGAGAACCGAATGCAAAGGTGAAGGGTGGAGTCATCAGAGTATGAGTGGATAGGGTTAGATGTACAGCTTAGATCATTGATGAATAAAAGGAAGAGAGTTGGTGATAGGACAGAGCCCTGAGGAACACCACTGTTGATAGATCTAGGAGAAGAACGATGGCTGTCTACAACAGCGGCTACAGAACGACCAGAAAGGAAGCTAGCAATGAAGGCACAGATAGAAGGATAGGAACCGTTGGAGGGCAGTTTGGAAATAAAAGATTTATGCCAGACTCGATCGAAAGCCTTTGAGATGTCAAGTGCAATGGCAAAGCTTTCGCCAAAGTCCCGAAAGGAGGATGACCAGGAGTCTGAGAGGTAGGTGAGAAGATTGCCAGTGGAGCGTCCCTGACGTAACCCGTACTGACGATCGGAAAGAAGGTTGTGATAGGAAAAATGCCTTAAAATTATTCTACTGAGAATTGACTTGAAAACTTTTGAAATACAGGACATTAAAGCAATTGGACGATAGTTGGAGGGTTGGGAGTGGTCACCCTTCTTTGGGACTGGCTAAATGAGAGCAAACTTCCAGCAAGAAGGAAAGGTACAAGTTGACAGACAAAGGCGAAAGAGTTTGCCTAGGCAGGGTGTAAGCACAGAAGCACAGTTCTTGAGAACAACAGGAGGGACCCCATCAGGCCCATATGCCTTGTTAGTACTGAGGCCAGTGACGGCAGAAAATACATCAGCTGAAGAAATTTTAATGTCAGCCATGAGGAAGGCAGAGGAAGGAAGTGATGGAGGAACAGCACTGGAATCATCTAAGGTGGAATGTGAGGAGAAAGTCTGTGCGAAGAGATCTGCTTTATCAGTAGAAGAAATAGCTACAGAACCATCAGAGTAGAAAAGAGGAGGGAAGGATGATGAGGTAAAGTTGTTAGAAAGATTTTTGGCAAGGTGCCAGTAGGAGCGGGAAGAATTCGAGTTGGAGAGTTGAGAGCATTTAGTATGGATGAAATTATTTTTAGTAGAGCGAAGAACAGACTTAGCACGATTCCGGGCAGAAACGTAAAGATGATGTGATTCAGGGGTGGGTTGGCTCCGGTACCTTTTGTAGGCCCTCTCCTTGTTGCGGACAGCATTAGAACAAGCGTGATTAAACCAAGGCTTTCTTGCGTTAGTCAAAGGATATGAGAATGGAATGTGTGCTTCCATGCCCGAGAGAGTAACCTCCGTAATGCGCAAGGCACACTCAGATGGCTCACGGCCATGGAAGCAATAATCATTCCAGGGAAAATCAAAGAAGCACTGCCTGAGGGCCTCCCAGTCTGCGGCTCCAAAATGCCACAGACAACGTTTCCCTGGAGGGTCCACAGGCTGTACCGGGGTGATAGGACAGGTTAAGGTAATAAGGTTGTAATCGGAGGAGCCCAACAGAGAGAAAAGATTAACAGAGTAAGCAGAAGGATTAGTTGTGAGGAAGAGGTCAAGTATGTTGGAGCTCTCTCCAAGGCGGTCAGGGATACGGGTATGGTGCTGTACAAGCTGCTCTAGGTCATTAAGGATAGAAAAGATGTAGGCTTGTTCACCAGATGGATCAGTGAAAGGAGAGGAGAGCCAAAGGTGGTGGTGAACATTGAAATCTCCTAGAATGGAGATTTCAGAGAAAGGAGAAATGGATAGAATGTGTTCCATCGTAGAAGTAAGATAGTCGAAGAATTTTTGATAGTCAGTAGAATTAGGTGATAAGTAAACAGCACAGATATATTTGGTCAGAGAATGACAGGAAAGCCGAAGCCAGAGTGTAGAGAATTCAGAAGAATCGAGTTCAGGAACACAAGAGCAAGATAAGTCGTTGCGTATATATACACAACAGCCACCTTTGGCTTTGAAATGAGTATAGAGAAAGTACGAGGATACAGAAAAGGGTTTGCTGTCAGTTGCCTCAGACAGCTGAGTCTCAGTTAGAAAAAGAATGTGAGGTTTAGAGGAGGAGAGGTGGTGCTCAACAGGGCGAAAGTTAGAGGAAAGGCAGCGAATGTTGCAGAAATGAAGAAGAAGAGAGTCAGACAGTGGTTCCAGGCACCTCGAGTCGTCACCGGGAGAGGGGCGGATGGTGGGGGCATTTATGGTCCCTCCCCCTGGGGACTCCGAGGCTTGGTGATGAGACGCCATATTAGTTGAATTTTGAATAGGAAGTGTAGTGTGTACTGTGCATGTAGTTTGGTGTAGATAGTTAGAGAAATTTGTACTAGAGAGCATGCTGGCCTACTCTCTGTGTAACTGAGACACTGAATAAGTTCAGCAAAGGGGGATGGTCAGGAACTAGTCCTGAGGGCTGATGAAACGGGAGCTCCAGCATTCCCTGACATCAGCTTTCCATCCACCTCGGGAGTACTGCCCTGCTCGACTGGTGCTACAGTCTACTACAGTATAGTAATTGTTTTTTTTTTTTTTTTTTTTTTGAGAGCTGCAGACCATCATGCTTTCCAGAATTACCTACAACACAAAATTCCATAAGTAACTCTCTCTCTCTCTCTCTCTCTCTTTCTATGCATCAATATGCTTGGATACTGAAAGTAAAGTTTCAATACATAGCATTACCAAGTATGGCGTTCATACAAAATGTTATAAAGAAATATTTATATTACTGGGGAGAAAGCTGTAAAAGCCTGATCGAGTTTTTCAGAAGCATACTGTTGCTTGTAATCTTTTTCCCCTAATCAGTAACACACCACCTACCATCATACAGTGTTTTATGCCAACCAACACTGATCTTTGTTTTTATAATACTGTGTAATTTTAAGATCGTCAGAACCTGAAATCTCCCTTAACCAAAATATCATTGTCCGGTGGAGGCTAGTAGATAATAAAATGTCATCGTCCTCAAGGGGATTCTTTCTAGCGTATTTACTACAAGATCTCTCTCCAAAGCTGAATAACATCATCTGGAAATAGGAAGAGTTCAATAATAAAGGCATCTTGTGCTAAAGTTTTTTTTTTTTTTTTTTTTTTACTAGACTAGGATCTTTTACATATCATGCATAAAACATCAAAATAATCAGTCAAAGAGTGCGAAAACAACACCTGGAGGGAGCAAGACTTAAAAAGAAAATGTTTATCTCTTAAGAAATGTACGCAGATTCATAATTAACTTGAGAAAAATGTTGCCAGATATGGATTATATAAGCTATGAGGACAGTAGCATATTAGTGGAAATTGCTAAGGTTTGAAACAGTGTTTGTTATAAAATAGATTGTTATCAGAACCGGTATATGCAGTGTGAGTTATAAGAACTAATTAATTATAATGTAGCTCACAGGACAGGGAATATTATTAGTACAAAATTGTTAGACATTGTGAGCTGTAAGTACCAAGCTATGAAACGATATGAGTTTTATGCACTAGGTTATAGGAATACAAGTTTTAAGCACTAATGCATGGGAATATAAGTTTTAAGCACGAAGAAATAAGACATAGTACTCGTAAGGGATAAGTTCGAGGTTAGAAGGCAGTGTAAATTATATAAGTGAAAGTCACAAGGAAATTTTAGTTATAGGAGCTAAGCTATGAAACAACGTAAGCTAAAAGGAGGAAGTCATGAGGTGGTGTGAAATAACGTGATACTTCAAAATATCCACAGAAAGAACAAAATTTTGCAGTGTATGTTGTAGAATGCTGTAAAATATAAATACTAAGTTATAAGGAAAATGTTATCCATAAAACATTATAGCTCAAAATTTATGGGGAAGCCAGGGCTTATAACTACTGTAGGTCTCTGCAGAATAAATCGTCTGAAACTGGCTGGCATACAATACTAGAGTTGTCGCGAATATGGGAGGGTAAATGGCGGCAGTAATAACGCAAGGAGATTCCTGTGACTCAGTTTCAGTTTAATGGAATCACCGTGCTTTCCATGGATTAAATTCAAGAAAATTAAAGTACGGGAGCTGTAAGCGATTTTTTTCGGCTCTTAAAAATATTTCATAAAAAAAAAAAAACTAACAGGCAAATAAAGATGTAACTCATCCACTACGATGGCATCCTTTTACACATAAATCTTGCAGATTCAGACGATTTTATGCAGCTTGTGAGATAGACAACTAAGAGGTTACATACAAATGTAATTTACTCTTCACTTCCAGCGAACTTGAAGTTGAAAATAAATTATCTGATAGCAAGATGAATCATTTACATTTAAAGGTAATCGTAGTATGGATGGGTTGAATTAAAAATAAAATAAAATTTTAAAGAGAAATTTACTTAACCAGCCTGGTAAAAAAAAAAATCAGGCACAAAGAAGACCTACTTAAGTGGCACTTACAAAGGCATAATTGTTTACGGCCCAGTGTATAGCACAAATTACCGTGAAGAAGAAAGAGTCCATTAGCTCATCTACTGGACTCTCTCTCTCTCTCTCTCTCTCTCTCTCTCTCTCTCTCCAAGAAGAATGTTAATCTTCCTGTCCCACTTTTCCTCACTTATACACTTTCCCTCCTTCTCTCCTACCCCTCTCCCTCCCAGTCTGTTTTCTTCCTTTCTCGTCCATTCTTCCCACATTCTCTTTCTTTCTCGACCTCTCCTCACTTTCCCGCTCTATCTCCTCCCTTGGATTTTCCTGATGATATTTTAAACACGTATGCTGGGACTGAGTCTGTCGATGTTGTTCTATGTATTTGCAAACGACATTCAATAAAGGTTCATGGTATCAATGGAAATGTGTTCGGATGGATCGATAACTGGGTGCCAGTGGAAAAATATTCATAATAAATAGATAAGTACCAGACTTTAACTCTGTTACAAGTGGGGTGCTTCAGAACTCAGTGTTGGGTACCAGTACGTTTTATTATATACCAATGCTTGTGTTATAACATATTTGATAATGGACTGTCTCTCTATCTATATTCAGATGCCTCAGTCCCGCATGGGATGGCCACAAACAAATCGCCTCCATGTCGCCCAGTCCTCTGCCATTTCGCTGCCCTCCTCCCAGCTCACACACCCCTCTCCTATATACTTCTCCACTCCATCTCTCCTTCTCATCCTGGGTCTCCCGCTTCCTCTCGCCACTCCACCTCACTCACACACACTCTCCTCGTTATTCTTCATCCCCTCCACATGGCCAAACCACCTCCTGACGATTTCTGTCACAACCACATCCACACCACAACGCTTCTTCACTTCCTCATTAGTCGGTTTGTCCGCCATGTGACTCCACATGCTTCTCTCAAGTAACTCATTTCCATTGCTCTCACTCTTACCTTGTTTCCTTCCAACAAGGTTCAGGATTCACTTCCATACGTTAGAGTGGGTATTACAATACTATCATGAAGCAACTTTTTTACTTCCATGCTCACCTTCCTATTTCTTAACGATGTTTTCAATGAACCAGCAACTTCTTTTCCATATTGTACCCTTTCAAGCATTCATCCTCTAAACTTCCAGTCTTAATCATCGCTCAAACCCAAGTACTTAATGCAATCACATTTTCCATCTCCTCACCATCCAGTCTCACTGTGCACTTACCAACTTCACTTCCCTCGAAGACCATACCTTTACTCTTTGTCACATTCACCTTTAGATTCCGCTTCTTACAAACTCTCCCAAACTCACTCACCAAGCCTTGCAGTTCCTCTTCGTCTTGACTTAAGAATACAATATCATCTGCAAACACCATGACAAGAAGTTTCCAAATGATGCCCTCTATCATTAGGGTCACTCCAACATCCACTGCCCTACCTTGCATCTCTTTTATAATTCCACCCATATTCAGACTGAACAACAGATAGAAAAACTCCCTCAGTTTATCATCCTCATGCTCTGGAGTCCAAGCGCCCTCATACGTACTCTTCATGGCATTCAACTGCTTCCCATTTAATTATACTCGTAATATTTTCCACATTCCTTGTCTGTCCTCTCTGTCATCATGCTCTTTCCAAATTCATAAAGGCTGCATACAGGTTTTCTTCCTTCTCTAGCAACTTTTCCATTAAACACATCTGGATGAAGATCTGATCTACATAAAATCTACCCTTCCTAAACCGGCCCTGTTCTTCTCCATCAAATTTCTCTGTTATTTCCCAAACTTTATCAGTAAGTATCCTACCATATACCTTTCCTCTTACACTAAGAAGACAAATGGCCCTGCGATTACCAAACACTTCTTTTTCCCCTTTCCCTTTGTATAGGGAAATAATTATTCTTGACTTCCAGTCCACCGGGACTCCACCTTCCTACCAGGTCAATCTGCATATCTTCCATATCCATTCCACTACCATCTCTCTGCTGTGCTTCTGATTTCACTACACAATCAATTCCTGGTGTTTTCGCTATTTTGACTTTCTTCATTGCTTTCATTCTTTCCATCCTACTGATCTATTCCTCCATTTTCATTTTCCTCTTTCTCTCAGTCATTCCTAGGCCACTTATACTCACCTTACTTTCAATCTCTTTGTTTAACAATTCCTTAAAGTGTTCTCTCCATCTGTTCATTTTTCTAAATTCACTGCTAACAATCTTGGAATGAATATATTACCTCTCCTGTAAAATCGGCCTCCAAGATGTTAGGTGTGGTCAGCCGACTCCATACCGTCTTTACCCCTGCACAGGTGTTGACTTTATACTCAGGTTTTATTCTCCCCTGTGTAAAGTACAACTCTCACATGTGGGGAGGCTCCGCACACACAGCTGTTCTCAACAGGGTGGAGTCAAAGGATTTTCTTCTCATTAACTCTTCTCCTCTTACTGGTTCCCTTCAATCTCTGTCTTCGCTGCACTGATCCTTCTTTATCTCTTTTCTATCACTGCTTCATTGGTCACTGAACCTCTGAGCTCTCTGCTTGCATCCCTCCTCCGTTATGGCGGGGACGTAGCGCCCGACTAGCAACAAACTCTCATCCCTTTTCTGTCCAGCTCTCTAATGCAAGAGTTAACCACTACTCCCAGTCCTTCATGTCTCCCTCTATCTGGAACTGTCTCCCTTTGTCTGTTTTTCCTAGTACCTACGATCTCGAGTCTTTGAAACTCAGTGTGTCCAGGCGTCTTGAAATGAATGAATCTGTTTTTTTTTTTTTTTTTTTTTCTTGGAGGGAGCAATTTGCAGGCTCCTGGCCTTTGGTTCCTTCTTCCTTGCATAAAAAAAAATCTGCTATTTTTATCTATCATTCATCTTCTACCTTCTTTGTCACTGTCTAACTCTAGTTACCTCCTTCCAGAACATTCTCATATCTTCCCTCCACTTTACACTCAAATTCCTTCTAAATTCCTCATCCACTTCCTTTTTACTTTCTCTCACTAACATTTTCACTTATCTTTTCTTTTCTACATATAACTCTCTATTTCGTCTCTCAATTTCCTCCATGCCTCTTCTTCCTCTCCACTCATACTGACAATGATGCAAAATTCCGTAATATAGCAGATACATCTAAACATGGGCAAGTGTAAGTTGTTTAACGTGGCTTAAATGTGACAGATGGGCTTTATTATTGATAAATACAAGTGTCAAGCACTGGCAGTAAAAGCTACAAGAAGACAGCAATACTCTGAATATTATTCAACTTGATGATGTGAACTAAGAAAAAGACTTAGGAGTAAAAAAAACTATTTGAAACCAAGAAACACTTTGCAAAGACTGCCGCAAAGGCTATGAAAATGACAAGAACAATATGTAAAGAATCTGAATATCCAAGAATATTCTCACCTTGCACATTTCCCCAGTACACACAGCAGGTCTGGTCTCACTACTAAAATGATATGAAATTACTAAGAAAAAGTTCAGTGAAACGTGACAAAAAATGACACAAATATTGGGGAGGGAACCATAAAAGGAGCCTCTAAAATAAATTAGTTAGGTTACCTTATCTAAGTGTAGACTACTAGGAGATTTTAATATATGAATAAAAATCAAAGGACGTTATTCTGAAGAAAATAAAAGCCTCAAAAGTAGACTGGTCAAACCACGAGTATACTAGAGGTAATGGTTATAAATCTTGGAAAACGTATTCAGTCACATAAAGCTAAACATTAATTCTTCAATACAGATTTATGCTTATGAATATATTTAATATCATTCAAAGTGAGAAACAACGATAAAGTACTAAAAACATAAAATTCCTTTGATAAATATTTAGCTTCTAATACCCAGATAAACATGTTACATTTTGAATAATGCCTTTCTGGAATATGTTTTCTACATTGTAAGTCATGGATGACACAACCGCATAACAGTAATCTTTGTACCTAATGGTACCACTGGTGTTCCCTTATAGGTTAAATTAGTGTAAAATGTAACTTTCATTCATCCCTTCGTATAATATCTTCACGAAGCTTTTTTTTTTTTTTTTTTTTTTTTTTTTATGCTGCTTGGTAGTCCATCTCACTTTCCTGCCGGCTTCGACTGGATGGATTGGTGAAAAGTGAGTAGGTTCCTGGTGTTCTATCCTTGTCTGTGACACACATTAAAGATACCTGATTTGTAATAAACTGCTGTTGTTTGCATTTCTTTGCACTCTTCCCCATACAGTTACCAGTAACTCCTCTCTCATTCCTCTCTTTCCTTCACTCACTCTTCTCTCTTTCTTCACCCACATCTATCCCTTCCCCATCTGCTCCATCTTCCTCCACTCTTCCTCCCTCCATCCTCCCTATCCCTCATCTCACCTACTACATTTTTCCTCCTAATCCCATTCTCTCCCTCCTCCTTAGACCTCTCCACCATCTTTCATTCATCGCCTCCTCTCTCTTTCTCTTCCTAGTCCCCCCTCCAAGGTCCCCCTCTTCCTTGGCGTCCATTTTCTTCCTTCAGTCTCCGTAATTCCCTTCCCTATTTTCCCTTAACCAATCACTCATTTCCCTCCTCCCATTCCTTTCCCAACGACTTTCTTTCTCTTCTTCACGTTTTCCCCTCTCTCACTCTCCTTCCATTCTATCCTCCAGTCGACTTCTTTTAATTGAACTTACTAATTTTCCCTTTCTCCTCCTTCACATTCCCCAGTTTTGCTTCATTATCTTTACTCCCCCCCCCCCATCCATTCATTTCCCCATTCACCACAAACGTAAGGGTAAGACAGAGTAATAGTTAGGCCCAGTAAGCGGGTGCTCCGTGAGAGGTGCTTTACCAACGTTCTCATATATCATAATTATTCTCACTCAGGGATCATATCACAGTCTTAGGCACTCTCGTGGGAGGGGAGAGGGATGAAAGAAAAGTGAGAAGGAAGGTAGGAGAGTAGTGGAGGGAAGATAGGGGTGTAGAGGAGGGAAGGAGGGAAGTGGGAAAAGGAAGGAATGGATGGATGGAAACAAACCTATTTATTTTTTAATGCTCTGCCACATTAGAAACAAAAAGGTAACAAGAAGGAGCAATAAGAAAGTACGGTACCCGTGCCCACCGTTTGGTCTAACGGCTGAACATTTGACGTTGCCCTGTACCCTTGACGTTCGACCGACTCAAAGTCCAGTTATTCTTCATAACGTAACCTTAACAATTGCATCATGTTTAGCAGAAATTGAATCAGAGCTGCCTGAGTTAACCTTGCTCTGTGACCTTGACATTTGCTCTTCATCTGAGACCTTGTAAATTGCATGACTGATTGTTCCCAGTACCATAAGACTGATAATTTTCTGAACCATACGACTGATTGTTTCCTGAACCCACCGATTGATTGTTCCCTTAACATTTCCACAAAGTTTGCTGCAAATCGAATCGTTTCATGAACCATTGCACAAAGTTCGGTGCAAAATGAATAATAACTGTTTAAGCTGGACTTGCCTTGTGAAGTTAGCCTTTTGCCTACTGTTTATAACTGTATAGGTCAACTATTTTGTTAATCCTGAATCTCCACTAAGTTTGCTCAAATCAAATAAAAATTTTAATGGTTATTTTGTTTATACGCAGACACAAGAATCAAAGTTTATTCTTTCCTTGTGACCTTGACCTTTGACTGTTCTCAAAATCGTTATTCTTCGTTCCTGCCTTACCCTGAACACTTCCATTAAGTTTAGCTTAAACTGAATGAAAAGTGTTTAAGTTGACCATGCCAGGTCAGGTTTGATTCTAAACCTTTGACCTCTTGTTCTGAAAAAGATTCGTAACTTAGATTTATTTATGAAGTTAGAAAGAAGAAGATTCGATAATCTACTTGTCTTTCCAGCAGATCAGCACCTGAATTATGACAGGGAACTGATCCTAAGTGCCTTTGTGTATCCAGGACCTAAACAATTATCTCATTACAGACCCTTACTCCACTTGGCTTCGAACATTGCTACTGTTTCGAAATAAAATCGAATCAAATGGTTCCTTTGGCGTGCTTGATCTGTGACCCGTTATCTTTCTTCATTTTTTTTTTTTTTTTTTCAAAGAAAAAGGAAACAAAGTCCAGGAGCCCACATGATTGTTCCCTCCAAGGAAAAAAACAAAGAAACATAGAGCCAAATTCAAGTTCTGTCTACTTCGAGATACCTGGACACACTAATGAAGACTAGAGGTCATAGCCAGTAGGAAATGCAGACATAGAAAGCCAGTTCCAGAGTCGACCTGTTGCATACATGAAGGACTGGGAGTAACGATTATATCTTGCATTAAAGAGCTGGACAGAAAAGGGATCAGAGTTTGATGCTAGATGGGTGCTATGTGCAACCTATAGTTGTGAAGGGATACAAACATACAGTTCAGACGAGCAGTCCCCATTGGAGACGCAATAGAACTGTAATAAAGATACAGCAGTGTGGTGAAGAGACAGACACTAAAGGGAGCCAGTAAGAACAGAAGAGTTAATGAGACAAAAAGCCTTTGACTCCACCTTAAGTACAGATTTATGTGGGGAGCCTCCCCACACATGGGAGTTGTACTCTATACAGGGGCAAAAAGGACCCCTGTAGAAAGTCAACAAATGCACAGGGGTAATGAAGGCACGGAGTCTGCTTAACACATCCCATCTCTTGGAGGGAGATTTTACAAGAGAGGTATTATGATCATTCCAAGATAAACCCCAAAAGGAAAAAACTCCAAGTATGTTCAGTGCTGATGCTGGATTGAGTTGGTTATTGTTTAAAATCAGAGGGTACTCATGCAGCAGATTTTGCTGGGTTGAAAGATGTAAGAAATGTGTTTTTGATGCATTAAAAGCAACAGAATTATTTTTACTCCAGTCATATACATGAGTCACGCCAGAGATTAGGTATGTCATAGCCTCCTTCCATGTTTGTTGAAGTAACTGCTGAGATGGACCTGCAAGAAGCGTTCGAAAATGTGAACGGTGGAGTCATCAGTGTATGAGGGTTATGGTTAGATGTATGGTTAGAAGGTTACTGATGGATAGAAGGTAGACTGTGATGGGACAGAATTTTAAGGAACACCACAACTGATACATTTAGAAGAATGAAAAACGGTGGCCGTGTACAACAGCAGCTATAGAACGGTCAGAAAGGAAGCTAAAGGTAAAGGCACAGATAGTAGGATAGACACCATGAGAGGGCAGTTTGGTAATTAAAATTTTATGCCAGACATGATCGGAAGCCTTGGAGATGTCTAATGCAATGGCAAAGCCTTTGCCAAAGTCCTGAAAGAACAATGACCAGTAGTTTGAGTGGAAGGTGAGAAAATGGACAATGAAGAGTCCCTGGCAGAACCCATAATGGCGACAGGAAAGTAGGTTCTGATAGGGAAGGTGTATCAATTTTTAAAAAGACAAGATTTAAAACTTTATGAACACAGGACGTTAAAGCAACTGGGAGATATTTAGATGATTGAGAATGGTCACCCTTCTTTGGGACAGGCTGAATGAGTGCAAACTTCCAGCAAGAAGGAAAGGTATAAGTTGACAGGCAAAAGCAAGAGTTTAACTAGGCACGGTGACAACATAGAGCACAGTTCTTGAGGGAAACAGGAGGGACCCCAACAGGGCCATATGGCTTGTTAGTACTGAGGCCAGTGAGGGAAGTACTGTACATCTGCTGGAGAAATTTTAATGACAATCACAAGAAAGTTAGAGGAGGGAACTGATGGAGGAACAGCACTGGAATCGTCTAAGGCAGAATTGGAGAAGTTTTGAGTAAAGAGTTCCGCTTTTCCAACATAAGAAAGACACAGAAACATCAGAGTGGAAAGGAGGAGGTAAGGAAGATGAAATATATTTGGTAGACAGGTTTTGGCAAGTTACCGGAAGGAGAGGGAAGAATTTGAACTATTTGAACTGGAGAATTCAGAGCATTTAGTTTATCTATCTATCCATCTATTGCCAGACATCTCAATCCCGTTCAGGGTGGCCACAAACAAATCGCCTCCACGTCGCCCTGTCCCCCGCCATTTCACTGCCCCGCTCCCAACTCATCCCCCCCTCTCTCATATACCTCTCCACCCCATCCCTCCATCTCATCCTCGGCCTCCCCCTCCCTCTTTCCCCCTCCACCTCACTCATTTAGTACGAAGAGAATTATTCTTAGCACAGTGGAGAACAAACTTAGCATTGTTTTGGGCAGAGACATAAAAGAGACGAGACTGAGAGGTGGGTTGGCTCTAATACCTTTTGTAGGCCTTCTATTAAACATTTTTTTTTTTTGCAGTAGTTACAGGATATGAGAGGGGAATAAATCCTTCCATACCAAAGAGAATGACCTCTGTAATGTGCGAAGCATACATAGACGGCTCTCAT
Organism: Coenobita brevimanus; assembly: GCF_032717465.1. Lineage (NCBI taxonomy): Eukaryota > Metazoa > Arthropoda > Malacostraca > Decapoda > Coenobitidae > Coenobita > Coenobita brevimanus. The sequence goes on along the minus strand of NC_136957.1, from coordinate 30,473,551 downwards.
AAATGGAAGCAATACTCATTCCAGGAAATATCAAAGTATGGCCTGAGGGCCTCCCAATCAGCAACTTCAAAGTGCCACAGCCATCTCTTCGTGGGAGGATCAAAGGACCTTAATGGAGTGAGAGGACAGATTAAGGTCATAAGGTATGAGCTAAGGAACCCAATGGAGAGAATTTATTAACAGTAAGCAGAAGGATTAATTGTTTGAAAGAGGTCACCTCTTTCAAAATGATCAGAGATATGAGGTGGGTGCTGTACAAGCTGCAAACGTAATGAGAGGAATTGAGATTGGTGGATGAGAGATGAAGAAGAAAGGGAGGTAGTGTGGGAAGGAAGAAAAGAGGGAAGATGGAAAAAAATTGGGGAGGAGAGAGAGATCTTTTGGAACATGTAAATTGTATAGGAGGGGGATCACGCCATAAAGCACTTATCTCCTGTGCTCCTCTCCATAATTAAGACTCTGAGTCTCTTTTGGGTTATTCCTTCACTAATCTGTGATATAAGGATGCAGCATCATTCAGGTTAGCAGAGTTATCCGTCTAGGTGTTACCCTGGGTACTCATTTTATCTACCAGCCCTTAGAGCTGATGGACACCCAAGACAAACTCTACCAGTTGCCAGCACGAAGATTCGAACCCTGGAGCTAATGGGCTGCCTAGCAACATTAACCAATCGGCCATTGCATGGTAGGGAGAAGTAGACAGTCTGGAAACGAGATAGGAAAGAAAAGAAAAGGGAATGATAAAATGACTGGAAATGAGAGAGCAAGGAAAGATACAGAGCAGAGTGGACATGAAAACTTGAAGGAAGAGGGAGAAAATCTGGGAAGGAGACAAGTAAGAACTGTAGGAGAGATGATGGAAGGAAACAGAGAGACAAGCATACTGTAACAATTTAAAGTCGGTATTTCTATTAATAAATTATATTTACCTCGGCCTTGGAGGTTATGGTTTCGTCGGCGTTGGTTCGTTTGCCTGTTAGCATGATTACTCAAGAAGTTAAGATCGGATTTTGCTGAATTTTTTCGGAGGGGTAGGGTATGGACCAAGGAACAAACCACTACATTTTGGTGGTGATCCGGATCATCATCCGGATCCAGGACTTTTTAAAAGGATTCTTTGCCATTGCGGGATAGTGGCAATTTCAACATTTTTCCTTCAGACTCGATGAATAGTTCCTACAATGCCTGCACAAAAATTACGAGATAACGTCTCCGCCTTGGAGGAGGTTTGCAATCTTAGATTGCCCCTGTTAAGATAGGTATTGCTTGCAGCTATTAACCGTAGAATCAGTAAAACATATTTATCAGATAAGGCGTCTATTCAAGTAATGAAAAAGTAAGGAAACAACTGTCGAACAATTTAGGTAGATATTTTTCAACATATCATTAACCTCTGGTGTGACTTAACGTGCGCCAAGTCTGGGAGGCATGCGACTTACTTCATATGGCTGGGGCTTTTAACACAAACCCTCTTTATTTCCTTTCTCCATTTCCTGAAAAAGGAAGGTGATGGACTGCAAAAGAAATGCAACGCCAGCCAGCATTTGACATGACTGATACCCAAATAACCCTGTTGACGCACCATCAAAAGTAACACTATAGGTACAGCAGTCGAAAACGCAAGACAATACTATTCTCAGCTTGTACATGTCCTAATGCATCCACAGACAGATTGGTGTCTCCAGTCCTGGTCACCGTATTACAAAAATTATAGAGAACCTCAAGAAAGTACAGTGGCTGGTGACAACACTGATACCTATGCTGGGAAACAAACCATACGAAGCATGTCTAGGGCATTTTTTTTTTTTATGTAAGGAAGAAGGAACCAAAGGTCAAGGGCCTACAAATTGCTTCCCCCTAGGAATATAACAAACACAAGACAACAGAGGGCCAAATTCAAGATCCATTCATTTCGAGATGCCTGGACACACTGCGTTTGAAAGGCTGGAGATTGTAGGCAGTCGGAAAAACAGACAGAGGGAGACAGTTCCAGAGTTGAGCTGTTGCATACATGAAGGACTGGGAGTAGCAGTTAACTCCTGCATTAGAGAGTTGGACAGAAAAGGGATGAGAGTTTGTTGCTAGACGGGTGTTACGTGCCTGCCGTAGTGGTGGAGGGATGCAAACAGACAGTTCAAAGGAGCAGTGACCACTTAAGTAGCGATAGAAAAGCGATAAAAATGCAACAGTGTAGCGAAGAGACAGAGGTTGAAGGGAGCCAGTAAGAGGAGGAGAGTCAGTTAGACGAATAGCATTTGACTCCACCCTATTGAGAAGAGCTGTGTGTGGGAAGCCTCCCCACACACAGAGCTGTACTCAACATAGAAGTGCATGAAACCCGTGTATAAAATCAACAACTGTGCAGGGGTAAAGAAAGTATGGAGTCGGCTTAGCACACCCAATCTCTTGGAAGCTGATTTTACAAGAAAGGTAACATGTTCAATCCAAGATAAATCCCGAGAGAATGAAACCCCATATATGTTTAAAGATGATGCAGGATTGAGCTGGATATTATTTAAAGTTAGAGGGTACCCCTGTGGGATCTTTTGACGGGTTGATAGATGTAAGAATTGAGTTTTTTAGAAATAAGAGATATGAACCAAACCAGATATTAGGTGTGCCATAGCCTCATCCTCTGTTAAAGTAACTGCTGAGATGGATGCTGCGGAAAGCATTTTTTTTTATTTTTTTATGTCATACTCTGGGCACAGGCTTCATAGCCTACTCCCACGGCCCAGTAGTCCTTCTACATACCATACACCTCTACATGTCACCACTTCGGAGCTAACACCCACCGTCCATATTGAGTACCTGCTAGGGCTGTCTTATACAGGACTGGTGTGCTGGTATTAGCGGGGGTATTTTTACATGTCGGCAGGTCTTCTGGTAGATCAGTAAAGACTGCTTTTATGAAATTCAAATCCGTAAACTGTTCCCTGCCCCAAGGGGGATTTGAACCTGGGTCCGGTAGGACTACAGGCCACCTCTCTACCGACTGAGTGATCAACGTATTAGTGGATAGGATTAGATGTACAGCTTAGAAGGTCTTTGATGAATAAAAGGAAGAGAGTTGGTGATAGGACACAGCCCTGAGGAGCATCACTGTTGATAGTTTTAGGAGAAGAACAATGGCCGTCTACAACAGCAGCTGCAGAACGACCAGAAAGGAAGCTAGAGATGAAGGCACATATAGAAGCATAGAAATCGTAAGAAGATAGTTTGAAAATTAAAGATTTATGCCAGACTCGATCGATAGCCTTTGAGATGTCAAATTTAATGGCAAAGCATTCGCCAAATACAAGTATTCAAAATTTTCAAAAGACATGACAGTATGACGCTTGATGAATACTTGACAGCAAGCTGATTCAATTTTCCTGAGGTATTTGATATAAAACGGTCGGCAAATGTTCAAACTCAGTTGGAGCGAAGTTTTCTAGAGTTGTAGACATATTGTATGTAACCTAATGCGTTACAGCGTAGTATATCTGGGTATAGTGGTGCTAACACTTAAAAGACTTGCTGAGATTTCGGCTCATTATCCTTAGCAAAACATATTTATTGCTAAATTATAAACTGAGGGGGAAAGGAGGGAATAAATGAAATAAGGACAGAACAAAGGCATGAGAGAGAGAAAGATGAACGCAAGAAAGTCGACAGGTAGGGGAAGGAAGAGAATGGTAAGAAAACAAATCGAGTGAGATATAAAGGACGGAAGGAAATGCTGAAGGGAGGAAAGAAAGTATGCGAGAAAGAAGGGGACAGACACAGCGAGGGAAGCAAGAGATAAATAAGGGTAAAACAGCATCTTACCTTCTTGATCACCTAACACATGTCCACAGAGAGCCCGGAGCAAAGGAGAGGCCGAGGCAAACCTATCATTTTCCAGAACATTTAAGCCGACGGAGACCACACTGTCCCTTGCAGCGATCATTTGACAAACATACTCGGGTCATCGCAAGAAAGTGGAGAAGGAAAGGTTAGTGCGTGCCTTCATTCCACCACAGACTGCTAATCATGTCAACCCATAGAAAAGGAATCAAGGTAACAATGAGAAGAAAACAATAAGGGTAAAATGAAAAGGAGTGTAGAAAGTACTGAGGAAGACAGAGAAGGTAGAAAAGTAGAAGGGAAAGTCGTGAGCGATAGAATGTAATAAAATGATGAAGGACGGTAAGTATTGAGGCAGGAAAGGACAGATGTAGAGGGTGAAATGGGGCAGAAAATTGTAGGGAGGAAATAAGGATCACCAAAAGACAAGATATCGGGGAATGGTGAAGCCCCTGAAACGAATGCCCTCGAAGAGGTGTTTAGCCTAAGTTCTCATTTAATAGTTTTCCGTCCCAAGCCATATCGTAGCCAAGGACACTCTCGGGGAAGGGAGGAAGGAGAACTGATGGAAGGACGTTGTGAGAGAAGGAAGAAGAGCAAGAAGGAAGAATGCAGAGGAAAGAAAAAGAGAAGGAAAAGCATGAAAGATTAGGAAGGAAATAGAATGGAGAAGAAATGGAAAACGAAGAAGAAAGACTGGAAAGAAAAGAAGGAAAGGAGGAAATGGATGGAGAGAAGTAAGAAAGTATGGAGGAAGAGAAAACGAAGGGAAAGGAGGAATGGAAGGAGGACAGACAAGGAATGATGGTGTGAGTGGGAGAGGAGAAGTAAGGTGAGTAAAAATAAGGGGGGAGCGAGAAGTGGAATGCATTGAGGGAAATAAGAAACATGGGAGGTCGAAAAGAAGGGAGTGAGAACGAATGGGAGTGAGAGAAGTAAAGAAGGAAACGAAGAAATAGAGAGAAGGAAACTAGAAAGGAAGAAGAGGAGAAAGAAGGGAAGGGAAGTAAGGAAGGGAAGAAGATTCCACAAGGAAGGGAGGAGAAAAGAACGGAAGAAAAGAAAAAAAATGGGATAGTTGAAGGATGAAAACCAGGTATATACGAAATGAAAGAGTCAAGAAGGAATGAAAAAAGACCGTGGGGAATGAAGCGAGATAGAAAGAATGGATAGAAGGTCACGGAGAGAGAAGGAAAATATTAAGAAGGGAGGAAAGGAAGGAGGGAAGGACTTGGGGAGAGAAGCAAGGCGTGGGGAAGGAGGAAAGGGAAAAGTGCTAAGAAAATAGAAGTTGAAGAAGGAAGGCAGCGGAGAGGGAAGATAAATTGGTTGGAAGAGTGAGAAGAGATAAAATACTAAAGTTGGAGAAACGAGGGGAGAAAGGGAGGAAAAGAAGAAATGGTTAAGAAATGAAGGGAAAGAGAGGGTAAAGAAAAATGGTGATAAAAAAAAAAAAAAAAGAGGGTGAGGAACATGTTGAAAAAGCAAAGAGAAAAGGAGGGAAGGAAAAAAAAAAGACGGAGGGAGGAAAGGACAGAATGAAAAAAAAAAAAAGTATGGCGGATGAAGGGAGAAAACGAGGAAAGTAATAAATGGTGAAGGACAGAAGGGAGAAGAGGATGAGAGAAATGATGGAAGAAAGAAGGGAGAAGTGGGAAAAAGGGAGAGGAATATGGAACAAATAAGGGAAAAAAAACAGGGAGATGAACGAGAAAGGAGGGAAGGAATGATGGGATGGACGTAAGCTTGATCAAGGAAAACATGAAAAAAAATAGGAGGAGAAGATGGAAAGGAAAAGAACAGTGGAAGAGTGGAGGAAGAGTTGGAGGAAATGGAAGAATATATATATATAAGAAGGGAAGAAGAAAGTGAGGAAAACAGAAAAAGTGTGGAGAAGAGGAGGAGAACAAATGAAATATGAAGCCGTTAAAGTAGGAAGAATGGTACGGGAGGAAAAACATGGACAGAAAAAAAATGGATAAAAGAAGGAAAAAAAAAAGAAAGAAAGAGGAAACCGAGACCCGAAAGAAAAATGTGTGGTGAAAATTAACTTCCAGACGCCCGAAGAGATCACATGAGCATTTTTTTGTTCTTTACGCTCTTTTCAGCTAATACTGGACGATTGTATTCATTTCAGGGTAGTCTCTAGTCCTTAGAATGTTTACATAATCTAGCTGACGATATATGTTTTTTATTATATCCTGCCATTACCGGACGATTTTATTCAGTTCCAGAAAATCTCATGGTCACTAAATGTTAATTCTTTCTGTACGATGGCATCTTCAGTGTTTTCTTTTGCTGACGCCAGACGTTTTTATTTAGCTTTGAGATAGCAGCCTAGTAATGAACGAGGTGATGAGCAGTCTTTATTATCCCATATATGCGATGATTACACCGAGGGATGATGTACAGTATAAGAGAAGACCTCTGGGAACCAAAAGTACAGGGATTAAAGGATTTTATTTTTCTTCAGTGACATTTTCGGTACGAGTAGTCTTTTTTTTCCTATTCATGCTGCCTATACAAGATTAAAGTCAGCCCGGGAAGGCCACTGTCAGAAAGCCTCTAAAAGTAAAAGGTCTAAATCTGGATCTACAGTATCCAGCGAGTGCAGCTCAAAGAAAACCATTATAAGTCGAAATATATATCGGGAAAACATATGAATAAAATATAGAGTTAACATCAGTGTGGAGAGGTCCCATACAGACATAAACAGGATTAGTTATTTTACAGGTATTTACCACTGTTTAAGTAAGAGATGATGAAATTACTTTTAAGTTATCCCTCCCCTTACCTACCCACCCATCTGTCTGTCGAGATATTTATCTAAATCTGCCCAAATTTTTCCCGTCTATCAATTTATCTACCTATATACTAATCTATCAATCGCTTTAAATGTTTTTTCTGTCCTTCTATCTCTCTATCTATCTGTCAGTCTATATAACAGTCTATCTGTCTAGCTAGCTCCGTATTAAAGTGTCAGTGGAAACTGTGCTGACAGATGCTCTCACAAAGCCCCCTCCCCCCCAGCAATTTCATCGATTTTTCTCTTGCGGGCCCATATTTGGCCCGGTCCTCCTACAGGAGGTAAATCTACACAACATCAACAACTGTGTGCTTTATGTCGTCCACGCACCCGTAAATTTTGAAGCTCAGTTATAAAGGGCAAGTGCGCGAAGAAAGGCAAGTTGAGTGAGCAAGTAGCTTGCTGTGTATACCTAAAAGACAAGTTTCTTGGCAAGTGTTGTTTACACACAGCAGGCGTTAACACCATGTCAGACCAAAACTGACCTCGCGAGAGTCGAGAACGGCTAAGTCCCGTGAAGTAGCTTGCCAGAACGGGGATAGTGGAGGCAAGTTGTACTAAAATAGAACCGCCGGGTATTCACTTGCCTTGACATTTAGCTTGGCTGGCATCTTACTTTCAATCTGACTTCCCGAAAATTGTAGGCAAGTATGAATTTGCACACAGCAGGTAACTTGCAGGAAGTTACTAACATACTTGACTTGCATCTCTACTTGCCTGTTGTAAATGGGCCTTAAATATAATCCTTCGTAACTCCCTGACACAGAAGCAGTGATGAGAAATAGGGAGGTAAGTATGGAAGTTAAGAAGTCACTGCATGATGGTATTGTAATCCCTACCCTGACGTATGGAAGCGAGGCGTGGACCTTGCAAGAGGGGAACAAGTCAAGAGTGAGAGCAGTGGAAATGAGTTACTTGAGAGGAGCATGTGGAGTGACATGGAGGGACAGGTTGACGAATGAAGAAGTGAAGGAACGTTGTGGGGTAGATGTGGATGTGGTTGAAAAGATTAGGAGAAATACACTGAGGTGGTTTGGACATGTGGAGAGGATGGAGAATGAAAGACTGACTAAGAGGGTGTATGTAGGTGAGGTGGAGGGAGGGAGAGGGAGGGGCAGACCGAGGATGAGGTGGAGGGATGGAGTTGAGAGGTATATGAGGGAGGGGGGGGTGAGTTGGGGGGAGGGTAGTCAAATGGTGGGTGACAGAGTGACTTGGAGGCGTTTTGTCTGCGGCCACCCTTTGCGGGATTAGGGCGTCGGGCTATAGATAGATAGATAGATAGATCTCGTGTTAATCATCGGCTTCTCCATACCTTAAACATCTAAAGTAGCTAAAACACAACGCTAAAACGCCACAAAGAAATAAACAGAAAGCTCTGTTTCAGCACACACAGACACAGACACAGACAGACAGACAGACAGACAGACAGACAGACACACACACACACACACACACACACACACACACACACACACACACACGCGCCTCTTACTTCCTCGACCATGTTCCGATTGTATTTGGCGCACTGCCATCCCTACATCTTCATACAGATGTTTTTATACTTGCAGTGTTATCTATCAATGCATCTAACAGTCCGTCTGTCGACGTGCCTGAGTCTCGCTGTTTGTATAATTATGCATTTCCTCTTCGGTTGTATTGAACTGTCTGCTTATTGATATCTCTATTTGTTCGTTTGTTTGTCTGTGTGGCTGTCTCTCTGTCTATCATGCTTTTTTCCCATGCATGAGTCTTGGAGGGAGAGAAAGAGATGGCCAATGAGAAGAAGAAAATGAAGAGAGGGAAGGCGGGATGGAGGGAGAGCAAATGAAGGTCGAAAGGAAGGATGAAAAAAAAGAAAAAGAAAATAGAGAAGTGCGAAGGTAAAAGGGGAACTGTGAATAATGGAAAGGGGAAAAAGGAGAAAGAGGTAGGAAGAATGACAGGCGAAAGGTCAAAGTAGCATAAAGAGAGAGAGAGAGAGAGAGAGAGAGAGAGAGAGAGAGAGAGAGAGAGAGAGAGAGAGAGAGAGAGAGAGAGAGAGAGAGAGAGAGAGAGATCAATTGAAAGAACGCAGATAAGACGCAAGTTGACCCATGAGAAGGAAAAAAAATCGAAAAAGGTGAGAAGCAAAAGAGAAGAATAAAAAATAGAAAGAGCCAAGAAAATAAAGAAACGTAAAGCTAAGAAACAGAACAATAAGAAAGGCAAGGAAGAAGAAGAACAGGATATGAAACTTGAAGATAATGAACTGAATGCAGACGGTAAATTCACGAAAATACACAAGAGTTATGTGAGACAAAAGTTTAAATACAAGGGAAGAAAAGTAAGAGGCAACCAAAGATAGAAGATGCAACGGTACATTAAACCGAAAGAAAAAGAAGAAGGAAAATTTAATGCCACTGAATACAGGAGACAAAAACAGTTATTCAGGTGAGAGATAGCAAAGAAAAAGAAAATGATAAAAGAAAACAATAGAGGTAAAAAAAATGAAAATGAGAACTATATAAACAAAAGCATATTATACGAAACAGGGTAAAAGAATAAAGATACAAAATGTGTGAGTGTGTGTGTGTGTGTGTGTGTGTGTGTGTGTGTGTGTGTGTGTCTGAGAGAGAGAGAGAGAGAGAGAGAGAGAGAGAGAGAGAGAGAGAGAGAGAGAGAGAGAGAGAGAGAGAGAGAATTAAACTGGCGGGATCACCAGATGAGTAAGAGAAAGGCTTACCAATTAGTCCAGTAAGGCCTGGGAGATATTACTTTAAGCCTTGAGAGAGAGGGAGGGGAAGGGAGTTACACAGATATAAGGATTACACAGAGCTTACGGCTGGAATAAGGTGATCCCAACACCTAAATGAAACAGTGTAATCATACGGTGTAGCTTCCAGGACGCTTCTGTTCCATTGTCGCAGAAACTGAATTTGATTAGAAAACTTGTAATAAAATATTTGGATATGATTATGAAAATGGGATTACCTTTATAGAGACGCATTATTTGCTTGTGATACTGACGATACTAAAAACTTAAATAACCTGTTGTTGTATATGAGTGTAGACAATATAACAAATCACATATATTGTGTCTTTGTAACATACCGTACAATACTTTACGTACTCTGTGCAATGAATTTGCAAGTGCTGATAAATTAATTTGTCCACTTTTATCACAGTCCTGTAATGCATAACATGTTTGTCATACGATGCTTGTTCAACAGTGTCTTTAATTATTGTTTCTTTTATTGGATGGAATATTGTATATATTTTCCACTAACTTATTACTTCTGTGTATGGTTGTTCTTTGTATTAAGAAACCAGAAAGAAGGAAATTTTCCTGTGAAATACAGCTATCCATTGTAAACTGACAAACATGTGCCTCAAGAAAATAACGCGCACGGCACCACGACTGATTATGAAGCTAGCATCACCTGCCAGGATCACTTGAATAGGTACACTTTTAGGAAGAACTGAACATCTAACGGAACTCACTGTGGTACCAACTTGAAAAAATTTCTGAGTCTCAACATTTAAATTTCATTTTTACACTTTCAAAAATATCAGAATAACGATTAAGCATAACTTTGGTATATTCAGTTATATGCTAAGAATCTTTCTAGTGGAGTCAGGTAATGTATGAAACATTTCTTGTCATAGTAACTCAACCTTGCATTGCGGAAACTGACAGTGGAACTGACTGACTCACAGGACTAGCAATGAGAGAAGAGCATATTCTTCATTCAGTGAAGTATATTAAGAGGACAGGACTTAGGAAAATCACCCCGTCATTCTTCTATATTATCCCCGAACGATCGAACAAAGAAACATTTAGAAGCCAAACCTTATACGACAGCGTTAATACTTTACCTTAAATTTATTATGTAACTCAACACGTTTATTTAGTGTCGAGTGAGTTACCCAGGACTGAATAGGGATTTAGCACAAGGAGAGAGAGAGAGAGAGAGAGAGAGAGAGAGAGAGAGAGAGAGAGAGAGCAATGGAAAGGGAAGATGTGCTTATCTTTCTAATGCCCCTTTTCTCTCAGACTTTCATATTGCCATCATCTTTATTATCCTTATTGTAATCTTGTTTTTCCTAAAGCATCTCTCTCTCTCTCTCTCTCTCTCTCTCTCTCTCTCTCACACACACACACACACACACACACACACACACACACACACACACACACACACACACACACACTTTCAATTGTTTTTCGCATCCCACACCTCTCAACTCCACTTTTTCACCCAGAGTTCTTCCCTAATTCCATTATTCATATAAAATCTCTCCTTCCCGTCTTCATCGCTTTCGACTTGGCATCTTACTCATTGGGCCTATGCCTTACTTTATTCTTTTTTTCCTTCCATCCTTCCTTTCTTGTTTTCCATTCATTTCTGTCTCTTTCTTTTTTTTTGTACCCTCTTTCCTTCCGTATCTTCCTGTCTTTCATCCCACGTTCCATTACTTCGTCCCTTTATTATTATTTTTCCCTTTTGTTTTCTTTCTTTCCATGTTATTTCTCAACTTCTGTCTTTATTTTCTTTACTTACCTTACATCATACCTTTTGTACCCTTTGTACTTTGATTCCCTCTTTCTTCATTGGTAAGATTGCTAATTCCTACTTTCTTACTTTAACACTAAAGAAAGTCTTATGAATAATAACAGGATGCACCAAACGACAAACATAGATCACATACACCTAGAATCAAAAATACTTCTAGTCAAAGATTATATGAATATGAAATGCACACAGTTGATTGCTTCAGCTCAAGACCCATCCCAACCTTGTAACTTCCTGTTGCATCACCCACGTCCACAGAGAAACTCTATCTATCTATCTATCTATTGCCAGACGCCTCAATCCCGTTTGGGGTGGCCACAAACAAATCGCCTCCAAGTCGCCCTGTCCCCCGTCATTTCACTCCCCTGCTCCCAACTCACACCCCCCTCTCTCATATACCTCTCCACCCCATCTCTCCATCTCATCCTCGGCCTCCCCCTCCCTCTTTCCCCCTCCACCTCACTCACATACACTCTCTTCGTCAGTCTTTCACCCTCCATCCTCTCCACATGGCCAAACCACCTCAGTGTGTTCCTCATAACGCTTCCTATCACATCCACATCAACACCACAACGCTCCTTTATATCCTCATTCGTCAGCCTGTCTCTCCATGTGACTCCACAGGCTCCTCTTAAATAACTCATTTCCACGGCTCTCACTCTTGACTTGTGTCCTTCCAACAACGTCCAAGCTTCACTTCCGTACGTTAGAGTTGGTATCACAATACTGTCATGTAGTAACTTTTTCACTTCCATGCTCACTTCCCTGTTTCTTATCACTGCTTTCAAAGAACCAGCAACCTTTCTTCCCTGCTGTACCCTTTCAAGCACTTCACCCTCCAAACCTCCATCCTTACTCATCACACTACCCAAGTACTTAAACGTACTCACATTTTCCAATTCCTCACCATCCAACCTCGCTGTACATTCACTGACTTCACCTCTCTCAAAGACCATCACTTTACTCTTCCCTACATTCACCTTTAGATTCCGTTTCTTACACACTCTCTCAAACTCATCCACCAAGCCTTTCAGCTCCCCTTCGTCTTCACTCAACAACACGGTATCATCTGCAAACAACAGTACATCCCACAACAAGAAATGAATAACTGGCCAAAACTACACAGGGTATCTCAGCAACATCCTCCCATCTCCGTCCAACACTACAATTCACAAACACATTAATACATAGACACCACGGCCATCCAGAACCCTCAGCCAAACAGCGTCCTTTAAGAACCGCCACCAGACATACACTCCTCAGAAGCTACCCTACCCAGAGATACGAGAGTGCACCTAGTCAGACTACGTTCTCCTTCCTTGCTACAATATCAACACAAAATACAACTCGCAAAGAAACCACCTTGCCCACACTGTAATGCAACACACACACACACACACACACACACACACACACACACACACACACACACACACACACACACACACACACACACACACACACACACACACACACAGCACTGTCAAAACACAGACAGTCCTTCAGTAAAACCTCAACAAAAGACCTCAAGAAGTGACCGGTCGAAGTTGCGATTTCTACAATCCTGTGGGTTCCCAGCAAGATTGGCCTGTGGTTGCAACAACAAGAACTCATTGCTTCCTTCCATCACTCATTCTCTCCTATCCTTTCTTTCCTTCATGTGCTGTTCTCTCTTCGTCCCTCTCCTTCCTTCTTTCCTCCCAGCTTTCCTACGTTTCGTCCTCTCCTTATGTCCATCTTCTTATTCCTTTTTTTTTTTTTTACTTTCACACTGATTATGTTGGTGCGGCCCTGATGAGAGAGAGTAACGTTTGGAAACTTCCTGTGCTGTTGTTTGCAGATCATGCTGTATTGTTAAATGAAACTGAGGGGGAACTGCAAGGCTTGGTGAGAGTGTGTAAGAAACGGAATCAAAAGGTGAATGTAGGGAGGAATAAAGTTATGGTCTTTGAGAGAAATGAAGTCACGTAATGTAAAGCGAGGCTAGATGATAAGGAAATGGAAAATGTGAGTGCATTTAAATTCTTGGGTAGTGTGGTGAGTAAGGATGGAAGTTTGGAGGGTGAAGTTTGGAGGGTGAAATGCTTTGAAAGCAGTGATAAGAAATAGACAAGTAAGTATGGAAAAAAAATGTCGCTCCACGATAATATTCTGATACCATCTCTAACATAATTATGGAAGTGAAGCTTGGACCTTGATGGAAGGACAAAGGTGAAGAGTGAGAGCGGTGGAAACGAGTTATTTGAGAGGAACATGTGGTGTTACATGGCGAGACAGACTGATAAATGAGGAAGTAAAGGAGCATTGTGGTTTGATGTGATAGAAAGCGTAAGGAGAGATTCATTTATCTCATATATATATATATATATATATATATATATATATATATAGAGAGATAGAGATATATTGTATATATATATATATATATATATATATATATATATATGTGTGTGTGTGTGTGTGTGTGTGTGTGTGTGTACAGACAATGTATCTCTACCAAGTAGCTTAGGCTGTCTAGTAGAGATTGTATGTAGGGTGAGAAGTGCTTGTAAATGTAATTATAGTGTTGGAGTGGCTTTGGATGTTTGTGTAGTCTGTGAACCAAGTGTAATCGGCCCGCACAAGCCGAGTGGGTGAGGAGTAGACTGTAGCACCAGCCGAGTAGGGCAGTACTCCCGAGGTGGAAGGAAACCTGATGACAAGGAGTGCTGGAGCTCCCGTTTCATCAGCCCTCAGGACTAGTTCCTGACCATCCCCCTTTGCTGAACTTTTTTAGTGTCTCAGTTACACAGAGAGTAGGCCCACCTTCCGTCCCTCTCCCGGTGACGACTTGAGCTGCATGGAGCCACTGTCTGACTCTCTTCTTCTTCATTTCTGCAACATTCGCGGCCTTTCTTCTAACTTTCGCTGTTGAGCACCACCTCTTCTCCTCTAAACCTCACTTTCTCTTTCTAACTGAGACTCAGCTGTCTGAGGCAACTGACAGCAAACCCTTTTCTGTATCCTCCTACTTTCTCTATACTCATTTCAAAGCCGAAGGTGGCTGTTGTGTATTTATATGCAACGACTTATCTTGCTCTTGTGTTCCAGAACTCGATTCTTCTGAATTCTCTAAACTCTGGCTTCGGCTTTCCTGTCATTCTCTGACCAAATATATCTGTGCTGTTTACTTATCACCTAATTCTACTGACTATCAAAAATTCTTCGACTATCTTACTTCTACGATGGAACACATTCTATCCATTTCTCCTTTCTCTGAAATCTCCATTTTAGGAGATTTCAATGTTCACCACCACCTTTGGCTCTCCTCTCCTTTCACTGATCCACCTGGTGAACAAGCCTACATCTTTTCTATCCTTAATGACCTAGAGCAGCTTGTACAGCACCCTACCCGTATCCCAGACTGCCTTGGAAAGAGCTCTGACATACTTGACCTCTTCCTTACAACTAATCCATCTGCTTACACTGTTAATCTTTTCTTTCCGTTGGGCTCCTCCGATCACAACCTTATCACCTTAACCTGTCCTATCACTCCGGTATGGCCTGTGGACCCTCCAGGGAAACGTTGTCTGTGGCATTTTTGAGCCGCGGATTGGGAGGCCCTCAGGCAGTACTTCTTTGATTTTCCCTGGAATGATTATTGCTTCCATGGCCGGGAGCCATCTGAGTGTGCTTTGAGCATTACAGAGGTTATTCTCTCTGGCATGGAAGCATACATTCCTTTCTCGTATCCTTTGTCTAATGCAAGAAAGCCTTGTTTTAATCACGCTTGTTCTAATGCTGTCCGCAACAAGAAGAGGGCCTACAAAAGGTACTGGAGCCAACCCACCCCTGAATCACATCATCTTTATGTTTCTGCCCGGAATCGTGCTAAGTCTGTTCTTCGCTATGTTAAAAATAATTTCATCCATACTAAATGCTCCCAGCTCTCTAACTCAAATTCTTCCCGCTCCTTCTGGCACCTTGCCAAAAACCTTTCTAACAACTTTACCTCATCATCCTTCCCTCCTCTTTTCTACTCTGATGGTTCTGTAGCTATTTCTTCTACAGATAAAGCAGATCTCTTCACACAGACTTTCTCTTCCAATTCCACCTTAGACGATTCCAGTGCTGCTCCTCCATCACTTCCCCCCTCTGACTTCCTCATGGCTGACATTAAAACTTCTTCAGCTGATGTATTTTCTGCCATCACTGGTCTCAGTACTAACAAGGCATATGGGCCTGATGGAGTCCCTCCTGTTCTCAAAAACTGTGCTTCTGTGCTTACACCCTGCCTAGGCAAACTCTTTCGCCTTTGTCTGTCAACTTGTACCTCTCCTTCTTGCTGGAAGTTTGCTCTCATTCAGCCAGTCCCAAAGAAGGGCACCATTCCCAACCCTCCAACTATCGTCCAATTGCTTTAACTCCCTGTATTTCAAAAGTTTTCAAGTCAATTCTGAATAGAAAAATTTTAAGGCATCTTTCCTATCACAACCTTCTTTCTGATATTCAGTACAGTTTCCGTCAGGGACGCTCCACTGGCGATCTTCTCACCTACCTTTCAGACTCCTTGTCATCCTCCTTTCGGGACTTTGGCAAAAGCTTTGCCATTGCACTTGACATCTCAAAGGCTTTCGATTGAGTCTGGCATAAATCTTTAATTCCCAAACTGCCCTCTAACGGTTTCTATCCTTCTATCTGTGCCTTCGTCACTAGCTTCCTTTCAGGTCGTTCTATAGCTATTGTTGTAGACGGCCACTGTTCTTCTCCTAGATCTATCAACAATGGTGTTCCTCAGGGCTCTGTCATATCACCAACTCTCTTCCTTTTATTCATCAGTGACCTTCTAAGCTGTACATCTAACCCTATCCACTCATACGCTGATGACTCCACCCTTCACCTTTCCATTCGGTTCCCGCAACGCCCATCTCAGCAGTTACTTCAACAAACAAGGGATGAGGCTATGGCATGCCTAATATCTGACTTGGCTCATATCTCTGGCTGGGGTAAAAATAATCTGGTTGTTTTTAATGCATCTAAGACTCAGTTTTACACCTATCAACCCGACAAAAACTTCCACAGGTATACCCACTAATATTTAATAATATTCAGCTTATTCCTACATCATCCTTGAACATGCTTGGGGTTTCATTTACTCGGGACTTATCTTGGAAAGATCATATAACATCTCTTGTAAAATCTGCTTCCAAGAGATTGGGTGTGCTAAGCTGACTCCGTTCTTTCTTTACTCCTGCACAATTGTTGACTCTATACAGGGGTTTTATCCGCCCCTGTGTGGAGTACAACTCTCATGTGTGGGGAGGCTCCCCACATACAGCTCTTCTCAATAGGGTGGAGTCAAAGGCTTTTCGTCTCATTAACTCTCCTCCTCTTACTGACTCCCTTCAACCTCTGTTTCTTCTCCGCACTGTTGCATCTTTATCTCTTTTCTATTGCTACTATAATGGTCACTGCTCCTCTGAACTGTCTGCATGCATTCCTCCACCTTTGTGACCAGCGCTTAGCACCCTTCTAGCAGCAAACTCTCATCCTTTTTCTGTCCAACTCTCTAATGCAAGAGTTAACCGTTACTCCCAGTCCTTCATTATGCAACGGGTCAACTCTGGAACTGCCTTCCTTTGTCTGTATTTCCTGCTGCCTATGATCTCCAGTGTTTCAAACGCAGTGTGTCCAGGCATTTCGAAATGACTGGATCTTGAATTTGGCTCCCTATTTTGTTTTTTCTTGGAGGGAACTGTTATTGCTGGCTCATGGCCTTTGGTTCCTTCTTCCTCGCATAAAAAAAGCATACTTTAGCGTATGCAACACTGGTTCAACCACAGCATCCCTTGTGTCCGCCAATGCAGTACGTGGCTAGAAGAACGCTCCCAAAGTTTATTACCCTGGTTGGGCGCGAACTCTCATTCTTCAGTGTATGAAAATGCACACTTTACCACTGTACCACAGATGCTCCATATATATATATATATATATATATATATATATATATATATATATATATATATATATATATATATATATGATAGATAAATAGATAGATGGATAGATGAAGATAGATAGATAGATATAGATATAGACATATAACTTTTAACACGTTAGCTAGCAATCAAATCTGGTTCTCCTAAAAAGGAAGGCACTATGTCACTATACCAGGGGATGATAAAAGCTAAGCCACGTGGATTCTGTGACGATCCAGGTAAATCAACTATGGATGGATATTTTTCAACCCGAACCCATACTTACGACACATGTTTCAGAGTCATTTTTATGTTTGCTGAGCTCCACGCAACTCGGCAAGTGACGTATCACTTTTAATCTATCCCAGCAAGTACAAAAGCGCCTTCCTATATGTTGAAGAAACATACATGTGCGTTCATATGTGGAAAGTTTTTAAAACTTTTCCAAAATCGAACCCGACTCCTAGATAGCAGCCAGGCACTGTTGAAAAATATTCACCCAAAACAGATTTACCTGATTCTTCGTAGAATTCGGGTGGCTTAGCTTTTATCACGTCGTGGTAAAGAGACATGGTGCCTGGCTCCCATCTAGGAATCCCGGGTTTGATTACCGGCTAGAAAGTTAAAAACTTTCCACATATGTACCCACATGCAATGTTATATATATATATATATATATATATATATATATATATATATATATATATATATATATATATTGTGTTTGTGTGTGTGTGTGAACAGGGCTTACAGGATTAAGTTTTAGTAATAGCCTAAGCCATACACATACAGTAAAGTTTGTTTTAGGGAAGGTGTTGCTTCTGGATTGCTTTGGATGCCTGTATACAGCTGGGTGTAAAGAGCTGCGTCTTCTGATGTTTGTCGTGTTTTTGAGAAGTAGGTAAATCATTTTCCTTTTTTGTATTACTAAGGCAGAACCACCAAGTATGGACCTCAAGCTCTTTGTGGTTGGTGTGTCTGTAACACTGTTTCCAGACGACTCTCTCTCTCTCTCTTTCTCTCTCTTTCTCTCTCTCTCCACATTAAAGTTTCTCTTCACTTAGGAATTCATGTTTTCTCCTCAACAACGATTTTCCGGAACAGCCCTCGTTTATTTTCATGTTGTAAAGTTTTCTGGAACGGCCCCGCCTGCTTTCTCACTTTGCCCTAACTTTCCCAAAACGGCCCCTCTTGTTCCTCTGTTTTCCCTTTTATTTTTATAATAATCGCCTTATTTTTTTTCTCACATATTTTAGGTTTTATTTTTTACTTTTTTTTTCTTACAAGTAATTCCTCTCAGATAATTAAACTTAGGATCGAGAAGTGGAACCGTAAGACAAATATGGTAAGGATACTCAAACTGGGGTTGATGAATCCCTGATGGTACGTAATGGGGCACTTTGACGGTTTGGAAATATCAGCGTAAAATGTAGTAATTATAATAATATAATTCATATAATATCGAAAACAAAGGAAACATAAGTAATTCACATTATCTTGGTGGAGATTTTGGTTTTGTGCAGCCTATTTCCCGAAGCTCAGCGTCCCCAAAAAACAGTAGTACGGCCTTATATCCTGTCGACAGCACTTCCTCGTGACTGCCCAAAAATTTTAGTGCTGACTCTTTGTTGCCAGTGAGCGTTAATGATGGAGAGATGACAATTTTACACCTAGTTAAAGCGAACGGAATAGTTTGCATAAAACATGCATACCAGTACATTAAAGGCATTATATTGGTTGTCATAATTCATGCTAACACCGGCACGCTGTAGCAGTGCCTTGAATAACTAGAAGCCATCCCACGATGGGCTCCCACCACCCGCATAGCTGGAAAGTTTTTGCTCGGCACATAATATTGCACCTCCATTTCTGATTTGGCGCAAATTCAGGACATAAAACACACAAACAAAGCTAGCCAACCAATCTCACTACTGAAAAAAAATTACCCCTCCACACGCTTTGCAATGTGGGTGGTGAGTGAACTGATGATGTTTTCAGTTGTGAGGTTGGCTGGCTTTGATTTGTGTGGGTTTTAGTGGGTACACAAGGTATCTGATAAATGGCTTGTGCTATCAACATGAAACCTTCAGGGTATCAAGATATGTCCAAAATCTTGGACGAGTTTGAAAATGGACACTCGGGGTCAAGGTCAAGGTCACAAAAGATCAACTAGACCTTTGGCAGCCATTTTAGTGACCTTGGCCTTGACCCCGAGTGCCCATTTTCGAACTCTTCAAAGATTTTGACCACATCTTGATACCCTGAAAGTTTCATGTTGATAGCTCAAGCCGCTCATGAGATATTTTGTTTACCCACACAGAAACAAAGCAGCCAACCTCAAAACTGAAAACATAACCACTCCTCTCTTTTTGCAACATGGGTAGTAAAAATTTGTCTTTCTGGTAATTTTACAACATTTAGTGAGTTATCATTTCATAAAGGACTAGTGTTAGTGAAGCACCATACTGCATTCAGTGCCTAAGTAATTTGGGTACAGGTTTAAGATCTTTACTCAGGTGACACACAGTATGATAGAGTTTGAGAACCCTTGATTTATAGGATGTCAATGTTTATTATACCTGAGACGTCTGCATCCCACATTACAGAGCATAGTATGTCAAAAAACTGAGAGAAGAGTCAGTCAAAACATGTAAAAATATGGGGACTTTTATTCTCCTTTCTCCATTAACATAAATTTAATGTGGCATCCATCCAGAAACCAAATCTCCACACTCTCCTCCTCTTCCCAGCGTTTGTGACGGTGCGCTGTCCACCACAAGGGAACATATGTTTATTACAAGGGACAGGCCCACAAGGACGGGCCCACAGGGACGGTTGACGGATCTGCTGGGCAAGACAGACCGAGTTACTCAACAAAAGCTTTCAGTAGCACTACCGTATTTTTTCTTTTCACATGTTTATTTAATTGAAGCAGCCCGTCAGAAAATATTATAAAGTTTTAAAATTCCTCAAATCTGTCGTTTGGCTTACCTGTTAGGGTCCAAGAACAATAACAGCCCGTACATGTGCTTAGCACGGTAATTAGGCTTTCTTTTACAGTAACCTTTTGGTTTACTGAGTATGGCTTATGTTATGAGTCTATATTATATTTACAAATCATAATAGATAGATAGATAAATAGACAGATAGACAGTTCTATGCGAGCCTGGGAATGGGAAATGATCTTGCAAGTTAAACTGAGGAAAAGCTGACGACAGATTAGGAAGTACCAAGTCAGGAGATGATGCAGTTAGTTTGTCAGCGAAACAGCAGGTGAACAAAGCCTAGTGACCATACACACACATACACACATACTCACAGACAGCTCTAGAACTTTCCAACCACAGTGAACACACGTGACACGACCCCTGTTTCACCAGAATTTAGGAAAGAGAGCTCAGAAGAAGAGAGGCCATAGAATCGGCAGGTAGTGGGGAGAAAGGCTTAGCAACTTGGAAGAGAGAGAGAGAGAGAGAGAGAGAGAGAGAGAGAGAGAGAGAGAGAGAGAGAGAGAGAGAGAGACAGGGAGACAGGGACTCTACTTATACTCACTCGTGTGCGAGAGACTTGTTAATATTTCCAAGACAGATAAAAATAGTCCCATACTCTTCTTTATCTCTCCTGTCATTGCATGACAAATGGGAACCAAGATTATCAACGTACAAACAACTCAAGTATAACAACCGCTCGTCCACAAGTCTAATATATATAACTTCTCTACAAGTAACTACAAAGTCTTTTATGACACTCTTTGGTTTATGTAAAACGGCCCTTTGGAGAAGGATCTGGTTCTAATATATATACATCACAAGTTTTCCACTCTAGGAACCACTTTTTGTTCATATCGAGAATCTCTCTCTCTCTCTCTCTCTCTCTCTCTCTCTCTCTCTTTCTCATTGCAGCGTGTTTTCTCCCTTCTTATATTCGCTTGGAAAATATTCCGGAAAGGCCCCATTTACACTGGGATTTTTCAGGAACGGTCCCATCCATTGCTTGTCTTTTCAGTCTAGCAACTTCTGGAATGGTCCTACTCTGCTCGCATTCTCTCTCTCTCTCTCTCTCTCTCTCTCTCTCTCTCTCTCTCTCTCTCCCCCATTTTGTACCTCTGAATTATTTTCTAATTAACTACAAATAATCTCTCTCTCTCTCTCTCTCTCTCTCTCTCTCTCTCATTTTTATGCCTGAATTCTCTGTAGACTAGCATTAAATCACTCTCTCTCTCTCTCTCTCTCTCTCTCTCTCTCTACATGCACTGTAGTGAAGAGAAGGAATGAACAAAAGAAGGAAACAAAAGGGAATGGGAGCAAAGTGGAATGTGTAAACGAAGGGAGTAGACCGGAGGAAAGGAAGGAGGGAGAGAAAGAGAGATAAAATAGAAAGGAATGAATTACGGAAGGAAAGTGTAAAATAAGGAAGGAGGGAGGGAAGGATTGCAAACAGAGAAAGAAACGATATGATAAATAAAAGGAAGGAAAGAGTGTATGGAGGAAAACCGAAAGAGTGAATAACAGGTCTGCATATCCATCTGTTGCCAGACGCCTTAATCCAGTAAGAGGTGGGCACAAACAAATCGTCTCCATGTCGCCCTGTCCCCCGCCATTTCACTGCCCTGCTCCCGACTCACACACCTCTCTCTCATTATGTAAATGATGGAGACTTCAAGCAAAAATTTCTGTTTTGACACTCACTAGAAAGGTCAACAAGAGGAGAAGATATCTTTCGAACTGTCAGTACCTTCATTGATGATGTACAGTACGCCTATCCTGGACAAATGTACAATACGAGTATGTGCATGCACGACCGGCGGTGCACGAACCATGCTTAGCATTCATTCAGGATTTGGTGGCCGAGTTAAAGAGGCAAATCCTGATGTAACACAGTTGTATTGTTTGATTTTTCGGTATGCCTTGGGATCCAAGACACTACCTCCCGAACTTTGAGAAGTTCTTAACGATGTAAACCAAATCTGCAAACACCATTATGTCTAGTGCTCTTAAAAGCCGGATGTTTCAGCTACTGTGCCAAGATTTTCATGCAGAACACGAAGCTTTACTTTCCCACATTGAGGTGAGGTGGCTGTTGCAAGGGAATGCAGCTGCTAGAGTTCAGTCTCGGAGAGAAGAAATATCTTAATTCTTTTCTCGAGATTCAATGGCACACTCTCAAGCATTCAACGAAAAGCTCACTGAGAAAAATTGGCAACTGAAACTGGCGTACTTTAGAGGCATTTTTTTTTTTTTTTCTCGTCAGAAGACACCATGTCACTACAAGGCCAGTTCACAAAACTGCTCGTTGTCATTAACAAAGTTACAGCATTTAATGAGAAACTTGAGTTGTGGGAAGACTATGCCAAATTAGAAAAATTTCACGTGTTTGAAAACCTGGTTACAGCTGTTGCTAATTAAGCAGAGCATACTGGTCTCAGTAAGCTTATTCAGGTTCACTTGTCTTCCTCAGGTAAGAAAATTATGTCTTATTATCCCAAATTAGAAGAGAAAAATGCGAAGCTTATATGTATATCATTCACTGTAAATGTGCACTCACTTCCTGAAATTGTGCAGGGACATTTCATAGTCTTTGTGAATGAATTTTCTGTTCGGGATGCTTATGAGCCTCTACCACTAAGTTCGGATCACAAATAAGTCAAACATACTCCTTACTTGCCAATATAGTAATTTCAAAACTTCTAACTTTTCCAACAACATATCTCTGTGAGCAGGGTTTCTCTGCTTTGAACATTAAAAAAAAAAAAAAAAAAAGTTGAGCTAGGCTATAATGTGGAGAATGCCATAAGGTTGGCACTACAATATCTGAACCATCACCCAGGATTGAAACCCTGTCTTTGAAATGCAGGTACATCTTTCACACAGTTTCCTGCCATGTACTTCGAAAACAAAGTGGAACAGTTCTGAAGATTTTTTTTTTTTATATTCTTGTTTGAGTTTTTCTTTACTTCCATATTAAAGATAATAATACAGTATGAAAAGCCGTTCATGGAACGTTTGATTTTTTTTTTTATTTATTCACAGATTACTTCCTTCATATTATCTAGATCTTAGCAGCAAATACTTTATTAATACTGTACAATGTACAGTTGAGAATTTATTTTGATTTCCATGATGCATATACCAGGTCACATTGCCGGTTTGCATTTACATGATTTTGAACAGATTATTTGTCCAGTTAAAGTTTTCAGATTCCCTTTACTTTCAAACTGTACATATCTATTCAATTTGTCAAATTATATTTTAATAAACATAAAATCCTCACAAGTTTGTTTCCTATTATCTCTGTTGCTACATAGCTACACGAAAAACTTACAAGGGGTATACGTAGTAAACAACAGAACCTCAAGGGGCACGTAATTGACTGAAGCCTGGGAAACAGTGCTGTAGGTGAATAATGAAAAGAACTTAATTCCATTAAACTTCCTTAATGATCACTAATACAGTGAACCAAATATGTGGGACATGTACTGCGTTATGTACTTGCTTAAATTCGAGTACAAACAGCAGTCACAAAAAAAACTTTCGAATACCAACCTATATAATAATGCACCTGGAGTAACCAACCTCAGTATTTCGACTCAGAGGAAACAAAATGAAAGCAAAAACTGGTAACACAAATATTCATATAACTAGCGAGTGTTATGAATTGATATATAAAATTGGTACGGCGAACTCTAGTATAAGAAGCCTCGTTACTGCAAACAAAAATGTGACTGAAGTGTATAGCATCACAACCATAAAATTAACAAACTTCAGAACGGGAAACAATGAAAATACTGTGATACACAGAATGTGTAGGACACAGCTTTGGCAGAATAAGAAGGGTAAGACCGAAACTGAGGAGGAATGATAATCAGAGGAGTATATAAAAGTGATACTGGTGGAAGATTCCTGAAAAAAAAAGAAAAAAAAAAAAGGTGCAAAAGATAAGAAGTCGGTGGAGAGATAATATATGTTGTACACTGATCCGTACCCGATGGGAAAGTGAGGACAGCAAGTTCAGGGATCATAATTTAAATAACTTCGTGTATTTCGTACAAAACTTCCTCAGTGTTTTATTCTGCACATTACGCCTATATAACCCGTTTTATGATAATGATGCAAACCTTGTCGATTTAAAAAAAAATCAGTAATAGGAAGAAAATGCTGTGATGTAATATGCAAAAGAAATCGTTTAAGGAGAGGTCATACGACGCCTTCTATTTCACTCAAAGCGCGACCACAAGACTAAAGTGGGCAGATTACAGAGAGAGAGAGAGAGAGCACAAAAGTGGAGAGGAGAATGGGGAATCAATGCTGAGAACACAGTGGAATAATAGGAAGAGTGCAAAGGATCAAAGCTGTTGGGAAAATGGGGTGAGGAAGACTGATAAAGAGGTGGAAAAACATTGAATTTTTAAAGGAGTAAAGTTTTAGGAGAAATAATGAACGGGTTAGAGAGAACAAGAAGGCTATTGTGAAAGTGTACATTAAGAAGGCTTTTCCATCTTTCTGTTTCTATTCTCCCAAGAACTTCTAGTTACACATCCATCTCATTCTGTTTCTTACTTATGAATGCTTACCTATGAAGAGATAGTGGGGAATTAAGATGACTTCTTGTGTTGATCCCCACCTCTTAAGACTTGTCAGCCAGTATTATATCTCTATTATTGACATGTTTATCATAACGACTTTTGCATGTGGCTATTGTAGACGCGCTTACCACACTCTCTGGGAGTGCATTCCAATTGTCTATAACACGGATGTTGAACCAGTTTCCTTTCAGGGATGTCCGCCAATGATCTGGTTTTGCTAATTTCAGGGAGTGTCCTTGCAGATTGTTTTTTTGTGTTCTTCTTGAAGAATCTGGAATAGGGGACATCCTCTAAGCCATGTAGCAGCTTATACGTGTCTATCATGTCCCCCCCTGACTCTTCTTTCTTGGAGTGTCTGGAGACTTAGTTTCCTGCATCTATTTTCGTAGGGAAAGTGTTTTATATTTGGCACTAGTCTTGTCGCCCCTCTTTGGATCTTCTCGAGAGTCTGGATGTCCCTCGTCAGATATGGGGACCAACACTGAGCCCCGTAGTCCAGGATTGGACGCACAAGGGAGAGGTAGAGTGGTACCAGTACTTCCTTGCTTAGTACAGTGAAATTCCTCTTGATAATTCCCAGGCAGCTGTTGGCCTTAGCTGCAACATGTGCCACATGGGCTGACGGTTTCAAGCGCTTGACACCAAGATACCCAGGTCCTTTTCCTGTGCTGACTTCCTTAGCGTTGTCCCATTCAGCCAGTAGTCCGCTTGGGGGTTGTTATGACCAATGTGCATTGATGCGCATTTGTCAGCATTAAACTTTAGAAGCCATATGTTGCTCCACTGATTTAGTCGCTCCATATCTCTCTGAAGCACTCGAACGTCTGCATCTGTCTTGATGGTGGCATAAATCTTGGGATCGTCGGCAAACAAGCTCACCGTCGACTTGAGGTTGATCACTAGGTCATTAATATACACAAGAAATATTACTGGCTCCAACACCGACCCCTGAGGGACCCCACTCAGCACAGGTAACCAGTCCGACATAGAACTACGAATGGTCACTCGATGGTACCTCTCCGACAGAAAGCTTCTGATCCAATCCAGCACGCTCCCCCCCTATACCTAGTGCTTCGAGCCTGGCCAGCAGTCTCTCATGGGGAACGTGGTCGAAGGCCTTCTCACAATCTAAATAGTTGACATCAACACAATCCCCATTGTCCACCACACTGATCAAATCATCAAGGTAACATAGCATATTGGTGACGTAGCCCCTGTTGTTTCTGAAACCGTGTTGTGCATCTGTTAAAAGGTGATTTTCATGGAGGTGCTCTATAATTCCCTTTCTTATGATGGCTTCTAACAGTTTTGATACTATGCTGGTTAGTGACACCGGTCGGTAATTAAGGGGATCCAACCTACTGCCCTTCTTGTAAATGGGTGAGAAGTTAACCATTTTCCAGTCATTCGGAACATCTCCATTCTCCAAGGAGGCTTTAAAGATATCTAATAGTGGGTCACATAAACATTCTGCGCATTGTTTTAGAACCAGAGGCGACACCCCATCAGGTCCTGGTGCTTTACTTGGGTTCAGTTCCTGTAATCATTTCTTAACTTCCTCTCATGTCAGTTCGATTTCTTCTATCTTGGGTCCATGATAAATACTGTCTGGAGCAGGAGTTGGTTGGGTGGTGTCTTCCCTTACAAACACTCTGTTAACCCCTACACCACGGGCATGTTTACCAATGTTTTCCGTGTCCCGCAGGGTTATTTGGGCTCCGACAGACTCTCAAAAAATATTTACCAAAAATCAGTTATTAGTCCTAGAATATTAAAATTACATATGCTTATGGCACATACCTTCAGCTTTCTCCTGGAATGTTTGTTGAGCCTTCGTCTGTTACCGTAGGACTTGTGGAGACCTCTGAAGTTGGGTAACGAAGTCTCCACTTTACACTTCCCGACAACCTGTAATATGATTGCCACAGCCAGATATAAACACTATAAACACTACTCTATGATTTTCAAGTAGTTTGGGATCCATACTCCAAAAAAAAAACACTGTGAAAGCAATAGAAATTACGAGCGCGTCTGATCGTCGCACTTGCGCTAGTTCGCTCTTGGTACTCTGTCATTTATTATTCATAAAACCCCTCACACTTTATATTTCTATTACTATATCACACTTATATATATCTGGAGTCTTTCTCCATAAGTTTCCTTCAGTAGTATTAGTTTATTGTCACTGAAGTCATTCAATTTTTCATTCAGTAAAATATGTAGAGAGCCACGGATTCACTTTCACTGTTATAACATAAATTATTTGTACTCATATTCTTATATTACTAATTACTTACATTACTATTTACATTTTCTATTCTATTTTCAATATTTACCCTTCTATTTTACTTACACTATGTTATTTACTGTCACTTTCAGTAAGATAAAACTATAATGCACTGTTCAGTCATATGTACTGAACATCCATTGCTTTCACCTGCTATTTACACATTATTTACACATTATTTCCAAATTATTCTGCTTTCACACTTGCACTGTTAGAACTGCTTCTGGCTGTGGTAATCGAAGAAGCTTGTAACACAGAGGGGAACCTGGCACTCAGCGCACTGCCAAGAGGTGCGTTTGCGTTCAGGTGTGCGGCGGCTGGTATGTACACACACCTGACACCTGCGAATCGCAGCCTTCCTTTTCCCTGTGGCAGGCATAAGCTCAAGTCTGTGCCGATCCATATACGCCCTTTGCTCAAGTCGGTCGGGAAGTGTTACTGGATGGCGCCTTGGAGTTGCTGCTGTCACCCTACCATATCTTTCCAGCAGCTGCTGGACACAAGTCCTGGCGAACAACCTCAGGGAGAAGGACTTGGGTGGCTTGACCTTCATCTTGTACAGGATGAAGGCGTTCAGCATCGTCATATCTATGAGATGCAGAAAAACTTTCCTGTACCACCTAGTATTCTTCCTGAGGCAGTCGATCTCACCAATCATCATGTCGGACTTGTCCACCAGCCGCATGTTGATGTTGTAGTCCAACACAGCATCAGGTTTCATCACAGGTTCGCCTGTCCTACGGTCGACCTTCCCACTCTCTGTCATCTCCCCCTTATGTACAGTGGTGAGCATGTGCATGACCCTCTTGTCATGCCACCGTATTGCCAGCATCTTCTCAGACTTGCGTAGGTGCACGTCTCCTCGCTGCGAGGTTCCTGCCTCTGGGAATTTGGGGAAGTGGGCACGATTACTTTTGACAGTGCTGCA
The DNA here is from genome assembly GCF_032717465.1 of Coenobita brevimanus. Lineage (NCBI taxonomy): Eukaryota > Metazoa > Arthropoda > Malacostraca > Decapoda > Coenobitidae > Coenobita > Coenobita brevimanus. The sequence continues at coordinate 30,445,607 of NC_136957.1, read as the reverse complement.
GGAGCCAATGCCGTGCTCAGAAAGGTATTTGGCAAGTTTCGGTGCTGTATAGTAGTTGTCTGTATACAGCACATGATTCCCACCAAAATACTTTTCTAGGAACACTTTCACTACACAGCCTGAGAAGCCAAGGGGGTGTGTTTTATCCAGATCGACAGTGCTGGCTGAATAAATGACGAAGGCAAGGATGTACCCCGTCTTACAGTCACACAGTACAAAGAACTTAATTCCAAAGCAATGGCGTTTGCTTGGAATGTACTGAACAAACTGAAGACGTCCTCTGAACAAAACCAAGGATTCGTCAATGACAACCTTATGAAAGGGGTGGAAGAATGACATAAACTTATCCTTCATTCTGCTCAGAATCTCCCGGATCTTCCAGAGTGGGTCGGTTTGGGAAGGTACATTGTTGTCGGCAAAGTGCAGGTTTCCCATGATGTTCCGGAAGCGATCTCTGGCCATGTACTTATTGAAGGTGGGTGAGGGTAGTAAGGGGTCCATGGACCAGTATTCTTCCAACTCATGCTTCTTGGAGTGTGGCATGAGAAGCATGAGGGCAAAGAACACATACAGCTCCTGTACTCCCAGCATGGACCACTGTTGCATCTTGGCTGCACCTGTACCACTTGCAGCACGTTGTGATTCATACCTGTTGGTCTCATCACATATGTGCTGCATGACTTCATCATCTAGGAGGGCCAAAAGGTAGTCCACACACTCAGCATTTTCGTCAATAGTGAAGGCAGGCTGAACTCCTGAGGAGCTCTCATCAAATACTAAATTTTCAGGCACAAAATCTGATCCTTCCATCCACGCGAAGGCGTCCAGGATTCCCTGTTGTGGTCGTGTAGGGCGGGTGGTGGTGGTGGTGGTGGAGGTTGGCTGTGAGGCAGATTTATCTCATTCAAGGTCACTCGCACTGACCCTGGGTTGCCGTACAGTACTAGCAGCCCTTACCCTACTACTAACAACACTACTTTTCACAGTCCTTGATTACCTCTTCCTCTACGGCCTGCCTTCACTGTTGATGCTGGTGGTGACTCCAACGATGAAGACTCCAGAGATAACTCAGCCGACGATGAGGAAGAAATGAGTGAAGTGGGGCTTGGGGAATGGGGAGGTGAATGCACCAGGGACTCATGGCGGGCTGGGTCACGCGGGGGCATTGTTCTGGGGCTAACACGCCGCCTTTTCACTCCCTTCCCAAATTCCTTGCCTTGGTGCACTAACGGCTCCTTTCCCTTGGAGCTAGAGACTACTTCCGACACTGAAGCACTCGTTGTTGCAGTTTCTGGCACGATAACCTCACCCGGCTCATCACATGATTCACCAGAATCGTCAAAATCACTGTCCATCATCACCATGGACAATTCTGGAAGTTCACATGCCACTGCAGAGTCACTAAGGCCTTTCCTGCTTCCCTCACTACTTTTCTTAGGGGTAGAGGTCACGGGGCCCTTTGCAATGGGCGCAGAAGCGGCAGGAATGGCGGGGCGCGAGTGCGACATGGTTTCACTACAGCGGAAGACAAGGAACTAAATGCTGCGGCTTATCTGAGAAGGGAAGGGTTGACAATGACACTGAGGCTGACTGCTGTTAACTTACATGCTAATTTTTTATAGGTAGAAAATCTCGGCAATACATAAAGAAATAGGTAGTTCCGGGTGAATGTAAATGTCACTTAGGCTTCTCCCTTCCTTTCTGATATATATTTTTATTACAGACATCGATTACAAGGCATAATTCAAAGGGGAAATTACCGTGGTAATGTAGCGAATGAATGCACGAGGTGTTGTCAGGTGATAATTAGCCAGTTCCTGGTGTATAACACTATCACTTACCTGATTTTTTTTTGGTATATATTATTTTGTATAAGTATAGGGCATAGGGCTTATTTCAATGGATGAAATCTGTGGAAAAATCCGGGAGAAATTTGCATAGCGCAGCGCGGCGTGGGAGGTGAGAGGACAGGGTAATGGAGGGCAGGTAGGGAGGGGAGTCACGAAGGGGATAAAATCGCTAAAATGTCAACAATGGATGGGAGTACAGATGAGATTTGGAGTGCTGACTAGTGTTGGACATTGGCAGTACTGATAGATGATACAAGCCACCACTTGAGAGCCCGGGATAATTCAAAATAACACAGAATCACAAAAGTGACGTCCGATGATCCATTGTGGCCGAGCGTCACTAAAGTGACGCCCCGCGGTTAAGGGGTTAAAGGCCCAGTTCATTATCTGTGCTGTTTCCATATCATTTTCAGTAAGTCTTCTGCTGGGGGTTGCTAGTCTTGTAATAATTTCCTTAGCAGATGTTTTGGATCGCACATAGGCCCAAAAGTGTTTGGCATTCATTACAGAATCTGTTGCTACTCTTTTCTCATAATTGTATTTAGCTGCTCTCACTTCCCTTGTTGCTATATTTCTGGGTGTGTTGAACTGTTCACGACGTGCTGCACATCTTCGTGTTCTATATCTCCTCCACGCCTCTTGTTTCTTCTTGATCAGCATCTGTATATGTCTATTCATCCACTTTGGTTTAGAAGAGGTACCGGTGCACCTTTTGTTATATGTAGGTACGCAAGCTGTCACAATTCTGTTGTAGTTCTGCAAGAATATGTCCCACTTTTCCTTAGTTGTTTTACCATTAAAAAACCCGTCCCAGTCCACTTCTCTAAACATGGTCGTCATATTCTCTATGTCCGCTTTGTGATAATTTAGTTTGAACTGTATATCTGCTTGTTCTACAGGTCTGGTGTCTAATGCCAGGGTAAAACTCAGGACAGCGTGTTTACTCCGACCTAGCGGTGCCAGGTATTCAAGGTCACATATTTCACAGTCTGATTTGGTAAATATTAAGTCGAGTCTTGATGGTGTGTCACTGTCACGTAGGTGTGTCCACTCCCTCACATTCTGGGTCCAAAAACAATCATTAATTGCCTCTAGGAATTTTGATGCTTCCCCCAATCCCTGAGATCCGTACTCCGTCCTATTTTCTTCCCATACAATATTATTATAATTAAAGTCTCCACATACAAGTAACTGTTTATCCTTTGTCACTTCTTCACTTAGTTTCATTAGGTCACAAATCTTATCGTTGTTTTCTGTTGGTGAGGAAGGAGGTCTATAAACTGCGTCTATGATTACATTTTTCCCATCTCTGTTTCTTACTTCACACCAGACACTTTCCTGAGATTCATGTTCATTTAGTTCACTAACTGATATTTCATCTACAATAAAGCCCTTTCTAACCATAATTGCCACACCACCTCCTGGAGCATTTTGAACTTCCCTATCCTTCCTTATGACATTATATTTATTGACATAAAAAAAGTTACAATTAAACATTTCTTTGTTCAGCTTTGTTTCGGTTAAGCAAATAACATCTGGGTTCTCGTCATTAATAAGAGATTCTAATTCCACTGTCTTATTACTAAGCCCATCTAAATTAGTGTAGAGGCACCTGAGAGTCTGGTGTGGGTGTTTACTCTCTGATTTATCGGTATTTCCTCTGACGAAATGTCATCTGCCTCGTGTCCTTGGGTACCCGAATAACTTTTTTTTCTTTATAGTTCACCACCCACTTGAAATCCTGGCTGCTTTCCTCCTCATTCTTTATCACAGCTAGATTGATTAATCTCTTCCTTTCTTCACGTTCGCTCTTTGTTTTGTCCCTGAATATCCTCACTTTCTTAGCAGTGTTGTTATCAGCTGACTGCAATCTTGATGCGGCCCTAGCTACTTTACCAACCATTTCCTCAGCTGCAAATCTAACCCTGAGCAGTCTTGGTTCACCTTGGTAGTTTTGTCCTTCACCAGCCCCAGCGGAGCTCTTGCCTTTGTACAACCTGGTCGTGTCTATTATCTTGAATTCATCCTTATCAAGCTTCATGCACTTTGTGAAAAGGTCGGTAACAGATTCCAAGTCCTTTGCCTTACCCACTTCAATACTGTCTGTATCTGGTTCAGGAACACAGGCCAGTATTAAGTTTCTGGCTCTATATGCTTTATCTTTTTCCAAGTCCAGCACTGCTTTCACCTCTGATCTAACCTCTTCTTTTTCTACTGGGGCAGTAACTACAGTTGCTGCTTCCTTTTGGTCTCTGCTCACTTCCTTTGTTCCTTCCAGTTCCTTTTTTAGATTTGTGTTGATTTTATCCATTTCCTCCATGACCCTGTCTACCTTATCCATAACCTTGTTTAGCGTATCATTCATGTCATTTCTTATTTTGGCTTCCTGAGCTAGAAGTTTCATCTCTAATTCCTCTAATCTTCGTGTGTTGCTGTCTATTTGGTCTTTCAAGGGAGCTACATTATTAATAAACTGATCAGCTATCAGCTGGCAATTCCTCGCTGAACAGTAGAATACTGCTCTCTTGCCCATTTTGTCCCACATCTTGGCCTCCTCGTCCGTCATTCCCTCACATTTATAGTGCACCCAGAAATGGCAGAAGTCACAACAGACACCATTACTCACTTTGGTATGACAGTGACCACAAATTTCCATTTGTTTTTTCTTCGATTCTTTGTTTACGTCCGTGGGCCCCATTTTGATCACCTGCTAGTTTATCAGCACAACTTATTCCACCACTGTTTTTCTTTCAGTACTGGCTTGACACAGTCTTACCTTGTAATTCCCCACTCTCATGCACTTAGGCAAGCTATTGTTGTGAAGATGAGAAGTCCGAAGGTAATCAATGTTGATATGAGATGAAAAAGCAGGAGCTCCAGATCGTACACATGTGCGTTCTACTTGGGAAGTATTTGAACCTTCCTCCTGTCTTCCATGAGCTTCTCTGCTTACCCGTCGATCTCATTATCTTTCTCTCGTCATTCTCCTATGAAATTATCTTCTATAGGTCTATCTTGTTCTTACTTTTCTCCTAAGAAAATCCATCCTTAGTTACTTATCTATTGCACTCTCTGTCTACTCTCATTCTCTTGGCAGCATCACCTCAGTTAAATAAATTTGTTACCGGAGATGGAGCCAATTCATTTTTGTCAGTTCAGTTCCAGTTCAGAATCAAATTTGAATTAGTTAGTTCCTACTCAGTTCAATTCATTTGTAAAAAAAAAAAAAAAAAAAAAAAAAACTTCAGTTTCAGTTCATTTCAGTTCGCAAGCTTATCAGTTCCAGTTCAATTCAGTATGGCTGATATTTGATTAATTTAATTTCAAATGCTTTTCAATTCAAAATTAATTCTAATATACCAATAATCTGCTGGAAAGAAATAAAAATTCGAGGTTTCAAATTAACACTTCTTTTCAATAAAAAATGCACCACCTCACAAACCAATCACATTCTTTACTAAACAAATGTTCAAACGGTATAATTATCTGTACTAGTAAACAATATATAAACGAGTCTAAGTTACTGAGGATTGCATTTGATCATCATAAGTTGCTCAAACCTTTAATCACTTGAACTGCACCTCGTGCACCTGCAGAGCCTGCCAGCAATGGAGAATAATTTTTCCATAGAAACTGATGTAGCAGAATTGGCCAGGTACTTTGCTGTCAGCCTGGTGAGGACAGGAAACTCAGGTTAGCTGGCCTTTCAGTAGCCAAAATGATCCCCATATTTCAAAAGACATGGTTGGTTGAGGTAGAGTGAAACCTCAGCTTCTGATGATGTTGGTCTTGGTGCAGAAGACCGGTTGGCCAGGGCAAAGAACTTGTTCTCCTTCATCATGTCATGCATGTGTTTCACTTCATTGTCATGACACCAACCCAGCTTGTAGCATCAGTCTAAGGGTGCGTTCACAGAGAAAGCAGGTTTACCCGCGCGGCTTACTGGCGCCGACCTGCGCCAAGAATTAAACCATACAAACAAGTGGGGGTGTTCATAGAAGAAGCGGGGTCGAGCGTGTAGGAGCAGGCAGCCTGCTTCAACCCGCTTTCCGGAATCCTCGGACCATTCTTGCCTGCTCAACCTGCGTGGGTAGATGTGGGTAGAGGTGTACAGACTTGCAACAGCGTGAAATTGTGGAGATCGTGATGCACCAGTAATATGCAGAAATCATTTTTTTTTTTCGTCTTTTTTATCAGAATCGGTCATTGTGGACTCAGGATCGGTACGGAAACAAAGATAATGAAACTTAAACATTTTGTGATGGAAAGGCTATTAGTTATTCCTGCATTTTTTCGCGGAAATAACTAATATAACTCCTTTTTAATAACTCCTTTTTAAGATCACAAAAAAGATGGTGATACTCTCCAAGCTGTTCTGTCTTGCAGTTCATTTCATGTGTTGCTATTTTTTTCCTTTTGATCTTTGGGTGAACACTGTCAAGCAATATGAACTCATCAGACGACGAGGTTGATATCTTCACTGTATGCCTGGTAGATCACAGCTGACTCCGACCTTGTCCCTTTAACGTCACGTGGGTCGGAGCTGGTTACCTACTCCCTTTTTGAACACCTACCCGCGCAGGTAACCAGCACGGGTCGGCTCCGGAAACCAACACGCAGGCAACCTGCTTTCTCTGTGTATGCAGCCTAAGATGGGGGCTAGCCGGAAAGCCTCCATAGACTCAAACTTATTCAGACAAGTCTCTTATGAGGAATGAAGTACACAAACAAGCATGCTTTTATACACTTTATGAAGACTAGCCAAAGCACCCAAAGGCCACAAACACAGGTAACGACCAGACTAGATTTCACCTTGTTCTGGCCCTGAATCTGATTGGTCACATACTCAAGTGGCTCGAGCATATCACTGAATTCCTTGATGGTGTTAAGTTCATACTGTTTGAGTTTGTAGGGATGTCCAAGTTTGTCTCACTTCTGGTGAAACTCGAAGTACTGACCTCATCATCATCAACTGGCTATTCCAGCATGTACTTTTTTCCATCTGGAGCTAAAATTCAGTTGATAGCACTACTGCAGCCACTGGTATTTCCTGCAGAAGTGGACAAGCTTTGATTTTTTGCAAGAATTGGCCTGATCTGACCATCTTTCATCACTAGCTGCAAAGTATGAGCAAAACATTGGCTACAGTTTAGAGGTAGGCATTCAAACTTTGTAGTGTCATCATGGATATCACAGTCATTATCATGAAACTGATCAACTTCATCATCAAGTTATTCCACTGGGAATAGAGCGAATGCCTTCACCATATATGCAGCAATATCAGTAACTATAGCAGTTACTTTAATTTTACATCATAGGAGGCCCCCATTTCTTGGTACATGTCAAAAAATTGTCTGAATTATGGGTGCAATTAAAATGACGACATGCCAACATAACTCTGTTCATGGTGTGGTTAAGGATGAAGTGGCCAGTCACACCTATAAATAACCTCATATCCCTCCTGGACCACAGGTCGATGGTGAGATGTAGAATCTGGACTTGTTGTAACTGGGTCTTCAACCGTGTCTGAATGCTGTGGTAGTGGCTGAATGCTGTGGTAGAAGCACAATACTCAGATGCTTATGATAAGGCATTGTGAACATCGGCTCTGCAGTTGCCATGAGTATGTGGAATCGCTCACTTTCAACAAGAGACAGAGGAAAGAGATCATGGGTATTAAATACCACAGTGCAGTTTTAAGTTTCATTTGTCGTATGTCGGTGGACTGCCACTTGGTACCGATACTGTTTCTTGTGAACTTAGTTATAGTGAGTTGTTTTGGATCAACTGCTGGGTCGTCGAGCTTTGCACAGATGTCTGGATGGCTCTTCTAAAAAAATATATAAAAACACACACACAATACATAAAAATTAAGTATGCATCACCCTGAACAATCTTACCACTAAAATTCTTAAGGTTTGAATTCATAGAGATTTTCTATAACAGCACATATCACTTATCAGTGACATAATTGTATAACCAATAATTATTATATCTCAATTCAGTGGCATGTCCATGATCCCATTAGAATGGTTGTCTTTTGTAAATTGGCAGGATTCTTCACCTAATTAATTAATTTGTAGATATTGCTCTTTTCGACTGCATTAATTGTTTATTGATGGTCATGTGAAATAAACCATTAATTAATACAAGATATTCCAAGTTACATATAATCAACAACATAAATATTTTGTCCTTTTGAATATGCTAAGTCATCCTATTTTAACTATCTAAAAATATGAAATAATATTACAATTTATACATTGCTAACCTCTATGTGCCTCCTGAAGTTTGATGTTGCTTTCTTACATACAGCAAGTAATGACGAGCAGCATTAAAACTTCCTCGTTTACTTTCACTGGAACTTGAAGAAGTCGTGATGAAATGACCATACACATATGATTTGTGTGGCATTTTGCCAACATAAACTATCTGCTCTGAAACAGAGATATAAGTGACCTGTCAACTTGTAAAGTGACTGTCGATTACTGTACTGTATACTGAGAAGACAAAATTTGTGTACATGACTGCCACACACTTTTCTTTCTCCTTTTACCTTCATATGCGACAGCTGCTCTACCTAACATCCAGGTCATTATGCATATGCCTACCGGGCGTGCTGAGATTAAAAAGAATAAACACGTATTTTTTTTTCTGATTAGCATCCATTTTAATTTCTGACAGTAAAAATACTCTTTAATCGACTGTTTTTTTCCTTATGTTTACCTCTCCCCGTCCTGGAGGGACTCGGAGATGGGTACTATTTTCACTTGGTTTGTCTGTTTGTCTGTCTTCCTGTCTCTCTTTTAACAACTTTACGCAAAAACTACTATACTGTGATTTTGATTAAAACTACAGGAATGATGGGCTATGACTTTCTGATCACCTGATTATATTTTGCTCCAAATTGGCCAAAGCCAAGGCTGTAGGTCCAAAAAATGTATATAAAAAAAAAAAAAAAGGTAAAACATCGTTTTTTTTTTTTTTTCCATAACTCCTTTCAAATTCGTCATATCGACATGAAACTAAAACCTAAATGTGCATCTTTCACATTTGCATCCTATGACATGCCTCACTACATCAAAGGGGTCACCCCCCAGTTAGCGGTAGGGGAGTCAATGTCGGGTGGGTTGGGCCTAAAATTTCAAATGGGAATAAAGTTGTAAATTTTCACTCGATTTACTCCATATTTGATTCGTGATATCTTTGACTGGATATCCTATTGTGTTTATATGTCAGCACTAAAATGATTTCTGGAGACGGGTTTGCTGTGCCTTGGCATCGCTACTTATTTTTGGTTTGTTTTTGAAAACCTGTTTTCAGAGACTCAGTATGCTTCCCATGTATTTCATTTTGTTTTCACATGAAAACATTACAATACTCATTTTCCTATATACCAGCACAATATAAAACCTATCCACTGATTTTTCATTTTCACACATACACAAGTTTGAACATTACGTTTTGGTATACGATTTCTTTATTTAAATATCAATGCTTCAAATACTGATGATTCGTGTTATTTACTCCCCTTATATTTTAGTTGTAGTGTGTTCATTCATGTATATTTTTAAAATCAAACTCTGATCATAGACGCTGTTGCTTTATTTTTAAATCCTCAAATGCTCTGACAGCCAACACAACACTCTCACATGTTAGTGTTTGGGCACTACTCTGTCAGACCGTCAATTTTCAGATATATTTGGAAGTTTCATGGAAGCAAACAGATTCATACTCTCTCTACGCACAAATTCTTGACAAAACACTCCTACATGTGTAATGGTTTGTGCGTTTATACACCGGATAATCCATACTCGTACTGTGACATGTTAGAACTATTCCCAGCAAGACAGTTCGATGTCTTAGCACCAAAAGTATTCTAAAACTCATCAGTCATCACATACCTTTAAATGTTACTGTATCAGTAGAAATATACCATACCACTGATACCATGGTACGTTAGTTCTGCCTCATCAAAGACAAACCTTTTTCCTGGACGTAACATACATTGTCACATACACCAATCTACCAGATTACTCCATACATCACTCCTTAGGCACTGATACACCAGACCGTCCTTAGTACTGAGATATGTTTAACCCGCCGTGTGCCGGCTATTTTTAACCCTATGGGTCACCCCAGTGCCGGCCATTTTTTGACTTTTTTTTTTGGCTAAAATGATAGTTTTTGATGTGGAAACAGCGAATTTTTTCGTTAAAATGCTCACCCAGGCTCGGAAATGAGTTTTATTGAGTCCTGCATACCCGTGTACAGGTATAGCTGCTCTCTCATGCTCACCACGTACGTGAGAGAAAGCCGTTTTCTATTTAAGGCATACTCAGACATTTATGCTGGGAAGGTATAGCAATGTTCAGTACACTTTTCTGATTACTTATTACTTCAGCATCTATCACAATTTGCGTGTCTCTCACTGTGAATGCATTATCTTACACTTACTTGAAGATAGGTACAACCTGACTTCATTACATACAGTCCTGGTACTGACAAGAAGGTATTTACAACTTGACTTCACTACATAGTCTTTAGACTTACAGGAAAAGATTTACAACTTACACTTATATGAAATTATTTACAAAATTCCTTCATTATATACAGCACTGGGTGAGGCACAGAGGCAGAGTGAGGCAGAGAGAGCGTGAGGGGGGGAGCGAGTGAGTGTATGGCCTTGACAGCCTGAGGGATGGTATAGAAACAGTTACCTTACATGCCTGCCAATTTTTACCTGCGAATCTTTAAAAAATGCGGTCACAGTGAAGTTTTTTATTATAAACCGTTTTAAAACATCACTGGCACTGGCTGCAGAATTGTCTGACCATTTCAAAACGGCACTGGCATGTGGCGAGTTAAGAGTGGCGTGATGGCATTACTGTGGGTTGTAACCATTACAATCATTTACAACCATGCACATAAATCTCAATCTCTCTCTCTCTCTCTCTCTCTCTCTCTCTCAATCCTTGTAACAGGCTGCACTAAAACGAGACATTTAGAGGCCAGGCTGACCATGCGAGTCTTAGGCTTCATTCTGTGTCTTCCTTTCCTTTGTTCCTTCCTTGTTTTATTTCTTTCAGTGCACCTCCCCCGCCTTCCCCGGTTCTCTGCCGTTTTTTATTTCTTTTTTTCATCATCATCATCATCATCATCAACTGCAGCAGAAGCAGCAGCATTGTTATTACCATTATCATCCTTATGCATCATCAATCTTATCTTCTTCTTCAACTTCTTTTATATTCCCAAATTCCAATGCTGATGCAGCAGACAAAGAATGTACCACACCAAACTGTAATGATCACTGGCCAGCTCCATGCTACCCTTATTGTTAGTCACGTTTTCTTTTTCTTTCTTATATTCTTGTATTCTTTCTCTCATGTTTAATTGTGGCAGGCAGCTCTACCCTTCAGAATTAACAGATTCCGACCTGACTTGGACACAGTGACCAGCCTATGATCTAGTTGTGTCCACAAAGTTTTGGTTGTTGCCTAGCAACGGCCGATAAATCGCCATTCTCGTGCTTTTCACATTTGGAGATGTAGAGGCATTACTAATGGACGTGGGAAGCTCTGATTTCTTTTGGCATAATCTTGAAGTCATTTCCTACCAGAAGTGTTCCATCTATTTTTCCCCTCTGTCCTCTAGTTTTCAAGTGGCAACCCTGCAGAAATTAGCCTCAGCATCCCTAGCATCCAGTACCAGTTTTCAAAAATGTCCCACTACTTCTCCAGTGGCTCAATGGAATTCAGCATAAGTTTACATGCTTTTAGACACTGACTACTACTACAACTTTCTACCATACAGCTAAGTGCTACATTGGGCAGGTCAGGGGTCAAAGGTCATGAAATGCACAAATGGTGAAAATAACTAAATTCACGACTATGCTCGCACGAAATGCTATGGTTCCAAAGGTTGTTAAGCCAGGGCCATGATTCTTTGGTAGAATGTTGCACTTGAGTACCTCCATACTAAAATGACAGTGTCGAAATTCGCTTTCAGTCGCTGGCAGCACCACCTGGAAGTTGTACCTCTGGTGGACATTCCACGATTTTCAAGTTCCTTAGCTGTACAGTGGGTGGAAGGATTCAAATGAAACTTTCCATGCTTATAGATGTTAGTGAGTACTACAAGTTTGCTTCGTACTTGCATAACCTATATCCACCAGGTCAGAGGTTGGTCATCAAGTGCAGAAAATATTTATTTATCTATCTATCTATCTATCTATTGCCAGACGCCTCAATCCCGTTCGGGGTGCCCACAAAAAAATCGCCTCCACGTCGCCCTGTCCCCCGCCATTTCACTGCACCACTCCCAACCCACACCCCCCTCTCTCATATACCTCTCCACCCCATCCTTCCATCTCATCCTCGGCCTCCCCCTCCCTCTTCCCCCCTCCACCTCACTCACATACACTCTCTTCGTCAGTCTTTCACCCTCCATCCTCTCCACATGGCCAAACCACCTCAGTGTATTCCTCCTAACGCTTCCTATCACATCCACATCCACACCACAACGCTCCTTTATATCCTCATTTGTCAGCCTGTCTCTCCATGTGACTCCACAGGCTCCTCTTAAATAACTCATTTCCACTGCTCTCACTCTTGCCTTGTGTCCTTCCAGCAACGTCCAAGCTTCACTTCCATACGTTAGAGTTGTTACCACAATACTGTCATGTAGTAACTTTTTCACTTCCATGCTCACTTCCCTGCTTCATATCACTGCTTTCAAGGAACCAGCATTTAGGGCATTAAAATGACGACCTTGCTCGTGCCAAATGCTTTTTTTGTGGAATGTTGCACTGAAGCACCTCCATACAAAATAGACATTTAGTGTCGAAACTCATTTCCATCTCTCCCTCCTTGTCTCTCACTACCCTTCCAACCCCCAATAGGCCTCCGAATGTCAGGCTTGATGTACGTACCTGTTTCATATTATTTCTACTTCATCCCAAATTTTTACACCTCACTTTGTTCATTTCTCACTTCGTACTACAAGTTTCTGTACGTACATAGTTGAAGAATGCTGTATGTTGTACTACATACGACGCATTTTCTTTTTTTTCATTCTCCCTACCTGCCCAGATTAACACCTCTGAGTAGTGTCCGTCTGTGTTAGTTTTCGGAAGACTATGAGGCCTTGTAGGGCAACTCCCCGCACCTGTTTCATCTCCCCACACACACAAACACACCTGTTTTCATGGCTGGTGTGATAAATTTAGAAGAAATGGAGAGTTTGATGTCGTTGATGGTTTAAACATTTATATGCATCTGTGTTAGTTCTGGAATGACTATGAGGCCTTTTACGGCTACTCCCCACACCTGTTTTATCTCCCCTCATCTACATACGCACCTGTTTTTATGGCTGGTATGACAAATCCCATTGAAATGGAGGGTTTCCACAAGAGAATTTGGTTGTTGCCAAAATTTTTCTCCCCAAGTACCACCAAGGCCTTGTAGGCCTACTCCCCACATTAGTTATCTCCCCACACCTTCATACACACCTGTTTTCATGGTAGATGTTACAGAACACACTGAAGTGCTTTCTTTTCATGCGAAAAGCTGGTTATTTCCAACCCCCATTCCTATAGGCCTACTCTCTACAACCTACTTTATCTCCCTACAGAGGAGTAATCTCCCTACACCTACATATACCTGTATTCATGGTTGGTGTGACAAAACACTTTGAAATTACCTGTTTGAATAAGAAAAATAGGTAGTTATCACAATTTTCATGTTTTCGATTGTTTTTGAGGGGTAAACTTTATTTTAACTTTGACGCAGGATTGCACGGTAATAGGCCTACGGGAGTACGGATTGCATTGTCAGGTGTGTAAATTCTTCCTCTTTAGCCAGAACACAGTCAATTTGCCCTTGGTGAAAGTCGCCAAAACACCCCAGAATTGCGGTTGTGGGAGGTACCTGCCTGAAACAAGTGCGGTCTTAAGGGGTTAAGTAGACCAAACTTCAGGCCACCTAGAGTATAAATTATAGGTGGCACTGCAAAGAGGGTGGGAAGGGACGCAGGTTGCTGTGGGAGGAGAGATGCAATTGTGTAGAGGGGTGGGAAAGTGATGGGGGACAAGGAGGGCGTGAGGGAGTGGAGTAGAGGGTGGCATGCGGGTGGCCAAGAGTGGGGTGCTCCCCCCACCGCCTGGGTTGGTCCGATCTCCCCTCACGCCACATCAGGGTCGAGTTCTCACTGGCCTGAAGCCATGTACTGTACATCATAATCAGGGTGGAGCAAGCGCTTCGCAGTTTTTTACAGGCCGCGTTCAATTGATGTGATTAGGAATTTTGGCATAAAACTCAAATTGCATCAATTGATACGATTAGGACTTAAGGGGTTAAAACTGGCCATTGTCGCCTACCGGCTTGTACAGAATACGATTTCATGTTCATGATGGCTGGAGATAACTAGATTTAACTTACCTACTTGTCAAGAAAACATGGTGAAAAAGTCCATGATTATTTATTATTTAAACAAAAAGTATTAGGTGTCACAAAAATGTCATTATATCGTTAGACAGCTGTGTACCTAAGAGGAAACTGAGTGTTGTAATAAATGGTGATACACCATCCTGGACAATGATAAGCACCAGAGCACTACAGGGATGATTCTAGGTACTGTTTTCTTTACACTGACAAATGCTATATGCACTGGATTAAATATGTCACATCAATATTTGTCGACAGCAATAAAGTTGTTAATACTGTCCTGACCAACAGTGAAAGGCCCACTGGTAACAATGTTTTATATAGATTTGATGGTTGGTTTTCTCAGTAGTATATGCCCCTAGGTATGGACAATCATCAAGCTTCAGAAATCTAATTATCGTATTTTTAACCCTTTCAGGCACAGTCGCGCGATTCGCGTGATGTCGGCTTGCATTCCGCCAGACACAGTCACGCGACTCGCGTCCTTAAGGCCCCTTCAAGGCCCAAAAATATTCGTCAGAAAAAAACTTATAGGCCGATTTGCGTGATTTTTTGGCGCGTCTTAGGGTAGCCAAGGCCTACTGGAGGTAAGTCATTGGCAACACTGCTTTGCCTTATCAGCCTCAGCCCGCTCCCTCCAACCTCAGTGTTTGTTGAGCAGTCAGCCAGTGATGTTTGACAGCTCGTGGTTCCCTTTAAATCGTCCATAATTCTCCTCCTCTTGCCCAAGGCAAAGACCCTATTGAATCAGTGAGATAATACATTGTTTGTGAACATATAGTGATGTGATATTGTTGATGGAACATTCATATATGTATTGAAAAGCAATTCTGGCCGTTAGCAATCGTTGGGCCTTGGAGCCAGACACATGGTCAGTGTAAGCGGGGTTGCACCACTCCACCCCCTGTAGGCCGTATGGCGTGAGTGGAAATACGTATATAAATGAAGCCAAGGCATAAATATATATTGTGTGAAACATACTGTGGATGGCTTGGTGAAATTATGGAGCCAGCAAGCGTTATGTGTGGCATGAAACAAAGTGTTGTGAAGGGGCAAACCTGAAGTTGGGAGGGAGAATTACCGGTGTTTTTAGGGCTGGAATTATTGTGATTCTGATAGTGTAAATGCGTATGGAATTGTATGAAATTTACGTCAAACAAGCTGCGAGTTTCCGTGAACGAGTGTGGTGTGTGCTAAAAGAGCGTTGCCTCATACTCTCAGGGAGAAGCTGACTCACACACACACACACTACATAACTCCTTATCTTCAAATCCCTGGTCTAACTGGATCAACACCCCTGGAGGAAGTGAGTTCTGCAAATTTTGTTGATATATGTAATAATCTATTACCATTACCTCTCACACTTTCAGACAAATATCCATTTTCTCCTACAGATTACACATATGAAAGAAAGTAAATCTCCACAGCAGTAACTATAGAAGAGTTATGTTTATGTGTAGTAGGTTATAACAATAGAAAAACATCCATGGAAGATGTAATAGTCTGTACAGATAGGGGGAAAAAAGTTAGTAGCATAGTCTTCAGGCCGGTGTGCGAGGAAGAAACAGTGTGTGTAAAAGTTGGTAGCGATCGGAAGAGTAACCTCACTTTGTCGGCCAATTACTCGAAAACTATTAGACTTATCGATTTCCTGTTACAACCATCATCAATACCACTAAATTCTACGTAAGATCAATACCAGAATGTAAGCCTTTGGTAGCGTTTTGGGGGGTAAAAGGCGAGAGAAATGTTTTTGTTCCTAGCGGTTGTTGTGTGACATGACAAGCGCTCGGAGTAATAACATCATTTTGTCGGCCAGTTACTCGAAAACTATTAGACTTATCGATTTTCTGTTACAACCATCATCAATACCACTAAATTCTATGTATGATCAATACCAAAATGTAAGCCTTTTGTAGCGTTTTGGAGGATAAAAGGCGAGGGAAATGTTTTTTTTTCCCTGCGCGTTTGTTTTCAGTGACATTCGCTCGTATTAATAACATCTCTTTGTCGGCAATTTACTCTAAAACTATTAGACTTATCTATTTTCTGTTACAACCATCATCAATATCACTAAATTCTATGTATGATCAATACCAAAATGTAAGCCTTTTGTAGCGTTTTGGGGATAAAAGGCGAGGAAATGTTTTTTTCCCTCGCGTTTATCAGTGACATTCGCTCGGAGTAATAACCTCACTTTGTCGGCCAATTACTCGAAAACTATTAGACTTATCGATTTTCTGTTACAACCATCATCAATACCACTAAATTCTACGTGTAATCAATACCCGAATGTAAGCCTTTGGTAGCGTTTTGGGGGGTAAAAGGCGAAATGTTTTTCCTCGCATTTGTTATCAGTGACAAGCGCTCGGAGTAATAACCTCACTTTGTCGGCCAATTACTCGAAAACTGTTTGACTTATCGATTTTCTGTAACAACCATGATCTATACCACTAAATTCTACGTATGATCAATACCAAAATGTAAGCATTATGTTACGTTTTGTGCGATAAAAGACGGTGGAAATGAGTGTCTCTTCCCGGCTGTTACCATTGAGAAAGGCTCGTAGTAATACTCTCATTTTCTCTGCCAATTACTCGGAAACTATTGGACGTATCGATTTCACGTTTGAACCATGATGAAGAGCAGGAAATTCTATATATGTACAATACATAAAAATGTAATATTTCTCATAAGAATTCGTGGTTACGTAGACGGGAACATTGCGTACGCCATGCGCGCATCACGAAAGTCAATCACGCACGGAGTGCCTGTACTTTTCGATTTACTCGAGAACTATGAGGCGTATGGGGTTTTCCCGTCACAGTGGGAAAGCTGGATAATGGGGGCATATTACTATGTAATAAAAACGTTAGGTCCCTGGGAAAACTTAGCTCTCAGAGGTCAGTGAAAATTTTTCGAAAATGGCTCTCAGTTTTTGACCATTTTCTCGAAAAGTATACATCGTATCTAAACCAGATTGGTTTCGTTAGAAAGCTGATGAAATTCTCTATAAAAAAATACTAGATCATTTTCCTGTAGGATGGAAAACATTCAAACGGCGATGTTGGGAAGTCAAAAATGTTTACTCGACATGCCTTCCAGGGCTCATAACTTTCTGTGCTGTTGTTTTCCTGTGTTTTGGTCATGTTTATCAGATAGAACAATCATCCATGCATACCTGGACATAGGTTTCATGGGAATACATTGATTTTTTGGGGGCGAAAATAAGGCAAGAATGTGTTTCATTCGCTCAAATTTGCTCAAATTTGCCGCGCGCGCGCTCACCGCCCGGGCGGCTTCGTAGTCGTAATTCCGGGATCAGAAAACTTATTGAAACTTATCGTGCGCGAAAGGGTTAATATGACCTGGAAAGAACTAAACAAAAGAATGCATAGCCGCAATTTTCTACATGGCTGTTAACCCTCATCCACCAGGTAATATCTATACACATCATAATCTGCCCTCCATGGGGCCGCTGGGCAGTGGGTATAAAAGCAAGTGACTTACTTCTACCATTTAAACTGGCTGCCATCTCGGCACCAAGCAGTAGGGAAAAAGTCCCTCCTTAGCACATGGGTGAGAGTCAGTCTATCCCATGCTTTTGCCAGGTGTACAACGATGTGTTCAGTTTCCTATTTGTTTGATTCCATCTGCGCTGCCTGTAGCCAATTGCATCATCCACCCCTTCCAAGCCTCTTTCCAAGGATAGTAGAAAAGGGCTCAGTGATAATGCCACAAGACATACCTTGGATGCAACAGTATGTAGTTTGTCTAGTAATGGAGAGGTTATCATGTTGAGAGCAAAGCCATAGTTGGCTATGCAGGCAGATGCACGAACACATCCTGCTCTCACACTGAAAATGAATTCTCTTCCTTCCGTCATTACTTGTCAACACAACGACCAACAGACCTGGGGATACTTTTACTCACAAGAGGAAGAGTTGGTGAGTGCTGTGGTCTTTGTTTCCCTAAGTACTATACTTTCTGAGATATTAAAGTTTGAAAACAAGCATTTTCCAGGAAACTGCCCATAGTGAGGTGATGACTGTGTTAACCCAAGGCGTCCCATCAACATGTACACATGTTGCAACGTTTTGTCACGGTGACTCCTGACGACGTGTTTACACTTTTTGAAATTGTGACGCCCTTCATTTGCATATTTTTCAAGTTTCGGGGGTGATTTTTGGTAGGCATGTGTTGGAGACCTTCCTGTACCCGCCGCCAAGTGGCTACACTGCCTGGACCCGCGTTAGCTCCCCTGCCTGCCATATTCTCGGCAACTCACATGTTGGCAGTGACATGGCCGGTAAAGACATGTCACATTACGGTTTCTCTGACAATGAAATTCAAGGCGAAAGTGATTCCCGACATGAAGGACAAATATTACATGGTGTTAGAGGAAGAAATATGCAGAAGTGATGAGGAGGTAACGTCGCCAAGGCAGGTGTGGTATGTTGATGTGGTTCGTGAGTGAAACAATGCTTATTTCGCTTATATTATTGTGTGAAAACCAGTATACTCTTGCACTACATATAAATTCATACCAAATAAATACATATCTACCTATTTTGAGTGGTTTGGAATAGTTACCCCTCCCATAGAAAATGTCTTCTCTGGAGCGTGGCTTCAGAGAACACGGTCCCAGGTGAGGGGAGGGTCACCTGTACAGGTCACTTCTAAGCTCAGGTGAGTACTTTCACTCTGATTTTACAATGTTTCTCAAAAAAGCTGAGGTTTTAGCCCCCCAAAAAATGTCAGAAATCTGCCGGTATGGGGGGGGGGGGCGTTGGTGAAAAATCTGCCCGGACTTGGCAGGTTAAAAATAGCACGTTTGGTGGTTCAGTTGTAAAAGTTTTCAAAGTTCTGTGACAAAGCTGCCAATAAGGATAATAGTGAGAGAATATATCAAATGGATAATTTTGCAACAAATCCATCCAATCATAAAACAGCTTTGTGAGTCCTTACTGGACTATGTATTCTAGTGAGGTTACGGGGTCATAGTATACAAGCACCCACCAAATATATAAGATACATAGTGCAAAACAGCTAAATTAAGACATCCCTTAAACTGCTAACTTTATGGTGAAAAATTACCAGAGAAGCTTTTTCTTCTAATTAAAGCACTGACTGAGCAGAATAAAAATCTTTTGCTTTCAAATCCTTAAGCATTTTCATGGAGGGGGGGGGGTGCATCAAAGCTCCCACCATCTGCCCCTTTCTCGGAGACGCCCAGGTGAGATGCCTGGAACCTCTGTCTGACACTTCTTCACATCTGCGACATTTCAGGTCTTTCCTGTAACACTCTTTCTGTTGAACACCTCTCCTCTAAACCTCACCTTCTCTTCCTCACTGAGACTCAGCTGTCTGAGGCAATTGACAGCAGACTCTACTCTGTATCCTCCTAATTTCTCTATACTCATTTCAAGGCCAATGATGGCTATTGCATATATGTATGCAACAACATATTATTTTATTCTTGTGTTCCTGAACTTGAATCTTCAGAATTCTCTACTCCCTGGCTTCGGCTATCCTGTCATTCTCTGACTAAATATATGTGTGCTGTTTACTTGCCTCCTAATTCTACTGACTATGAAAAATTTTTCGCCTTTCTTACTTTTAATATGAAACACATCCTATCAGTTTCTTCTTTCTCTGAAATCACCATACTAGTTGATTTCATTGTTCATCACCACCATTGGCTCTCCTCTCCTTTCACTCATCCACCTCGTGAACAAGCCTACATCTTTTCTATTCTTATTAACTGAGAACAGCATGTACAGCACCCTACCCATATCCCTGACGACCTTTGAAAGAGTTCCAACATACATGACCTCTTCCTTACAACTAATCCTTCTGCTTATGCTGTTAATATTTTCTTTCCATTGGGCTCCTTCTATCACAACCTTATCACCTTAACCTCTCCTATTTCTCCACCAAGGCCTGTGGACCCTCCCAAGAAGTGGCGGCTGGGGCATTTTGGAAGTGCTGATTGCAAGGCCCTCAGCCAGTGCTTCTTTGATTTTCCCTAGAATGATTATTGCTTCCATGGCCGAGAGCCATACAAGTGTGCCTTGTGCATTACAGAGGTTATTCTCTCGGGCATGGAAGCATAGTTTCCATTCTCATATTCTGTGACTAATGAAAAAAAAAAAAAAAAATTGGTTTAATCATGCTTTTTCTAATGCTGTCGACAACAAAGGAGAACACCTACAAAAGGTACCAGACCCAGCACACCCATAAATCTCATCTCTTTTATGTTTCTGCCCGGAATCATGCTAAGGCTGTTCTTCGCTCTGCAAAAAATAATTTCATTCGTACTTAATGGTCTGAGCTCTCAAACTTTGATTCTTCCAGCTCCTTGTTGCACCTTGTCAAAAACTTTTCTAACAACTTTACCTCATCATCCTTCCCTCTCTTTTCCACTCTGATGGCTCTGTAGCTATTTCTTCTACCGTTGAAGCAGAACTCGTCGCTCAAACTTGCTCCTCCAGTTCCACCTTAGATGATTCCGGTGCTGCTTCTCCAACACTTCCCCCTCTCTTTGAATTCCTCATGACAGACATGAAATGTCTAAGTTACAGTATGCTGGGAGTATCTACAGTATTTCATCCGTACTACATAGCGTTGGAAAAAATAAATCTTGTTCACAAATAATTACTCGTGTCTCACAAGCAACCAAAGAGGAAGGAAGAAAGGAGGAATGAAGAGAGATAAGAGGGAAAAGGGAGAGTAAAGATGAAACAAGAGAATGGAAGGAATCAAACTGTAAAGAAAACAAAGATAGACAAGAAGGAAAGTTTGGAAGAATGAAGGCAGGAGCAAGAAAACTGAAGTAAAAAAAAAAAAAAAACGAAAATGGAACAAAGCAAAACATGAAGGAAGAAAAGAAAGACTGAGATGTGGAGAAAGAAAAGTTGCTAATGAAGGGTGGACTAGAGGCAGAATGAAAGAAGACATGCAGGAATAGGAGGTAATATGAAGAAAGGAAAGAGAAATAAGAAGGAGGGAAAGAAGAAGAGAGAAATGAGGAAGGTTTAAGAAGCCTAGGGAATCAGAGGTGAAGGCTTGAGTAAAGGAAGAAGGAAGAAAAGAAAGAACGAAGGCACAAGGCAGGAAAGGCCAAATGAAGGAGGAAGCAAGACCAGGAAGGAAAAAAAAATAGTAAGCTTGGAAAGGATAAGCACCAATGATAAAAAGGAGAGCGATGAGGCGAGGGACAGGGAGGGAGAGAAAAAGGAGGACGCGTGAGAGAGGGAAGAGGGAGTCTCTTTGAAAAGAAGGAACGTAGGAAAATGGCATGATGATGGAGCAGAAAAAGAAGTGTGTGTGTGTGTGTGTGTGTGTGAGAGAGAGAGAGAGAGAGAGAGAGAGAGACATGAATGAATGAAAGGAAGGAAGAGAGATTGAGAGGAAAGAGTTAAGGAAGGAAGGAAAGAAGGAGGAAGGACAGAAGACTGGAAGGAGAAAGGCATATAGAGAAGAAAGGGACGATGGAAGGAAGGAAAAAAGAGGAGGAAGAGGGAATAAGTAAATATAGGAAAAGCCTAGTAGAGAAGAAGGAAAGACAACCAAGGACGGAAGGATGAGATGGAGACGTAATGAAAAAGGAGGAAGTGAAGAAAACAAGGGGAAGAAGAAAGAAGGATGGGGAGAGAGAGAGACTGAAGGAAGAAAGAGTGATTATAAAAAGGAAAATAGAAGGATTCTGAAAACAGAACGAAAGCAATGAGCAAGACGGAGAGAGAGAGAGAGAGAGAGAGAGAGAGAGAGAGGAAGAAAGATAATTAGCATGAAATCATTGAAAAAAAGGGAGGGTGGATGATGTGAATAGAGAAGGTCGAGATGGTGTGAAGAAAGAGGAGAATGAAAGAGAAATGAGGGAAAGAGAAAGGACGTGACAAAGAACAAAATGAGTAGGAAGCGAAGACAGAAGGATTAACTGGGCATACTAGAGACAGGAGGGAGCGAGATGGACATAAGGACAAGAAGTATGGTGAAAGAGGATAAAAACGAGACGGAAAGAAGGAATAGGGGGGCAAGGAAGAGAAAATCAAGTAGGAGGGAAAGTAGAAGAAGGAGATGGAATGAAAGAATGAAGGAAAGAATAGAACAGAAGGACTGAGGACGAGACGGACGGAAGGAGGAGCAAAGGAGGATACAGAAAAAAGAGGAGAGATGATCAAGGACGTGAAAAGAAGAGGAAGAAAGGGAGAAAGAAGACGAAAGGAGGATGGACAAGAGAAAGAACGGAGGGCGATGAAGAGAGAAAGGAAAGAGAAAGAGATGGAAGAAAGAGGAAGGATAGTGGAAAAAGATGATTAAGGGATGGAGGGAGTAAAGTAGGGGGAAGGGTTAAAGAGTGAGGAAAGGAGGAAGAGCGATCAAGGGAATGGCCCATGGATGGAAAGAAGGGCGGAGATAAGGAAGGAGAGCTGGAGGGAAGGAAAGGGGATGAGAGAGGAGTCAGCGAGGCGAGAAAAGGCCGGAAGGAAACTAATGGTGGAAATTTAGG
Organism: Coenobita brevimanus; assembly: GCF_032717465.1. NCBI lineage: Eukaryota > Metazoa > Arthropoda > Malacostraca > Decapoda > Coenobitidae > Coenobita > Coenobita brevimanus. Next base: position 30,422,799 of record NC_136957.1, on the reverse strand, counting down.
GAAGGAAAGGCTGCGGGGAGGAAAAAAAGCGGGGGAGGGGGGCTGGAGGAAGAGAGGAAGGGGGGAGAGGAAGGGAGGGAGGGTACAAGAGAAAGGAGGAGGGGTAAGAGAAGCGAAGGAGAGGTAGAGGAAGGAATCGAGAAGGGAAAGAGGAGAGGTGCGTGTGAGTGAAGAAAGAAGGAGGGCTAGGAGGTAAGGGAAAGTTTGTGTATGTGTGTGTGTGTGTGTGTGTGTGGAGAGAGAGAGAGAGAGAGAGAGAGAGAGAGTGGAGATGGTATAGGGTAGGATCAGGGAAAGGGAGAGGAAGATTTGGGTGAAGGACTACAAAGGAAAGCAAATAATAAGCCTTCCTTTTAGTTCATTTGAGACAATGGTTACTAAGGAACGATAAAGAAAAGTTATCAAATGTGTGGCTATAAGATTCATGATTGATGAACAAACAGGTTCCTCGCATTCATTAATCCTCTTGCAGAAGCCAACAAGAAAAGTGAGGAAGACTGACACACGGAAAAAAGAAAACCTATCATGGAATAATTCATTAGAAGAGGACAAACAGGGCAGGCAGGTGAAACTAATAAGTTCACATAAAGTACACGGTGATATATATATATATATATATATATATATATATATATATATATATATATATGGAGAGAAGGGGCGGAGATAAGGAAGGAGAGCTGGAGGGAAGGAAGGGGGACGAGAGAGGAGTCAGCGAGGCGAGAAGAGGCCGTAAGGAAACTAATGGTGAAAATTTAGGGACGGAAGGCTGCGGGGAGGAAAAAAAGAGGGGGGGGGCAGGAGGAAGAGAGGGAGGGGGGAAAGGAAGAGAAAGAGGGGGGAGAGGAAGGGTACAAGTAAGTAAGTAAGTAAGTAAGTAAATGTTTATTGCTTTATAGTCATACACCCATGTAGGCTACACATTTGAACATAAGCAACGGTCTGTCGAGCCTAAGCTCCCTGACAGACATTTTTATAAATACTATATATAAATTGTGGTTGCATTAGTTGGATATACCAACTACAATCGTATGTGTATCAGAAAAAAAGTAAATTATTTAAATATAAACTACAACCTTATGATTATCGGAAATATACATGCATACACTCATACATATATACATACATTCATAAATAAATACATATACATCCATATACATAAACACATATACATTTACATATATGTTGTTCATCCATATTTTCACATACACACATGTGCACATATACAGTATACCCACATACATATACACATACACATACATATACATACTCACAATCCATCAATCAATCATTTCCTGTGGCACACTCGGGGATGCATAGGGCCTCGATGAACTCACACCACCACATCCTATCTTGTGCTAACTCCTCAAGATCTCCCCATCACTCATCTCCAGCTTCCCGTCTCATTGTCCTCACCCACGTCTCTTTTGGCCTTCCTCTACCTCTCCTACCAGGTGCCACCCACCCTGGTGTACCTCGTACTATTCCCTGTCTCCTATACACATGTCCTAGCCACTTCCATCGTGAGAATCTAACATATTCATTGATCGGCTGCACTCCCGTTATTTCTCTAATTCTACTATTTGGTATCCTTTCCCACCACTTAACTCCTAATATTCTTCTAAGTGCTATATTTTCAAACAACAAGAATTTATTTTCCATAGTCGCTGTGCTGTACCAAGACTCGTGTCCATAAATTAAGATACTCCTAACCATTACCTTATAAAGTTTGATTTTTGTATGCAAAGAGAAATTGTTATTATTCCAAATATTTTTAAGCATTCCCATTGCCTGATTAGCCTTCTTTAACCTTTCCTCGAATTCAAAGTTCAAAGAACCATCCTTGGCTAAATAAGTACCTAAATATTTAAACCTATCAACTTGCTTTACAACCATACCTCCAATTACACATTCCTGCGCATTTTCCATATTCATATTGATTATTTCAGTTTTTCCACAATTAATAACCAAACCCACCTTGCGACCTTCACTCACCAAACAGTCCAACACTCTCTGCATCTCTTCTGGCCCATCACAAATCAAAACTATATCATCTGCATAATCTAAATCCAAAAGTTTCCTGTTCTCTCCCCAAAGTATACCTGCACCGGTTTCTGTTCCAACACGTTTCATAATGTAATCAATGACCAATATAAATAGTAAAGGCGATAGAATACCACCTTGAATTACTCCGGACTTGACTTCAAACGAATCACTCAGACAACCATCAACCATCACTTTACAAATGTGTCCTCATGCATGTTCATAATGACCCTCACAAACTCCTCTGGTATTCCATAATGTCTCATGATCTTCCCCATAGACTCTCTCGAAACACTATCAAAAGCCTTTTCAAAATCAACAAAACAAAGACTTAACGGTACTCTCATTTCATTAACTTGCTGCATCAAATGCCTAACTATAAAGATCTGATCATTGCAACCACGTCCCTTTCTAAAACCAGCCTGTTCATCCCTCAGAATACCCTCAACCACCGGCTCCAACCTATTTAACAACACTCTACTGAAAACTTTCAAAGCTATCGGTGACAAAGAGATTCCCCTCCAATTACCACATTCACTCAGGTCTCCTTTTTTCGGAACTTTAACAATTACACCATTCTTCCAAACTGATGGTAGTAACCCCGTCACCCATATCTTATTGAATAGCTTGGTCAAGATCATTATTAATCTATCCCCCTCCACTTTAAACATTTCCGGAAATAAACCATCCTCCCGTGCCTTATTATTCTTTAACTGTTTTACTGCTTTCTCCACTTCTGCAAGCCTCAACTCTCCTGTTTCTATATTTAAATCTTCCTGAGCAGACGGTATATCCTCTTCTGGTGGTATTGGTCTATTAAGAACTGTCTCAAAATGCTCTTTCCATCTATTTTTAATATCTCCATCTTTGGTCAATAAATTTCCTTCCCTGTCTCTAATTGGTATTTCCTTGCGTTTACCTGCATTACCACTCAGTTCTCTAATCGATTCATATGCTATTCTTTGACTCTGTCCATCATTTTTGTTTATTAGGATTTCAGTCTCTGCAACCTTTTCATCCACACATCTTCTTTTATCTCTCCTAGCTAACCTTCTTACTTCTGAATTCAAACTCCAGTACGCAGCTCTTGCTAATTCAATCTCTCGTTCATCAACGCATTGCATCTCACTCCTCAATTTAGCCTCACCTCTCTTTTTTATCATATCCCACGTTTCCTCTGATATCCATTTCTTTCTCCTGAATCTATGTCTCCTTCCAATCGTACATTCAGCAGTCTCATGCAAAACTTTGTTCACATCCTCCCACATCTCATCTACACTTCTCTCCCCCTCTTCCAACGTTTCCAACACCAAAAACCTATTTCTGCATTCTAATCTGAATTCCTCCTTTTCTTCTCCTTCTATTCTAAGCTTAACAATATCGTATCTACCAACACCAGATTTTTCCTTCTTCTGATTTTTAAGTTTAAACCTTATTTTTGCAATGCTGAGTTGATGGTCACTACCAATATCCGCTCCCCGTTTAACATGAACATCTAGCAGAGAACTTCTATGCCTCCTACTGATAGCGATGTGATCAATCTGATTTTTATATTTTCCACACGGTGACACCCAAGTTGTCTTGTGTATATTGCAATGCTGAAAGAGTGTGCCCCCGATGACTAAGTCATTTGCTAGACAGAAGCTTCCAAACCTCACTCCGTTTTCACTCATCCTACTACCAACTCCCATCTTACCCATACATGCCTCAAATCCCTCATTTGAACAGCCCATTACTGCATTAAAGTCTCCAATGCAGATCAAAACATCATGTCTAGGTACCCTTCCTACTCCTTCTTGCAACTTTTCATAAAATGTGTCTTTCCTTTCATCGAGTGCATCATTAGTAGGTGCATAACACACAAACAGACTGATGTTGCCATGATTTGATTTAAACCGTGCGTATAGCAATCGCTCATCTATAGGATCCCACTCACATAAAGCCTTATTTGCTTTACAACCCAGCAACAATCCTACTCCCTGATAATGCATTCCGTCCTGTCGGCCAGATATCAATAAACGTATACCATCCTCCAAATCCAACTTATCGACTCCAGTTAATCTAGTTTCTGTCAGAGCACAAATATCAAGTCCGTAATTTTGAAAAACCTTCACTAACTCATCGATTTTACCGTCATGATTTAGCGTTCTCACATTCCAGTTACCAATTTTAATTGTATTTTTTGCATTGACAAAGGAATTAGATTGTAACTGAGGCAACCGTGAGATTCTTAGCACCCCCTGCCCATTTAAGGGCTGCACGGGACTGGGGGCCATTATTGTTCTTTCAGAGTCCATCAAGGTTTCTTTGGCTAACTTCCTGAACACCTCGCCATTGTGTTGCAGTCGCAGTAGGCAGCTAACTTGCCTGATTGCCCACACCCGAAAGACCCAGCTATGCTGTAGCCAGTCACGTGCTGGCATGCTTCCCAGCCATTTCACTCTCAAGGAGTTCCTCTGCCTGAGAAAGCAACCATCCCCCTGCTCCCGAGGGCTTTTGATCTGTGTAGGTAGAGGGCGATCACTCCCTCACTAGCCATATACAGCGTATATACAGTGTATAGGGTACACTCACCATACACACACATACACATATATACACACATACATATACATACACACACACACATATACATATACATATATACACCCATACATACATAAACATACACATACATATATACCCACATCCATACATACACATACATACATACATAATGTACATATATATATATATATATATATATATATATATATATATATATATATATATATATATATATATATATATATATATATATTCTCAAAACACACACACACACACACACACACACACAGCTACACATTTACATTCACACACATACACATACTATGCATTAATTGTATCATAACATATGGTGCTTTTGTTCTACCTTAAATTATTACAAAATTATGTGTATTGTATGTATTGCTGACCTAACAGATAATTTTTCATTTCCCTTTTAAATGTTAGGATATTACTTGACTTCAGGAGAATTTTTTTATCTGTTGGTAAACCATTAAATAGTTGAGGGCCGAAAGATATTATACTGTTCTTGAAGAGGGTTGTTCTAAATTGTGGAGAGCATAAATTAATGCTATTACTACGAGTATTATGTGGGTTTTCTACAAACTTAAATAATTCATTCCTTATATAGACTCTTAAGGTCTTATACATCAGTAGCAATGTAAAATACTTGTGAATATTTTCAAAGTTCAAAAATTTTGTATTTGAAAATATTGGGGTTGTTGAATCGAATTTACCTAGAAAATATATACATCTTAAATTTTTTTTCTGAGCTACTATTGTTTTGTTAAAAAATGAGGGCCAAGTACATGCCCATATGGATACACAGTACATGAGGTAAGGATAGCATAGTGTATAATAAATGCTGACCATAGCCTCTGTTGTTAGATTATAACGGACTTTGAATAATACACCACACACTTTGGATAACTTTAAACATATTTCATCTATATGATATTTATAATTTAAATTCTCATCTATGAGTACACCAAGAAATTTTATTTTACTGACATTTTGAATAGTTTCACCATCAAGTAGTAATGGTGGCAAAGAATTTTTTACTGATCGGTTTTTAAAGAAAATATATTTTGTTTTAGATACATTAACCTTTAATTTATTAGATTTTATCCATTCATTTATTAAATTTAATTCCAAGAGCAAGTTTGATTGTAGGTAATTTATATTTTTGTCTGCTCACAAGAGATTAGTATCATCAGCATATATCGTAAACTTAAATTTTGTGCTGGCATTTACTATATCATTAATGTATATTAGAAAAAGAAGTGGCCTAAGGATAGACCCTTGTGGTACACCTTTTGATAATGATTTAAAAGGCGAGAAATTATTGTTACAAAAAACACATTGCATTCTATTACTGAGATAACTATGAAATAGTTTTAGTGGGACACCTCTTATTCCAATATGTTCCAACTTATCAGTTAGAATTTTGTGATCTAATGTGTCAAAAGCTTTCGATAAGTCAATAAATACCCCAACTACATAATACTTTTCTTCTAAGAACTTATAAACATTGTTAACAAACTGTAATATTGCAGATTCTGTTGATCGATCTGTACGAAACCCATGTTGGTATTCAGATAGTAGGTTATTTTCCTCAAGGTAATGTATTAATCTAACAGCAATTACTTTTTCAAACATTTTACTGAAAGCTGGTAGTACAGAGATTGGGCGATAATTATTAATATCACTTCTGCTACCTGTCTTATATGTAGGAATAATTTTGGCCTTTTTTAAGTCATCAGGAAACATATTTGTTTTCAATGTAAGGTTGATTATATGAGTTAAAGGTTTAGATATTACATCTGATGTTTATCTTAAAACTTTGGGGGATATATCATCATAACCTGGAGCAGCAGACTTTAAAGCATTCAGGTAATTTTCAACTTCAGTCTTGTGCTGGAGGTAAGTATATTGAAAAATCAGGAGAGTTATTTAAGTACCTGTTATGGTTGTTTTCCCTCCCAGCTGATTCTATGTTAGAGATTTTTAAAAAAATGTTCATTAAAATAAGGTAGAGGTGTCAAAGCTAGGAGGCTTTAATTCAACAGAGTGCACAGAGGTTAAGTTGTTTGTTCTACCAAGTATTGAATTTATAGCTTTCCACTGGGATTTAGGATTTCCTTGACTTTCTTTCAATAAATCTTTGTAATACTTATTCTTTGCTGCTCTTAAAGTTGATGTCAGTTTGTTTCTGTATTGTCGATATTTTTCACCATAGGTCAGTGGCCATTTTTTTGCTAGTCTCTCTAATCTATTTCTTTCTTTAATGCTGTTTTTTTTAAAGCCGTTGTTATATATGAACTAATTTCACATTTTCTAATTACACGAACAATTCTCAATGGAAAATGTTTTTGATATAATGTATTATATATATAAAATATGCTATATGAGTTATTGGGACAGATTGATGTTAATACATTATTCCAATTTACATGGACAAGGTCATATTTGAAGCGCTCTAGCGCAGAAGATGTTATCATTCTCTTATTAATGGAATAATTAACATCAGGAGTTCCATGAATATATTTAAACTGAGAGATTATTGGGAAGTGATCAGTAATGTCTGTTTGTGTTGTATAGTTACCAATACTGAATTCGACTTGTGTTGTCCAAATGTGATCAATAAGTATGGCCGACATGTCAGTTATTCTTGTCGGTTTTGTTATTACGGGAAATAAAGAAAAAGAATACATCACAATGATAAACTCAGAAACAGAGTTGTCATTACTCTTCAACAAATCCAAATTAAAATCTCCTAATATGTAAATCCCTTGATATTGTTTATCATGGGCTAAAGAAAGAATTTCTGACATCGAATTTAGAAAGCTGTAAACATTACCACTTGAAGGCCTATAGATACATATGAACAACGACTTTTTATTCATAATAACAGATTCAACACCTATGCATTCTATAAAAGATTCCATTAATGAGAATTCTTTCTGTACTAACGAAAGATAGTCAGTTGAAATATATATTGCTACACCTCCACCATACTTATTTCTAGAGTTTGTAAACATATTGTACCCTGATAGTTCATAGAGTGGAGCAAGATGTGAGTCTAACCTTATTTCTGTAAAACCAAGAATATTTATTTCTTTACATTCATTATACAAGACAGTGTCAGTAAAGTAATGAAGATTTTTTGGAATTGATCGTATATTCATACTTGATACTGTAAAAGTATTGTTATTACTAGGCAGGTCAAGGTCGTCAACGTAGATATATTTTGATTTTGGAATATTTAGGTGTCTTAGGTGGGTGTATAATTTACTGATATCTAAGTCATTGTTATATTTATCTTCATGTATAATAAAGGGATCGAATTCCAAGTTATGGGAATCGTTGATGCAGACTACTAAACTTGGACTATTTAGAATAGTATATAATTCATCACTTGCATTGGCAAAAGGTAATTCTTCATCAAAATCTATTTCGCGAAATTCTATGGATATAAATTGATCAAAAGTTTCAGTTAGAGCAGGAATAGGAAGGAATCGAGAAGGGAAAGAGGAGAGGTGCATGTGAGTAGAGAAAGAAGGAGAGCTAGGAGGTATATATATATATATATATATATATATATATATATATATATATATATATATATATATATATATATACTGTAAAAGTCCATTAATTCGAACGCTGATAATCCGAAAATCCCAATAATCCGAATTTTTGAAGAAGGCTGACAAAATCTCCAATAGTAAAAAAAAAAAAAAAAAAAAAAAAAAATCGAACTGGGCGCCAAATAAGCCGACGTGCCAAGAGGTGTGTTCATGGAAGTTTCATGGAAGGAAGCTTCTGTATACTTTGATAAACTGGTACATTTTATTGAACAAAATAATCATTACAATGGAGATGAGGTGATCATTTTCCATATCTTGCGAAACTAGTTTTACAAGAAACGTTCGCAGGTTGTCAGATAAGCTGATATCCGTGACTGGCTGAAGTGCATGAGCAACCAGGCAGGTAAATCCACTGATGACAACCCAAGACCAGCTACCCACACTCCAAAGAAGGCACCTCAAGGAACCCTAGAAGAAGCAGGTGGTCCTGAGCCGATGCTCGAGAACGATGAGTGAAAGTACAAAGCAAAATATACTCTGCCGTAGGTTTAAGGAATTTTCCACAGTAATACATATTAAGTTTTTGTGCTTTTACAATATGTGCATATTATTATTAACCCTGGACTTACTCTGTCTAATTGGATTTACCTGCCTACAACTGCTGTTTTCAACAGTATGCATTACTGGTGAGTTAAACAACCCATAACATATCTTAATTTACCAATTACAGTTCGTGTCTTCAGTAATACATTATTAAGAAAATAATTTGTGTAATACGTAATGTTAATATGTGCCATATTGTATTATGAATGAATGAAGAGTTATCCATTTGATAACATTTCAGTTTAAACATGTGTCTTAGGGGTCCCACCCAAAAATCCGAAAAATCTGATAATCCGAACGATTCTTGGTCCACTGCCATTCGGATTAATGGACTCTCTCTCTCTCTCTCTCTCTCTCTCTCTCTCTCTCTCTCTCTCTAATGTTCGATCTTTAACTTTCACGTACATTGCAGTACCATTATAGGCCCTTCTCTCTCTCTCTCTCTCTCTCTCTCTCTCTCTCTCTCTCTCTCTCTCTCTCTCTCTCTCTCTCTCTCTCTCTCTCTCTCTCTCTCTCTCTCTCTCTCTTGTGGTCGTATTCAGCTAGAGATGACAAGCGATGTACTGTACGTAATCAACTAACTTTAGAACATACTTGAAACATACTATTATTATTGTCACTGAGGTCAAAAGAAGTACACGACTGAAACAGGAGGCGAGGGAGGACGGACAGGAGGACAGTGTGATGATTGTGATATGTACAGTACAGTCAAGCGATGAAAAGCATGGAAAAGTGTGAGGTACTAAGGATGAAAATAAAAGTGGAGTGGGAATTTTAACTGGATGAATTATCGTTCATTGTTCTGATAGAAATAATAAACCTGTGTTTGTGCAGTGTTGCACTGGTGTCAGTTAGTATAATACTGTGAAAGGATTCTCACGGATTTTTTCTGATGAAAGAAAAAGAAAATATGTTGAGAGCAGGATGTATATAATTTCAGTAAATATGAAGATGATGGAGGTGAATAATGTATTAGGATAAAAAATCAGTGCAAGTAAAATTATTCCCTGTATAAAAAACTTTTCGAAAGGAGTGCGAAAGTGTAGGAAGGAATGTGGGAAAAAAAAGTGTGGAAAATTCACAGGTTAAAATGGAAGGATGATAACAAATATAATGAAATAAGGAGCCGACCAAGAGACTATTTTGGCAAGATGATGAACCACTGTATGGAATGCAGAGCAGTGATAAAGAGGGTTAAATTGGATGGTGCACAAGAAAGGATCTGGTGTCCCTGGCCGCGAAGGTGGTACAAGTCTAGAATGCTGTGAAAAAGTTAAAGGATGAAAAGGCAGCAATTCTGGAGAGATATATGCCTAAAATATACAACACAATGGAAAGAGTACAGTACAAAAAGTATCTAAAAAAGTAGAAAATCAAGACTGCGTGGCGTTGTAACAGTGGTCCAGGAGGAAGTTGTGTTTGAATAAAATTAAAGAAAACAGAAGTAACTATAATATTTATTATGGGATTAATCTGCAAGGTGTTGTGAATAAAGTACATGGAATAACAGTCACAGTGAGAGGTGTTAGGAGATACAGTGAATGATGAACAGGGCTGTTTACTGGCGTCGTCGATGTGTGAATAAAAATTCTGCAGTGTGACAGGTGGTGGAGAAAGGATGTGAAAAGGATTATAAGCTACTTATGATATAAATAGGTCTAGCGTAAGTATATGTCAGAGTGAACAGTGTAGGAATATAAAAAGAGTTACCTGCATAAGATGCAGAATTAAATTTGCCAAGTACACTACAGATGCTAGAAGATGGCTGACTATATGCTTAGACTTACTTTGAAATGACAAAAGAAGCAAAACTCATGAGTGAGAAGAGTAGAGATTAGACTGATAAGGAAAGTACACGTATTGTGGCAGTTGGATAGATAGAAAATGGAATAATAATGTCTTTTGATAAAAAAAATAATAATACGTGTTTAGATGACTGTTTTTCAACTGAGGTGACTTATCACCTTGGATGACCCACGATAAGGCTAGGGGTTACCAAGCTGCAGCAGGTGCACCAGGAGTATCCCAGCTCAGTTAGGTGTATGTGCAATATCTCATTCATTTTTCTTCTCTCCTTCTCTCTTTAGTTCCGTTGCCGGCTCTATACCCCAAGTAGTGATACCCACGAATATTGTTTCCACCGAAGTATTTTTAGGTAAATATGATTACTGGGGTGTGGAGACTCAGAATCACAGGGATACTGTTATGTACAGTACATGCAGGGCACTTTGTGTAATTAGCATAATTAGATGGTAATTACATGTTTAAAACACCACATCTTTCAAATAAATACACTCACAGATATGATCTTCGTGTTTATACCCATGTTTTCGACCCCAAAGAATTCACTGAACATGTTTTTAACCTCGTATCTCTGTTTCTAATATGCATAATGTGTATAATCATATTATTGTGGTGTAATTAATCTGTTGCTTCATGAATAATTAATTGTCTACTTTCAGATTCATCATGGCAAAGGCACTGCTTCTTTGCTCCCTGTCATCGCAAAGGAATTTGGCGTAATGGGGGACTTACGGAAATCATCTGCTAACAGATCTCTCACTGTTAACAGCTTCTCTGTCCCGGGTACTTGTTCAATTACCGTGATTTTTCTTTGTTGATGTGAGAACCTATGTGACAAAATACCATCATACACTACTGAAGTAATGAAAAACGCTTTGCAACAAAAATATAACACAGGAGAATACGTTGCTCTCGTTGTTTTATTTCCCAGAAAACGAAACCCGATTATTGAGAACTTGGCACTTATAGAATATATTTCTTTTCGTCCGTTTCTAATGAAGCTGCTGCAAAGATGAGTTCAATCTAGCCTCCTGAAATGTTCGATTTATACTGTAGTTTTAGCCAAGCACTTGTTTTGTTTGTGTCACGTCCTTTTTGGGCGGAAAGTTAATGTTTGGTGTTTTAAATTATTCAACATTAGCCATCCGAGCTCAGAGACTGTACCAGCTCCAAGCTTACCTGGGAGGACGCTCCACCACCTCTCTCCAATAAACCATATCAAATCTTGGAATCGGGACGGTCTCTGAGCTTGGATAGCTGATGCTGAATAATTTAATACTCATACATTAAATTTCCGCCAAAAGAGAGACTGACGCAAACTAAACTAAAACTACAGTATAAATCGTGCATTTCAGGAGGCAAGATTTAACTCAGCTTGTTGCAGGTTCATTAAACGACAAGAATATTTAAGTGCCAGGTTTTCAAAACTCGAGTTTCGTTTTCGGGGAACTGAAACAACGAGAGCAATGTATTCTCTTCTGTTACATTTTTGTCACGAAGTTTTTCATAACTTCAGTAGTGTATCATGGTATTCTGCCACATAGGTTCTCACATCAACAAAGATAAATCACGGCAATTTAACACGTACCCTTGGCGGAGAAGCTGTTAACTGTGGTGGCCTCTGGTGGCAGGTAGCTTTACATGTGCCCCATTGCAAGTTCCCTGGAATAAAGACTATCATTTCTCAAAGCAAGAAGAAAGGTGATTCCCTTCACTTTGAACCGGAGAAGTTAGTGGAGCCACACGGTGAATCGGCAATAATTCGCTGTCATAATTCATGTTACTCTGTCTATACATCAGGATCTAGAAATCAGAAAACTCCTACCAAGAATAAGAAAAAGGTGTCACTGACATCTGAGTCTGATTGTCTTGAAATCTCATGTAAAGTCGATTTCTGATTTCAGAAGAGATTCTCTGATATGTGGCAAGGAGTGTCTCCAAAAAGATCCAAAACATCCAGATCGTTGGGATCCAGTAAAGCAATGTGAAACAAAGATGCAGAGGACGGGGTGCCCACATTCAAGGAAGTGTTCGTCTGATATTTGTGATCGACGTCAGGATGATTGGGGTAGAGACGTATCTTTAAGGCTTTATAGTGTACATGCAGACTTACATGCTTATGATACCCAGCACCATGTACGCTGTTATGACAGATTTTGCCATATCCCTATGAATACAGTAAATGCAGAATCATGTAAACCCATTGCTGATGAGTCATTGAGGTATGTATTTGATCATATGAAAGTTGACATGCAGCAGATTTGGACAGTTGCTGAATTACAACAAACATACGTAGAAGGGTCCGGACATCTGACAATGAAGCAGATGTTAATTCATCTGTGTAATTATTTCGGTGAAGATGATACTGTTAATACTGTTATTAACATGGAAGGTTGTGGCACTGTCATCGGATTTAGGAAGTTTTTATAAAGATTTTGAAATTTGTGAAACATTCAAGCTTTACTGAAGATGACGCTGTGGACATGTTAGTGGGGAGGACCAAGGCTGAAGTAAGAAGTATTCCTCAACCTCGTGACTATGACTTGAATGATTTTGCTTCCTCAAGACTGTCAAGGACACAAGTGAGACTTCTAAGACTCGTCTCTGTCTTAGACTCCAAAATCGATGGAAAAGGACAACTGTAAAACCAGGTATGATGCACACATTAATGTCATTATTGGGGTGTATTGGAGTGCTTGTGAGGACAAGTGGCCTCGAGGTACTGTTCCACTCAGCCTTTGCAAACTTGACCAGTTTTCTCAATGGCAAGAAATGGCCGATGACACGTCATGCTTTTTGAGTCGTGGTGGCAGCTCTACTGCATGATTTCCTGAAAGATGGATCAAAAACAGATGAAGAGATTATTGTATACATGGAGAAGGCAATGGAAAATCCATTTAGAAAGATACGGGTGGATTGCTTCATCATCCCCACCATGAATGCACACCATTTCGAGAGGGCATGACACAAAAGCGACTATTTTCTTGAGCAACACTGTCTCACTGGAATGAAGAAGTACTTCTTTGCAGAAGGGCATCATAACTATGCCAGATGGATCACATGGCATCTTCCTGAAATAAGCAACATTCAAGATGACGCCAAGGAGTTTCTGGCTGGAGCACATGTATGTCGCCATTTATATAGCAGCCCAGCAGTGGCTGAAGACCAATTTGGTGACCAGACTTACATCAAACAGGAGAAAGGTACAGGTGGCCTGCAAGGGAAATCAACGCATGCCGAGCTAGTACCTGTTTGGGTATTCTCTTTCAGCTTCTGCTCGCACCTCTCAGTGACTATCGATGAGATGTACTGTGTAGACCCTGAGGAGGATTATAAGCAGTCAAGGGCAAAACATAAGGAAGAAAATGAAAAAAGGAGACAACTGGATGTAGAAGATAGGAATAATGTATACGAAGAACTTAAGACACATTCTCATCCTCTGGAAACCAACTCATTTGTACATCATCAATGGACAGGTTGCCCCTTCAGAAGTCAATGTACACAACTCCATCATCACTGGAGAGATGACGACCAAGGACTTTCCAGCAGCATTTCCTGATGGCTTTCACAAAAAGACGGAGAGGCAAGTGAAAATAATACAGCATATATGAAAATCTTTCAGCCTGAAGGGGAAGCCTACGTATGATGTGGAAGCTATATTCACATGACTGCTTGTAGTCGGCCAACAGAGAGACATTGAACTAAAGAACATCTTCCAGTATGAGCTCAGTGCAGTTCCAGCAGCACTGATTGACGAATCTGTCTGTTTAAGGGAAGAGGACAAGTTGGCCTTGGTCAGACAAATAATCTCTCCTCATGAAAATGCACCGACTCCAGATGTTCTTCTCGGTGATGCAAATCAGCTGTTGTATCAATATCGGATACAGTGCCAGTACGTGGTACTGTGTCTGATATTGCTGACAGCATGAAGATGCGGCTTGGAAGTGAAAAGTATGGATATGCTGAAAAGTTTGTGATCTTTGATCGGTGTGATGGAACAAGTGCAATGGATCATGTGCGCCAGTGGAGAGCTGGTGAAATTGTAACAGGGTATATCTTTTCACTTAATTCTCTCCCAGTTTGAGAGAGCATCATGAAAAACAAGTGCAACAGAAGACAGCTGAGTCAAATCTTTTGCACCTTTAACCTTGGCCAAAGGGTTAATAAGATTGGCTGAGTCAACAGTCTCCTCACCCATGATGAAGCTGACGCCACCCTCATAAGCTACTTGCCCAAAGTAGCTGATGAAGGAACTCACATCCTTCTGCTGTGTGATGACAATGATGTGTTTGCTTTGGCAGTGTACTGGGTGTGGATAAAGGATCTCTTGACTAAGCGCTGCATACACATGAAAAAATGGGATGGGACAGTCCTTGAAATCAATGATACCGCTGCACAGCTTGGACCAAATGTCAGGATCGTTTCGGAATGTATGTCCTGTGTGTCTGTGACACATTATCATTTTCTTGTGAAAGGCAAGCTTTCTGTCTTAAAAGTCTTACTAAACAATGACATTCATGGTTTGGACACGGTTCATGGCAATGAATGTGCCTCTCATGATGATATTCAGAGAACTTCTCAAGGCCTTTTTCTTGGCACTGTATGTACAAAAGAAGGCCTCTTCCGCGAATGATGCAAAATATAATATCATAAAAAGCAAAAGGAAACTACCCCCGGGTAGGGACCTATGAGCTTCGCGACTATGAGCCGATGGGCGGAGGGGAGTACGCTTAGTACCCTGTCAGTGCAGTGCCTCGCCCAGCAACTCTGGGATCCAATGGGTTAATGACTGGCAAATCTGTCAGTTTCTTTAACCCATTGGAGCCCAGTGTCCTGAATACAGGACGGACCTGGGAATTTTCAAAAGTTAGAGAAGTAGGGAACCCCCAGGTGGGGACCTATGAGCTTTGCGACTATGAGTCGATAGGCGTAGGGCAGTACACTTAGTACCATGCCAGTGCAGTGCCTCGCCCAGCAACTCTGGGATCCAATGGGATATATATCTATCTATCTATATACCTAGGCTGCTTCCCCCAAGGAAAGGGAGGTAGCCGAGACAGGACGACACACTCCCCATTTACTCATCCATTCAAACACATTCATTCGCATCTTAGCCCCAAAGGGGAGAACGGACAGATCCACATCGCACCACACCGCACAAGGGTCAACTGTGCAATGCGATAAGTGACATCCGCAGCAGGGCCCAACAGCAGAACTGGTTTACCCCTGCCACATCATAACAGACCCATCCCCTTACCCGCACCTGACCTGACTAGCTGATCAGACCAAATGCGAGAGAATATCCCCTCAGGGCTGCATCATCACTTATTCATTCACAATTTCTCTCCATTTATTTCTGTCACGCACAGCCACTCTTCCTTGCTCAACAGACATCCCTCTCGCATCCAATGCTCTCTTCACACTGTCCATCATATATATATATATATATATATATATATATCATCTCTCATCTCATCAGCAGTTTGAGTGTCCACTGCAGGACCGGCCTATCCCTACCAAAATTGGGACGATACAGCCAATGTATCTCTACCAAGTGGCTTAGGCTGTCTAGTAGAGTTTGTATGTAGGGTGAGAAGTGCTTGTAAGTGTCATTGTTGTGTTGCAATGGCTTTGAATGTGTGTGTAGGCTGTGAACCAAGTGTAATTGGCCCGCGCAAACCGACTGGGTGCAAGCATACTTTATAGTATGCGACACTGGTTCAACCACAGCACCCCTTGTGTCCGACAATGTAGTACTTGGCCAGAAGAACGCGCCCAAAGTTTTTAACCCTGGCGGGGCGCGGACCCTCGTTCTTTAGTGTAAAAAAACGCACAATTTACCACTGTAGCACAGAGGCTCCATATATATATATATATATATATATATATATATATATATATATATATATATACTGTATATATACATATATATATATATATATATATATATATATATATATATATATATATATATATATATATATAGGGCCCGACGCCCTAATCCCGCAAAGGGTGGCCGCAGACAAAACGCCTCCAAGTCACTCTGTCACTCACCATTTGACTGCCCTCCCTCCAACTCACTCCTCTCTCCCACAGATACCTCTCAACTCCATCCCTTCACCTCATTCTCAGTCTCCCCCTCCCTCTCCCTCCACTTCACCTACATACACCCTCTTAGCCAGTCTTTCATTCTCCATTCTTTCCACATGTCCAAACCACCTCAGTGTATTTCTCTTAATTCTCTCAATCACATCCACGTCCACTCCACAATGTTCTTTCACTTCTTCATTCGTCAACCTGTCCCTCCATGTCACACCACATGCTCCTCCCAGGTAACTCATTTCCACTGATCTCACTCTTGACTTGTTCCCTACCAGCAAGGCCCATGCCCTCACTTCCATATGTCAGGGTAGGGATCACAATACTATCATGCAGTGACTTCTTAACTTTCATACTCACCTCCCTATTTCTCACCAACACTTTCAGTGAACCAACAACCTTCCTTCCGTGCTGTACTCTTTCATGTACTTCATACCCAAAACTTCAATCCTTACTCATCGCACTATTAAAGTACTTGAATGCACTCACATTCTCCATATCCCCACCATCCATATATAAAATATATATGTCTATATCTATATTTGTCTGTCTATCTATCTATATATATATATATATCCATCCATTGCCAGACGCCATGTATCCCAAATGGGGTGGCCAAGGGCTTAGAGTTAATTGTTTTACAGGGAGGGGCACTAATCCTTCACCAACCCCACTTGACACGTAGGGATGCCAACAGCATCTGGTGTTCCCAGGCGGTCACCCATCCAAGTACTAACCAGACCCAACGTTGCTTAACTTCGCTGATCGGATGGGAAGCGGTGTACTCAACGTGTCATGGCCGTTATATATATATATATATATATATATATATATATATATATATATATACTATATATATATATATAAAGGTTCACACCACAGCTGGCGGAACATGGGGATGGGGGTGTGGGAATTGTATGGAGGGTGGTGGGTGAGGAAGAGCGGGAAAAGGTGGGACATGTGATGGGAGGGGGATGAGGGGGCAAGTTGTTGGCTGCGGTATTTAACGTGTATGAGATTAGAGGTTGTATATATATATATATATATATATATATATATATATATATATATATATATAGATATATATATATGCTGGCAGGGGTACCTGGCGTTGCCAGGCCAAATAGACGAACACTCTAATCCTGTTTGTTCTACTTAAATCTTTTTTTCTACGTCAGAAAGACCATATACCTCTTATGCTTTTGAAGAGGGATTGTAAGAGGTTCAGGAACTTTCAATTTCAGCTCTCCCAGACTAACGCACAGTATTTGTGTGCACTTATTTAGTATTACCGGTGTCCTCAAATGTCCTCTGACCGGTGACCTCAAATGACCTCAGAGGTGTACCACACATATCCTATGTCCTATATGGAGGTATGTGAGTCTCCCTGCCAAAAATTGGGTTGTTGGGCCCAGTTGTTCCAGCGTGTATTACCATTGACCTCAAATGACCTCCAACCAGTGACCTCAAATGACATCGGAAGTCAACCTCACATACCCGATGTTCGCAATGGAGGTCATGTGAGTCTCCTTGTAAAAAATTCGGCTGCAGGGATACCAGGCGTTGGAATGGCCAAAAAGGCTAACAAGTGACCTCAAATGACCCAGAACTGAATTTTGACCCCTCTAAAACTATCACTGGGCCACCCTGATTCAAAATATATTTGGGTTTGAGGGTTTCTGGCCCTTGGCTTGGGCGTGATTGAAGGACAAATAAACAAGCAAACAAACAAACAATGCGGCTCATATATATATATATATATATATATATATATATATATATATATATATATATATATATATATACTGTATATACAGTATATATATATATATATATATATATATATATATATATATATATATATATATATATATATATATATATATACAGTATATATGTATGTATATATATATATATATATATATATATATATATATATATATATATATATATATATATATATATATATATATATATATATGCATAATAACAAAAGAGGAAATGAAAGGTGCGACAGGCCCATGGTTATTTTGCATACATGTCTTCACGGCGTAGTTAAGTTTCGGCATATATATATATATATATATATATATATATATATATATATATATATATATATATATATTGTGTGTGTGTTGAAGGATGCTTATAGGATGAATGGGCGGCCTTATAATGTGGCAGCACAGTTCCTAGAATATCCTCCATAGGAGATCCATTCTGACGAAGGCTGAAAAGCCCTTGCTTTGATGATATGGTCAAACAGGTAGAAAGGAAGTGAGCGGGATCTTGGAAAGCGTATATTATACGGGTGACTCCGAGGGCCACAGGAGACAAGAATATATGGATGATTAATGTAAGTGAGTGTGTGACTAAGCAAAGTTCGTTTATTGAGGAAATAAAGGGATTCACGTAATAAAGACAGAAAGATCAGAATCTTCCACAGGAGTACCCTCTGATATTTAGCAAGATCCAGCTCAATCCTGCATCATCCGTAAACATGCTTGGAGTTTCATTCCCTCGGGATTTATCTTGGAGAAAACATGCTATTTCTTTTGTAAAATCTGCTTCTGTGTCTAAGCCGACACTGTGTCTTCCTTGCCCCTGCACAGGTGTTGGCTTCATACACAGATTTTACTCCCCTGTGTAGAGTACAACTTTGATGTGTTGGGAGGCTCCCCACATACAGCTCTCCTCAGCAGAGGTGGAGGCAAAGGCTTTCCATCTCATTATCTCTCCTCCATTTACTGGCTCCCGTCAACCTCTGCCTCTTCGCCGCACTGTTGCATCTTGATCTCTATTCTATCGCTACTTCAATGGCTACTGCTCGTTTGAACTGTGTGATTGCATCCCTCCACCAATACGGCGGGCGCGTTGCACCTGCCTAGCAACAAACTCTCATCCCTTTTCTGTCCAACTCTCTAGTGCAAGAGTCAACTGCTACTACTTGTCCTTCATGTATGCAACAGGCCAGCTCTGTAACTGTCTCCTTCTGTCTGTATTTCCTACTGCCTTCAGTATGATCTCCAGTCTTTCAAATGCAGTGTGTCCAGGTGTCTCGAAATGTACTTATCTTGAATTTGGCTCTCTGTTATCTTGTTTTTGTTTTTTCTTGGAGGGAACAATTTCTAGGCTCCTGGCTTTTGGCTGCTTCTTCCTTACATAATTAATAAATTAATGAATATATATATATATATATATAAAGTATATATATATATATATATATATATATATATATATATATATATATATATATATATATATATATATATATATATATATATATTTTCATTCATTCATTACCAGACGCCATGTATCCCAAACGGGGTGGCCAACGGCTTAGAGTTAATTGTTTTACAGGGAGGGGCACTAAGACCAGGACAAGGAGACGATGGACTGGGGCCATGTTCACAATTTATTTCAGTGACGTTTCGAGGAAATCCAACCTCATCATCAGACAAACTAAAATACGTAACATGAACTACAAAATGAAGTATGACCAAAACCTCATTCACAAATTAATAAAAACCAATATAATATATACAAATTAAATTAAAAAATGAAGTAGTAAAAAAAAAAGAAATCATTCACAAAATTACTAAAAATCTAACCTAAACACGTCCACACCGTGGCAACTACACAAAGCAACTAATCAGTAGAGGAAAGATTAGTTGCTTTGTGTAGTTGCCACGGTGTGGACGTGTTTAGGTTAGATTTTTCGTAATTTTGTGAATGATTTCTTTTTTTTTTACTACTTCATTTTTTAATTTAATTTGTATATATTATATTGGTTTTTATTAATTTGTGAATGAGGTTTTGGTCATACTTCATTTTGTAGTTCATTTTACGTATTTTAGTTTGTCTGATGATGAGGTTGGATTTCCTCGAAACGTCACTGAAATAAATTGTGAACATGGCCCCAGTCCATCGTCTCCTTGTCCTGGTCTTCAGTTTTAGTTTTATATATGCCATCAGGTTCCCTACTGGATCCTCAGTTGTTAACATTCTATATATATATATATATATATATATATATAAGAACAGGGAGAAAGTGGACCTGGAGAAGCCCAAATGGAGAAACAAAGAATGAAATCGACTTTATTATAGCAGATAAGAATAACACGATCACAAATGTCACAGTTATCAACAAAGTAAATATCGGAAGTGACCATAGAATGGTGGGTTGCACAGCAAGATTCAATTTCAAAAGTGAAAGAGAGAAAATGATAAAGATAAAAAGATATGCCCCGAACAAATTAACGAAAACAAAGCAGCCTTTCAGTTGGAAATAAAGAACAGATTTCAAGCTCTCAGTAATGCTGAATGTGACATTGATGAGCTGAATGACAGACTAACAAAAGTGCTAAAAGAATCAGCGGAGGTAGTAGGAAAACCTAATACAATCGAAGCCAAGAAGTATTCAGAAAAGATACTCAAGCTTATGAAAAAAAGAAAGGAAATGAAAGTGAAAACGAAGAAAGATGATCTAGAACGAGCGGAATTAAATAAGCTTATCAACAAAAGACATAGAGAAGAAAAAAGAAAGAGAAACATGGATCAAATCAAAGAAACCATTAAAAAAGGAAAAAGTCTGAAACAGGTCCGAGGTAAAATGGCACTTGGAAAACAACAAATTACATCATTAAAAGACAAAAACGGTGAAGTCACTAAATGGAGAGATAACATGTTGAAAAGAGTTCAAGAATTTTACAAAGAACTGTATGCATCAAAGACAGTAGTACCAATAGCTAACTTTTCAGTTGACACAAGTGAAATACCTGAGTTAACACACACGAAGTAAATAATTCTCTCAAAAATATGAAAAGAGGGAAAGCTCTGGAAGGAGATGGAATAGTAGCAGATTTACTGTTGGATGCAGGAGCAGAAGTACAAAATAGGCTTGCTCACTTATTTACTCAGTGTATAAAAAAGAAGAAAATTCTCAAAACTTGGTGTAATGCAATAGTTATTTTACTTTACAAAAAAGGTGACTCAAAAGACCTTAGTAACTATCGACCCATTAGCTTGCTATCAGTCATTTACAAACTCTTCACTAAAGTCCTTACAAACAGAATAACTACAAATTTGGAAGAAAACCAACCTCGTGAACAGGCAGGATTCCGAAGTGGGTACTCGACTACTGATCATCAACACACAATGAATCAGCTAATTGAGAAAACTACAGAATATAATAAACCACTGTGCTTAAGTTTTGTTGATTACAAAAAGGCTTTCGACTCAGTGGAGCACATAGCAATTATAAATTCATTGCGAGAACAAGGAGTGGAGGAGAACATTGTAAAACTGCTCGAAAAAATATATAAAGAGGGAACTGCTACAGTTAAATTACATAAGGACTCTGAGAAAATTATGACTGAGAAGGGCGTGAGTCAGGGAGATACAGTTTCACCAAAGTTGTTTACAGCATGCCTAGAAAGTATTTTCAGGCTAGACTGGGAAAACAAATGAGTGAACATAGATGGAGAGAAGCTAAACCATTTAAGATTTGCAGATGACATTGTCCTATTCTCAGAAACAGCAGAGACTTTGCAAGAAATGTTAAATGACCTGAACAGAGAAAGTCTCAAAGTAGGGCTAAAGATGAACCGCAGTAAAACTAATGTTTAATCCACATACACCAGTGAGCGTCATCAGAATAAGCGGAGAAATTCTTGAAGAAATCGAGGAGTACAATTACTTGGGACAAATATTAAAATTAACGAAAGATAATGATAGCGAATTAAAAAGACGCATTACAATTGGATGGAAAGCTTTCGGTAAACATAGGGACATTATGAAAAGTAGCTTGCCAATTTGTATGAAACGAAAAGTATATAATGAATGAATAACTCCAGCTATGATGTATGGTTGTGAGACTTGGAAACTGACAAAATCGAAGGAAAATAAATTAATTCGTTCTCAGAGAGCAATGGAAAGGTCAATGTTGGGAATATCTTTAAGAGACAGGAAAAGATCAATTTGGGTGAGACAGCAGACTCAAGTCAAAGATATTATAGAAGTTATAAAAGAACAGAAATGGATGTGGGCAGGCCATGTAACAAGAATAAGGGATAATCGATGGAGCAAGAGGTTGACTGACTGGACACCAAGAGATTGTAAACATAGCAGAAAAAGACCAGACAGGAGGTGGGGGGATGAGATAGAGAAATTTGCAAGAAAAACGTGGCAAAGATTGCCTCAGTCAAGGATTTCGTGGAGAAGGTTGGGGGAGGCCTTTGCTCAGCAGTGGACTTGTAATGGCTGATGATGATGATGGTGATGATGATGATATATATACAGTACACAGTGTGTGTGTGTGTGTGTGTGTGTGTGTGTGTGTGTGTGTGTGTGTGTGTGTGTGTTATAAGATGTAACGAAGGGGTTGCGCCCTTTTCAAACATGGCAGTCATATGAAATGCTGTCTCACAGGTATTTAGCAAATGCTGTTTTGGATGGATCATTTGGCCTGTGAGGTGAAGCCGAGAATATCGAAGGTCCAGTCGATAAATGAGTGGATGTGCGGCCTATTAATCGGCAAATTATGACAGTTCTTCTGTTGCATTGCTTCTGTATTCCATTTTGTGGTACCTTCCACCAGATATACAGGGTGGTCCACACGTAGACAAACAGTGTCGTTTCATTATTGCAATTTAATTATTTCTCACTATGCCTAGAAAGAACTCAAGGAGAGCATAACTCTGCCAATGCCAGTAAAATTTATAATTTACTGCCATAATTCATCCTTCCTATAAGGCGAATACTTTTATTGTTTCACATAGGCAGTAAATTGTAAGGTATAAGTCAGGTCTGCCCTGTTACACACTTCCAGAGAGCGCATACCTCAGTCAGGCCCAAAACACAGGGGTAGGTGGTGGCAGAGTCGGTAGAGAGGTAGCCTATAGTTCCAATGGACCCAGGTTCGAAACCCTATTGGAGCTGGGAACAGTTTAAGGATCTAAAATTCGTTAAAGCAGGTTCTCTGATCTGCCATGAGATCCGCTGACATATGGTAAAAACATCCCCGCTAATACCGATACACCACTCCTGAAGGAGACACCCCTAGTATTTATTCTATATGGATGGTGGGTGTTAATGTCGATGCTGTGATATGTTAAATCGAAGTACGTAGGAGGGCTACTGGGCCACAAGAAACCGCTTGTTAAGCCTATGCCCAAAGCTGAATACACAGTTATATAAAATACAGTAATAATTTGCTGTTTGAAGCATTTTTAGTGGAGCGGTATTTCAGGACTGCCCTGTATTTTACATCATTCTGAAGAAGAAATATTTAGCTTAATTTGCCAATGATTTCCCAGCCATTACCTCTACAGTGCAATTGTTGTAACCTGAGAAAGATCCCTAATCCCTTCCAGCTCAGTTGACGGTCAAGAGTAGTGAGACTGAATGGTTGATTTGGCAAGTAGCTAAGAAGACTCATTTCTACCTCACAATTAACACTCATCGAATATCATGCTAACACACTTTGGTATTTAAGATGCGGGATTAACCCAGTTTCATCAGATGAAAACACACCAACTATAGTGTAAGCCTCTTGGTAAGGTGTGACAGTATACATCAGTGTTTCTCGAACTTTTCTGGCCGCGACCCTGAAGAGAGATTATTATTATCATATATATATATATATATATATATATATATATATATATATATATATATATATATGGCCTGGCGACTCTCAGGGCGGAAATATAATCTCAGTGTTTTTTTATTTAGCTTTATCCAATAAAATTTATTGGATAAAATGCAATGCACAGCTTAATGTAATATTCAGTAAAATATATTGCATAAATTCTACTTAATTTTTCTTTAATTTAATAATGTTAAAACTCGACATTTCATATGTTGAGCAAAGAAAATGAAAGGCACAACTTCATGTAACTGTAATTTACTGTAAAATTAGGCAGGCAAAGGAAAACAAACTTTTGACAGGCACCTATGATGCTGCTTCATGAGTGAGCCCTTCTGAGTGATGATTCTTTGCTGATAAATTTACGAAACAAATATTGTGGTTACCATGATTATGCTTTTCTATGGTAACACGAATCACAGGAAACTGATAAATTCTCTCTTCAAACAGACTTCACTGCAAAAATTGAAAAGGATGAAAGCATTTAGTGGTTACCGTGATATTCCTTCATTTTACGGGCCAGTTTTTCCAGATTAGGCTTTTATGTTGATATTAGCACAGAGTAAATCATGTTGAGAACCCAGGTGGTTCATTACATTAGTCCTGATCGTCACGAGAGCTGAAAGTCCTTGTTCACAGAGGTATATGATTGGAAAAAGGTAGAAGAGCCTTTCCAGCCTCACGAGTCAGATTAGGCTTATCATTGGGTTGACCCTGGTGTCATATGCACGGAGTGACTTATGCTGGAAGTTACCATTCCGCTCAGTGCACATGCGCCGGGTACCCTTTTAGGTGATGTACTGAAAGTATCCTCATGTTATCTCAAGTATTGTGCGATTTATCAACAACATTTTATGAAATATATGTGTCAGGGAGATAGTTGGATGTCTTATCGACCTATTTGTACCTATAGGTCGATATATAGATATATATAATTAAATATACATATGTATGTTACAGGAAGACTGTGAAATCAGTCACTTCGTGAAGTAAGGTTAGTTTAATTTAGGATTATTTAGGGTAAGTTAGGTTAGTTTAGGTTTGGTTAGGTTAGATTAATTTAGGCTAAATAGAGAAGGGAACGGTAACTTCATGCATAATGCCTTTCCGTGCATACGACACCGGAATTCAGAGTACGAGAGACTTTCAGAATATTGCTTTTGCACCTGATATTCCTGGACTATAAGCTCTTCTTGAAAGCCTGAGATATCCTCTTCAACTTCACTGACGTTAACACTGAATACATTCCTGACCCAGCTCTGTTGACATACAGTAGATCGACATTTTCTGCAAAAGTCTGTCCATTTCCTCCTGATGTTTCTTCAGATCATTTTGGAAAATACTTTAACGTCAGCCAGGGCTATATCGGACGAATCTTCCAGCACTGCACTCAGGTCTGGAAAAGCAGCCCCTGGCTAATTTTTCTCTCCAAGGTGCAAGTTTTTTCTTGAATGAGGCAATTCTTTTTGCTAATGTCCACCATAGTTTGATTTCGGCCTTGCATGTCTGAGTTCAGTTCATTCAGGTGCCTGAAGATGCCACCTAAATAAGCTAGCTTTGCCACCCAAACGGCATCTTTGAAGCAGTTGGCCAGCTTATGCTTCCTCTCTTGGAGAAAAACTTCTTTTTCAGTATTTACTTCAAGACCCGATCCAAGAATGCACCCTCCAGACAGTCAGCGAACATCAGAGTGGAAAATTAAGCCCTGGTGATGTGATCGCATATCCTCGCACATTTTATGGAAAATGCGTGTTGAAAGCTCTGGCCATGATAAAATTCACAAGTTGGAAAACATCATTCAGAATCATGGAGTTCTGGCTGGAGGCGTTGAAAGGCCAAGTTTTCCAGATGTAAGAATCAGTGAATTATTATGACATCGGGGTTTTCTCTTTTAATTTTACTGACAAAGCCTACATGGCTTCCAGTCACAGATGGAGCTCCATCAGTACACACTGCCAAACAGTTCAACTAGTCTAAGTTGCATTTCTTGAAAAAATTGTCCACCATAACAAAGCTGTCTCCTCCAATGGTGGTAGTTGACAGAGCACTACAGAACAGAAATTCCACCAGAATTCTTTCATCTCCTCTGTGCCTCGTAAAAACAATGAGTTGAGGTTCGCCAGCAATGTCCACAGATTCATCTATCAACAATGAAAATTTTCTTTTTTTTTCAGCACCACAATTAGTTGATCCAAAATATCTAATGACATGAGATCAATTCGATGTTTGATGCTGATGTAGAAAGTGGCACCAATTCAGCCGTCTTTGAAACATATGCTCCACAAGTAGTTTTCACAGTAGCTATTGCTGGTGGTTTTACCGGTTCCTCCCCAGTGTTATTTTGTGTTTTTGCATCTTGTAATACGCCATGTTACTTCAAAGGACGCCAAGGAAGCTTTCTCCAAAGAAAAGGCTGAGCCTGAAGAAGCATCAATCCGACATTATTTTATCTGTTCTTCCTTATCCTTCCAGTAAGTCAATGGTTTTTCAACAAAGTTTGGATGAACTGAACACTCTGGACGGACATTCCCGGATCTCTCTCTCAGCTCGGCAAAGCCGTGTTTCTGAAACTCAGTTTTATACTGCAACTTTTGTTTGGGTTAGGCCATTGTTCCGTCTGGAATTCAGACGTGAAATTAATATATATAATGTGTCTGCTAACGAAACTCGTTTTCTAACGTAACATATTTTGTTAGCCGACTACTGGGATTGTAATGAAACGCGTCTTCTACCGACGCAACACAGCAATGCAAGCAAAACTGAAATACACAGTGGACAGAGATCATAATGCAGGGCATCATCTGAGATTCGTCTAAGCCACACCGTGTTACTGTAGGGTGTTGGAGCACAAGGGATAGATCAGTCTAGCCGATTTAGGAGATAAGAGAAATTGAGCCAAGGGAAGCCTAACATTTCAAGAAACCAGAAACTACTGTTGTGTAGTTGGATGTCGCGTTTTGTTAGAACCTCAGTTCTCAGCTAAGAAAAGGTTCGTTAGCGGACATGTGTGTGTAATTAATTCACCGGGTCGGTCATTATCACTTGATGGTCGTGATCGTCAGCTTTTTACCCTCCCGGAAGGAGCTGAGAGCTCATATAGTCCGATCTAAGGGCAAGGCTGTGACCTTCACACACACACACACACACACACACACACACACACACACACACACACACACACACACATCCCCTTGCTCCAGGGGGACAGTAACCACCCACTTCATCAGTGAAACTTTTCGCAACCTGAGCGAGGCCCGAACTCCCGTCCACCAGTGTGTGTGTGTGTGTGTGTGTGTGTGTGTGTGTGTGTGTGTGTGTGTAAGTAAAAATATATACCGGTATATTTCTGGTATCAGTCAATACGAAACGTTCCGAAAAAAAGTTATAAGACGAAAAAGTCATACAGAAAATGGGATGAAAGTTAAATACATAAAAAAATATATACTAGGAAAAATCATCGTAAGCAAGTGTAGAACAAAAAATAACTGAAGCAGAGAATATTTCTAGAATGTAAAGAAGATGCGGGAAATCATAAAATTAGACAGTATGGTTGAGTGATAAAAAAAAAAAAAGGAACAAGTGGGGATTATAAAGAGAAGCATTAGGGAAGGAACGAAACAAAAGTAAATGTGGAAGAGCATGATGCAAAACTTTACAGCTATGACTAGATTGATGGAAAACATTATTAAGCACGACAAAGTAATAACTAAAAAGGTGCTGAGAGAGAGAGAGAGAGAGAGAGAGAGAGAGAGAGGTGGATTGAAATTACCAATGGAAAAAATACTAGGACGATAAGATATAAAATAATCGGGGGAATCTAAGAAAAGTCGATAAAGTTTGGAAAAATATGTCAAGCACAATCAGAACGCAAATACCGCAGCGTAAAAGACACGGAAACGTAGAAAAAAGTGACCGATGGGAAGAAACATATAATAAAAAGAGTAGGACGAAATGACTGGAAACAAAGAGATTAGATAATGAATAGAACCGGCATCATGATAAAGAAAAAGAAAAAAATACGACATAGCCTGAGCAAAGGGCGAAGAAAACATGGAAGAAGCTCAAAGACAAAAATAGAAGGAAAAAAGGTAAAGCAGCCTGAAAATGAATGGTATATAATGAAATGGGAAAGGAAACAGAAAGACAATATTTAAAGAGAAAATACAAAAAAAATATTAACGTGAGAAAACAGAAAAACAACAGCTAAAGAATAAAGACAAAAACAGAGATGAAACAAAGGGAAAAGAAACGAAGGAAAAAAAGCTCCGTCAAAGCTTTGCTGCAGTCACCCCTCATCTGGAGGCTATGCAGAAATACAAAACAACGGAGATACTGTTTTAAAAATAATGAAAACAAATATAATGGCACGTAAAAGAATACAACTTATAAAAACAGTCGCATACCCCATGAATAAAAAAAAAAAAAGTACCTTCATGAAGCACGTCACAAGAAAATCCCAAATTCAGAATGTTATTAAAATGACTGTGGAAGAAAAAAGGGGAATATACAGTATATGAGTGTATTTAGAGAGAAAGAGAGAGAGAGAGAGAGAGAGAGAGAGAGAGAGAGTATGAAAGAGGAAGGAGGAGAGAATGTGAGCGAGAGAATGTGAGAGAGGAATACGTGTGATACAATATCCCATTTCATAATGTAGTGCCTCTGGTGCACACACACACACACACACACACACACACACACACACACACACACAGATTTATATAATTCAGTAATAACAAGGACAAAACACTCTCTCTCTCACACACACACACACACACACACACACACACACACACACACACACACACACACACACAAAATACCAATAAATCCATAAGATAGAAATCAAGAAAAGTAAATCAGCCCGGAAATGTCTACCACCGTCCCCCCATAGCAGGAAATTACCACGATGATAGAGAGGGGAAAAAAGTTGAGGAAAACACTAATAATTTACACTTTTCTCTCGAGGACTGAAGAGAGAGAGAGAGAGAGAGAGAGAGAGAGAGAGAGGGGGGGGATGGGGGCAGTAAGAATGGCAACTAGGGAGGATGAAGAAGAAAAAGAATATGGAGATGTGACAAAGAGAGGGAGGGGAAGAAAGAGAGGAGAGATAACAGTGAGAATCGAAAAGAGGCTAAAGCAAGATAGTGGTGACGAAAATGGAGAGAGATAACAAGGAAAGATCAGAGGGGAAGAAGATGAGTAAAGACCAGTGAAAAAAATGTGGGAACAAAACAAGGAAAGAAGGTGAAAAGGAAGAGGGAAAGATAAAGACATTGAAAGGGGGGATAAAGAAAAGATACAAAGGCACAAAGACCCCACAGACCTTTATGATCCAACGGAATAGGCAGTCATAACATTAAAGGAATTTATTACTTTCAATGACAATCAGATCAACATCCTAAATTAGGTTCGTGAGTGCTGAAGCCAAACCGGAAGGATTGTGTCTATACAGTACTTACAATGAACACAGTTTTAGTACGTGGGTATAGATCTTCCATATGTATACTTTACGGAACTGGAATCACTATCATCATAATAGTCTAGAGTTCACGATAATTAAAAGGATGAATATGAACCAGAATAAATGAGGAAATGCAAAAATACAGCTATCAGTATACAGAAGTGTCCAGTGAAATGGGTCTTATATTTGTGCACGGGCCTTCCTGGTCTCACAACTCTGCACTGGGACGTCATTTGTATTTTATTTCTGCTGTTTCCAGCCTGCAGACTCCCTGGCGACAGAGACCTAAGGTAATGATGCGTGTATAATTTTCCATTCCTCATCTATATAATCGTTTTCGATCCTTATTCAGCTTTTGTTTTGTTACGCTTGACGTAAACGATATTCGGTATAAGCACTGAATAAGAGGGATGTCTGCCAGCACATGCAACTCAAACTGCAAAATATACTTGAAAGCTTTCAGCTGAAGTATCAATAGCCTGTACATAAAAAATAATGCATCATTGGTCGGGGCTAATCTTTCCTAGGAAAAGCTAGCAACTAGGAGTGTGGATTAATCGGTTCACTGCAGCTATCCTCTCCCTCTTCACAGGCTCTTCTCCATTCCTCTCTCTACTCCAACTCTTCCCTCCCCTCTTTTTTCACCCTGCTCTTAGTCCTTCTTCCAGCTCCCACCCCTTGCCCATCTATTCAGTGGCGACAGGAAGGAACTGAATATATAAAAGTAGATTAATGTGTTGTGAAGATGTAGGCGAATGAAATGGGTAAATGGAAGGGAGGGAAGGAGGACGAAAGGACAGAGGTGAGGAAAGGAGAGGAGCGACGAGAAAATATAAAAGAAGAGGGGAGGAGGGGAGGAGAAGAGAGAAAGGAAAACAGAAAAGGGGAAGAGAGAAGAGAAGTATGAAGACTAAAAGAAATGATAAAAACGATAAGAGACAAAACGACGGGAGAGAATACGGGAGAAAAAGGGGAGAGAAGGGAGGAAAAGAATGACGAAAAATTGAAAAGAGCAGGAAGGGAGGGTGGGCATTGGAAGGGGTGAACTGAATGACAGGGAGGTATTGGGAATGGTAGGAATGAGATGAAATAACGGGGGAGGAAGGGAGTGCATTTCGACTGGGAGGTAAATGGATAGGATGTACTGGAGAATTAAAGGAATTGAATGAGAGAGAGAGAGAGAGAGAGAGAGAGAGAGAGAGAGAGAGAGAGAAAGAATATTGGTCAGGAAGGAAGAATGCTAGAGTTATGTGAGGGGTATATGCACAGATAAAAATAGCAAGAGACGGCAAAAGTCGGATAAAGAGAGAAGTGGAGAGCTTTTATATATAATTATTTGTAGGTGATCGATGTTAGTGCTAGTTAAATGAAATACTTCCTACTCGTATTAACGCGTTTCAAAACTGAAAGGAATGCATAAAGGCAGGGCCGGATTTAGACCTTAAGGGGCCCGGGGCACTTTAGTTTCAATACACCTCTCATACACAAAAATGAAAATACACGACAAATCGCCAAATTTACACATCAAAATCTGTTTATTGCATGTAATTGGAATGACAAGTTCTACATATATAGAAAGGTTAACTGAGTTATATATCTGAAGTAAATATACTTATACAAGTAAATACATAGAAGCAATAATTCAAGTAGATTTTTATGTAAGACAAATTTCAAAGAACATAGCTATGCTGCTATGAACTCTTTACCGTCCATAGATGACAATGGCTGACTCGACAATTTACTGTACACAACAAAATTAAACTTTGAACCTGCCAAATGAAAAGCTTATCAAAGCTAACTACAGTAAGTTTTAAAAATTTACAGCTATGTGCGTCACACTACGGTGTCTAAGAAAAATCATTATTTCAACTCTTGACATCTCAGAAATCTTTAAGTAACTCATAAAACTGTATCATCTTTAGAACACTGTTCTCTATATCCAGTTGGCACAGAACACTTGGTCTTTCATAGGTCATCTTGGTTCTCAGATAATTATTTATCAGAGCCAATTTGCTGAATGATCTCTCCTGAACAACTAGTGACCATCATGCTCAAATATATTCTGAAAGCTACTTTAACACTTGGAAAAGTATTAGCAAGCCCTTCATCATGGAATAAAACCGCTTGTTGAGACGGAGTAAGACATGACCTGAGCTTGGCAAAGGCTGCGAAGTGGACAATTTCCTCCATGAACACATTACTGAAATCACGGGGAAAAGCAATGAGAAGTTTCTCAGCTTCAGTTCTTATTTCTTCATCAGGTAGACTGCATAAGTTGACTATGACTTTGAACCTGTCACACAATGATTGGTACGCTACCCTGCCTTCTTGTAAGGCAACAGACAACTGATCTAAAATGACAATGAAAGTTCCACATCTGAATTTTTCTCTTAAGGAAAGGACAACTTCCTCTGAGACTGAAGCTGGATTCGCATCATAACGTTTGTTTCTCATTCTTGGCCCGCCTGTAGTTGCTTTGCAGACTTGTGTTGTCGCATGAGTTTTTGGCATCCAGTTCCACCTCTTCACACCTGGCCCGAAGTGCTTCAAGAAATTATTCCAGAGAATCAGTTAGATCCACTACTTTCTTCGGGTCAACTTCAATTCCTTGAAAAGCTTTATTTGTGTTGCTGAACCATACAAGAATTTAGTTTCAGATCTTGGCCATCAGAGCAGTTTCAAGACAGTCCATTTTGTATGCCAATGTCTGAGCTTAATGTCTTGCTTCAGGTTTTTGCTCCAAGTCGCTTTCATTATCTCTGAGGGCATTTTGAATTCAGTTGCATCCATCTGCAAGGGCTTCAGTAGCATCAGCTCTTGCTGACCAATTGTCTGATAGAAACTTCACATTTAATGCTCTTTTATTTCCTTCCAAAGAATTCATTAGATTTGCCAATCTGTGTGTTGACACAGAATAAAAGGTGTGTAACCTTTGTACAAGCCAAAATGACTAACAGCTTTAACACAGCAAGAGGCAGCAGCCTGTCTAACAAGATTCAATGAGTAAGCAGCACAAGGAATGATAACTGCTGCGGGTTCTTACTCTTACGTCTGGCTTGCATTCCTGTGTAGTGACCGGACATACTGCTGGCACTGTCGTAGAACTGTCGCCTGCAGTCTTCAAAATTAATACCTTCTTTTTCTGGAAATTCTAGCTGAGGTGTAACCAGTACTTCAACCACGTGAAAGCCAGTCTGCAGGAAAGTTAAAAATCTTTCTACCAGCGTCTCAGAAACAGCATATAGCACAATGACTGTTACCTAGTCAACATGAGCCAGGTCTGGTGCTGAATCTAAGGAAACTGAGAAATACTTGGCAGCTTTAAGTTCTGCCACAATAACATTTTGCCATCAGCAGAGCAATTTTTACGTAGGTGATTGGTAATAAGTATGACTGTTTACCACTTTCAAGATTTGCCAAATTCTTTAAGGTGATCCATTAGAAATGGATCAGATTGTGCTATAAGTTCCATAATTCCTAAAAAATTCCGATTATGCTTGGATCCTATGATCTCTTCACTATCCGTAAATGCCAGGGCACTCTCAGAAAGACTGTCATGGCCACAACACGACGCAATACTTCAGTCCAGTATTTCTTGTTTTCCTGCACTTCTTTTTACAACATGAGAAGATTCCCTACATCGAAGATTGAACTTCAGCACAGAATCTCTGTTGCTTTGGCTTTGTTTGTGAGTTTTTATTTTTTCCTCTGCTCTTTTCCAGTCATTAAAGCTTCTCACTGGAAAACCTGTCACATTAGCAGGACATCTAAGTACAGTAAATGCTATAAACCGCACTCTTCGACATGCTGCACAGGAGCCACTTTCTCAAATGCTGCTCACCATTGTCATAACTAGTGTAAAACATGGAATTCTTGAAATAACTACAATGCCCATCTAGTTTGCCCTGACCTTGACCTGATTGGTAATGGCCTCGAAATTCTGGGTAGAAGTCGAGTTGTTTATATTTTGGCATATCACTGCTGACTTTGACCAAAAAGACACCTGTTTTTCTCTGAGAGGAATCCACATGGCTGAGACTGGGTCACATGATGGCGCCTCACTGTCATTGTGTGTTTGTGTGTGTGTGTGTGTGTGTGTGTGTGTGTGTGTGTGTGTGTGTGTGTGTGTGTGTGTGTGTGTTCATACCTAATTGTTATTACAGTTAGGTAAGAACACAGTGACACAAACACACTTACACGCTGGGTGACACAGACACACACACACACACACACACACACACACACACACACACACACACACACACACACACACGCACACACACTTGTTACGGTATGGTGCCTTGCTCTAAAAGAACTGTGAAATGTGCCCAGACGCAACTTCAGAATACTGTTTTTACTTGGCCAGCAAGTGCTGGGGAGAGTAGCGTACCCAATCTGCAAAGAAAAGGTGGGGTGAACAAGGTGGGGGCACGTCCTATACTGAGGAGGCCCACTGCTCCACAATGTACACACGTTAGATAATATGAAATTTCAAACGGGGACTGGGAGCAAGGGTCTGACTGGGAGAACCAACATGGCTATGACACTGGCTGAAGAGGGTTGCCTTCCCGTGGCGGCACCGATACAAGTAACTGGCTCCACTGGACATTTATACAGGGTGGTGCAAAAGTAGGTTGACATTATTATATTGACATTATTATGTCCCCACCAACCTGGACCTGTGCATTACTGTGTGTCGAAGTGTGGCTGACAGACCCCAGGAATGTGTCAATGGTGAGGGCGGACACTTTGAACACTTACGAGACTAAAAGTGTGTCTTTTGTGTTGGAATAAATGGTAAATGTCAACCTACTTTTGCACTACCCTATACAAACGTCAACCAGCTCCCTCCCTGTCCACCAAAGAAGGATGATGAAAAGCAGGAAAAGAGATACTTCAGCTTGCAGTCCGCCTGGTTCAGATTCATGTGAGCCTAAGCATACAACAATAACAACTTGGTCGGCAAATATTCGTGGGACAACTGCTTCTAAAACACTCCACATGAAATAAGCTGAGCTCACATAATCCTACGTCAGAGCTCAAAATGTCACTGAAGACTGGAGAGCCTTACCTTCTTAACCGTTACAGGCGGGCACAACCTACAATTTAGTACCTGAGTCAATCTATCTATCTATATACCTAGGCTGCTTCCCCCAAGGAAAGGGAGGTAGCCGAGACAGGACGACACACTCTCCATTTACTCATCCATTTAAACACATTCATTCACATCTTAGCCCCAAAGGGGAGAACGGACAGATCCTCACCGCACCACACCGCACAAGGGTCAACTGCGCAATGCAATCAGTGACATCCGCAGCAGGGCCCGACAGCAGAGCTGGTTTACCCCTGCCACATCATAACATACCCATCCCCTTACCCGCACCTGACCTGACTAGCTGATCAGACCAAATGCGGGAGAATATCCCCTCAGGGCTGCGTCATCACTTATTTATTCACAGTTTCTCTCCATTTATTTCTGTCACGCACAGCCACTCTTCCTTGCTCGACAGACATCCCTCTCGCATCCAGCGCTCTCTTCACACTATCCATCCATCCTATTCGTGGTCTTCCTCTCAGCCTTACACCTCTCACATCAGATCTAGTTATCTTTTTCACCAATCGCTCATTAACCATTCTCTCCATATGCCCAAACCATCGCAACACCCTCTGCTCAACTCTACCAGCCATCTCCTGAACAACTCCAGTTCTCCTTCGCACTTCATCATTTCGCACCCGATCCATACGCGTCACTCCACACATACTCCTCAGACACCTCATCTCCATTACATTCAAACTTTTCCTCTCTGCTACACCCATATTCCATGTTTCAGCCCCATATAATGCAGTCGGTACCACAACACCCTCATACAGCCTTCTCTTTACATCCATTCTAAGCGAACGACATTTAAACACTTTTTTCATTCCTCCCAGCACCTTTCCTACTTCATTTATTCTAAACTTCACTTCTGCATCTATTCTTCCATCCACAGCAACATGTGACCCTAGATATTTAAAACAATCTACCTCCTCAAGCAACTCACCATTCAAAACTATATTCATCCCCCTACCATCTATCAACCTCGTACACTTCATCACTTTACTCTTATTCTCATTTACTTTCAAATTCTTCCTTTCACACACCCTTCCAAACTCCTCTACCAACTGTCTCAATCTCTCCTCTGAATCAGTCACCAGTGCAGTATCATCTGCAAACAGCAGCTGCTTCAGATTCCAATCTCCACCACCAACATTTACCAGACTCAGACCACCTAAAACTCTTGCATTCACCTCCCTTACAACACCATCCATGTAAATATTAAACAACCAAGGTGACATCACACATCCCTGTCGCAGCCCCACTCTCACGGGAAACCAATCACTCACAGCATTTCCCACTCTTACACATGCTCTACTATTTACATAAAAACTTTTCACCCCTTTTAGTAACCTACCATCAAGTCCATACAATCTTAAAACAGTCCACAAAGCCTCCCTATCAATTCTATCATACGCTTTCTCTAAATCCATAAATGCCCAAAACACATCCTTGCCTTTCGCTAAATACTTTTCACACACTTGTCTCACAGCAAACACCTGATCAACGCATCCCCTCCCTCTCCTAAAGCCACACTGAGTCAAGGAAATAAGAATATCCCATCATATTCCAGTTTCGTACTGGCTTATACATAATCATCATAATCGTCATCATCATCATCATGCCAGCTCTAATGCCCTCCTAAAAGAGAAAGTCCGTTACGTACAAGACAAAAAGCAAATGCCGTAAGTAGAACAGCATCCACCAACCAATTGAATAATTAACCATGAGTCATTCAAGCCTTCAAAATGCTGTCTTTTCACAAGCAGTGCCATTTGCATATATTTTTTAGAGATACACTTCTCATCCACCTGTGGCATAATCCTTCCGTGTTCGAGGAGTGGTGTTTACTGTTTACCACTTTGTTTTATGTACATTTTACCACAAATAAATAGTAATTTCTTGGGCTTACCTCATTTTACAGATTTAACAATACGAAAAAATTATACGATTAAACGAAGTAGGCCCAAAAATTAACATTGGAGAAGCAAAAATATGATTTTCTTACTTGGAAAGTAGAGTAGCGTCGTGATACCAGTTATCGAGCTGTGTCCATGACCAGCATGGTCGCAAAATTGTGCAAGATAATCTTGATAGACAGGTGGATAAAATATCTGGAGGAGAGGGACATTTTGGCAGAAAGTCAGTCAGGATTCAGAAATGAAAGGTCATGAGTTTCTAATTTGGTGAGCTTCTACCCAAGGGCGATCAAAGTGCTACAGGAGAGAGTTGGGTGGATTGTGTGTACAAAGATCTGGAGAAAGCCTTCGACAAGGTACCGCATAAGCGACTAATGTGGAAATTGGAGCACATAGGAGGACTGAAGGAGAACCTCTTGGAGTGAATGAGGGACTTCATGAGCTACTGACAGATGAGGACACTAATGAAAGACTGGACGTCAGGGTGGAGGGAAATAAGAAGTGGATTCCTACAGGGTTCGGTGCTGGTGCTAGTAATGTTCCTGGTTTACGTAACCGATATGGTGGATAGAATGAGCAGTTATGCAAGTTTGTTTGCAGATGGTGCAAACAGCATGAGGAGAGTGGAAGTTGAAGAGGATTGTAAAATGCTACAGAAAGATCTGGACAGGATTTACGATTGTAATCGGGTATGGGAAATGAAGTTCAGTGCAAAAAAAAAAAAAAAAATGCATAATATTGGAAATGGAAAAAAGTACTAAGAGGTCATCACTGAATTACTCGATGGTAAATGAACCAATCACAAATGTGAGAGAAGAGAAGGACTTGGGAGTGTTGGTCCAGGAGAATTTGTCACCCGAAACACACATTGACAAGATTGTCAGAATGACATATAAGCTCTTGACAAACATAAGAGTGGCATTTCAATACATGGATGAGGAAATGATGAAATATTTGATAGTGGCTCTGATCCGTCCCAGGTTAGAATATGCCGCAATGGTGTGGTCCCCACGGAAAAGAATGATGTAAGCACGATAGAGAGAACTCAAAGAGCAGCAACCAAGATGGTCCCCAGCCTGGCAGATATATCGTACAGGGAAAGACTAGAAAAACTGGGCCTGCCTTCCTTAGAAGAAAGAAGAGAGAGGTGTGACATGATTAACGTGTTCAGGGCCATGATGGGCGTAGACAAAACTGGCAGAGAAGATCTGTTCGTATGGGATGGGGGGAGCAACAAGAGGACATGGAAAGAAACTGAAAAGACAAGTTGCTTGAAGGATATCAAGAAATACAGTTTCCCATACAGATACAATGACCAGTGGAATAGCTTGGACAAAGAGTTCGTCCGGCCCAAAAACATAAATGAGATTAAAGCAAAGTTTGACTGGCTGAGACATGGAGACGGGACAAGGGTGTCTCATTTCTTGCATATCACAACTTACATGCAACTACAGTAGGTAAATACATCCAGCTGGCTTGGACCAGGCCAGCTGACGAAGCAGAACAGTTTTCTTTTATACATATCTTGGGAACACTAAGCTAGACCCCTGGTATTCGTCAGAAACTGATATGTACGCTAAAAATTCACCACTCATAGTGTGTCCTTGAATAGAAGATATACATAACAAACATGAGTTTGCGATAAGATAGCTCAGTTTAGTGAAATAACATTTTAAAACACAGAATGAACACAAAGTCCCTGATTTTGACAAAAAGGGCATTTTTCTTTCCCTAAGTCAGACTAAAAGGGCACCCTTTTTTCCCTAAGTTTGACTAAAGGGGTACTATTCCTTCCTTAAGTTTGACTAAAGGGGTACTACTCCTTCCTTAAGTTTGACTAAAAGGGCACTTTTGATATGGAGCAAAAAAGGCCAGGGGCTGAAGCCCCCCCAGCCCCCCCACCCCCTGCACGTCCCTGAAAGGTAGTATGCCAAATGAGTCTAATAATCACTAATATACTCATTATAATCTTTTTACATAAGTTATTACTATCCAGACACACTTTGATGAACTGAGCTGGAATATGAAGTGAGTATTCTGGAAAAAAATGTGGACGTTAAATATGACCGACTGGCTGTGGCGGAAACTTAATAGGTATTTTGTATACAGAAGAGGTCACTGGGTGTGATAGGGTGGGAAGGGAGGAGCTACAGACAGCAGTATAAAAAGCAAAGTATGGAAATGCAGCATGAACACTACACTTTTCATAGTATCACTGCCTACTTTCCCCATTCGACCTTTGCCAGCATGGGTAAGGGTTAAATTCTGGCGCTACCTCTCGCTTCTGAAAGTCCGGGACTGCAGTCGACGTAATGTGGACTGATGCCAACATGTTTTTATTTATATTTATTTATTAATCCTTATGAGGACCATTGGATGGTCCACTGCAAGACCGAACCTATTCCTCAGAAGGGATGCGATAGCCATAATTAACTCTTCTCACTGTTGGCTAAATACGAATCCCGCCTACCCCAGCGTCGTAGTGGTTTCCTGGGTTACAGAAACCATCATGCTAGCCACACAGTCTAGAGCCACTGCATTAAATAGATGTTGGTCGCCGCCACCTTCTACCTAGAGACTGAGTGTTAAATATTGTTGTTAAAATGTGTGAAAAACAAAACCGGATAGAATAACAACATGTGAGAGAGTGAGATAGCTCAGTGAGAGCGAGCTGGGTTATTACGAACGGAAATGTGTGAGAGAGGGAAAAGTGCGCAAAAACGAGAAAAGAAGAGCTAATGCAAGACAAAATGAGTTTGAAAGACAGAGTAGGAATTTAAAGTGAGTGAAAGTGAGAGAGGAAAACTGTGATATAATGGCCCACTCCATCACTCCATTATGTAGCCCCTCTCGTGAGGTACGAGAGAGAGAGAGAGAGAGAGAGAGAGAGAGAGAGCAGCTTAAAGCACATATATACACACTACACAGCTCATAAGATCCTTGCAAGGCAGTCCACTATTAAACTATCGTTGTGATGTAACAGCCATGTATTTTATCTGTGCTCATTTTGTTTGGGCTATCCTTTGACGAATTTGTATAGCTTAATGATTCTTGCTAAAGCAAAGTCTGTTACGATGACTATTGTGGCTCTGAATTAAAGATTTTACTTTGTTCCACGTAACGAAGTAACGTCATCTCTCTCTCTCTCTCTCTCTTTTAAGGTGGATAGTAGCTACATGGGTAACACTTTTACATTCCTATGAATGACTCCCAACTGCATAAAATCTTTCGTCGGTGACTGGTATAGAACACTAGAGTTGTTCCGACTATTAGGGTGCTAATGATGGCAATATTAATAAAGTACTCTATGGCTCACTCTCTGCTGAATATAACCATCTCGTGTCAGCTGAAGTGGCTCCGATCAAGGAAGGAGTAAGACGTGGACTTATATCAATAATCAAAGAATTAGTGTAAAAAAGACTTTAAAGTGGTACGGTCTCTCCCCAGTCTC
This sequence comes from Coenobita brevimanus, assembly GCF_032717465.1. Taxonomy (NCBI): domain Eukaryota; kingdom Metazoa; phylum Arthropoda; class Malacostraca; order Decapoda; family Coenobitidae; genus Coenobita; species Coenobita brevimanus. The sequence goes on along the minus strand of NC_136957.1, from coordinate 30,382,546 downwards.
CACTTTGTCGTAAATGACTTGCTACCTTTTATTGTTATTATTATTATTACTATTTTACAGTTCGACCCGGGACACAAGTCTGACAGCCCATTCCCTGAGGACTAACAGTTTTCTGTTGTTCCACATACCCACACGTCAACAAATTTGGCATTTTCCTTGCCACCATGAGGTGCTGTAATGACATGTAGGTAGGTCTTGCGGAAAACTAGTAAAGTGATAATTAATGAGTTTCAAAACATCAGACTCTCCCCTGACCAAACCTGGGACTGAACTCGCGTTCTTTCGAATAGCAGATCTTTTCTCTGCCCGTTCCATAATGACCTCTCTCTAAAATACCTGATACAAATTTTATACAAAAAGTAGAAGTACGGAACGAAAGAAATTAAGGCTCTCATACCTACCAATGGAACTGTAAGAAGAGAATATTCTTTTGTCATTTTACTGTATTTTTAACATATATCACTAATATTTACTCTTTTCTACTTACAAGGAAGCGAGACTGGAAGCCACGTCAATGTTGCATAATCCCCCTTCTGCATTAACCGCTCCATTGAGCAAAATCACAGGTTGCAGCAAGAATAAACTAAAAAAGAAGAAGACAGACGCCATGGCAGTGCAGTGAAAACATGAATTATATAAATATGAATCTGTATCAACACCATCGTCTCGGCTGCAATGGATTATATTGCTGGTAACTTCCCATCCTTTTTATTGCACAGCCCAGGAATCCAGCAAGAGGTAGGCTGAATGGGCTTCGGTTGACTTTGGACTTTCAATGACTTGTTTGAAATGATTTGCCCTTTTACTGACGAGACTATTGTTTAAAAAAGTACTTGATGCTATCTATTACTGGTATATGGACCGTTAAGAGCAGCACATTCTTACATCGTATTGATGGTGCTACAGTTAATGTATGGAAGTCACGTTAATTTTCAGCAAATTATGTCCCTACTCTAGTACAGGGAGGATGAGTTTGAAAGTCCCCTATCCCTCTGAACTTCCTCTTTTCGACACGCAGGAAACATATGTGTAGTAACATCTAATCCAGCATTTGTCGAAATGAAAAATATACTATAGATGTCAAAGGCAAAGGCCACCAGATGTCAGGATTATGTGGCCTTTAACTTTTTATTACAGAGAGAGAAAGGTTCATTATCTTGTCTGGTCAATCGGAGAGACCCAGGAAGAGAGAGAGAATAAATGTTGGCGTTGTAGGGAAACTCAGACGTAACCACCTGTGTGTTACATATTGTTACCTGTTAACAACTGTTGTATAATTATGAATGCCGACAACTATTTTAACGTCTCTGTATAGAAAAAAATACATCAAAGGAGAACTTAAGAATCCTCCCGCCCTGCCAGCCAAGCATCCGGTAGACTCCAGGCTCTCCTGACTTAATGATGTCTTTCTCGTTAATCCTCATCAGTACGTCCCTGATGAGGCGGAGGGCCGGGGGAGGGGGATAGAGGGTCAGTAGAGGGAGGAGGGAGGTAGCGGGAGGTAAGAACGAAGGAGAGGTAAGGGATAAGGGGACAGGTAAGTTAAAAGGGAGGGGGAGGTGGAGGGGAAGGGAAGGGAAGAAGGAGATTAGAGAAGAGGTAGGGAATGAAGACAAAAGAAGGAGGCGATAGGTGACAAATGGGAAGGTAAGGGAAGAGAAGAGGAAGATAAAGGAAGAGATGGATCGAGGGAGAAGAAATGAGGGATGGGAGATTAACAAGAGAGGGGAAAGGAAGGGTAGGAGTAGAGCGAGAGGGATGAGGAGGTGAGAGGTATGAAATAAGAAATAAGGGGAGATAGGAGAAATAGACATTCGGAGGGTAAGGAAGTGTAGCGGAAGGAAAGGTAGAGGGAAGTCTGAGAAGGGGGAAAATAACAGTTAAGTAATAAGAAAGAAGAGAAATGATTATTAAGGGATGGGAAGGTGGAGATGAGGCAGACTGAGGGAGGAAAGAGGTAAAGGATGAGAGACGAAAGGAAGGAGAGAGGTAAGGGAAGGGAAACAGAGAGACAGGGGCGCAAAAGGAAGACAATGGAAAAGGCAAAATGATAATTCAGGAAAGGGAGACTTGAGGGATGGGAGGAGAAGGGAAGGGAAAATGAAGAAGAGTGAGGAGGGATGAGACAGAGAAGGAATGTAGGAGAGGTGGTAGAGGAGAGAAGATAATGAGTACGACAATGAAAGGAAGAGTAAGTGGAGGTTTGAGGGAGGGAAGAGGTAGGCATCGGCGGGAATATGGAAAAGATAGACGCTCCTCCTGCACATCACCCCCTCCAGCAAAGTACACAGCAGGAAAGCAGTACAATAGACATCATGAATGTCGAACAAACAAAATAAGAAAATTTACATAAAAGAGTGAATATTGCACGCAAAACAGTCTCTAATCAAAATTTAAAAAGGAAAAAGGAAAAACAGAATCACTGAATATTCTAGCATTCAGCCGATCATCTTTGAGTCGGCTTTTAAAATGTGAACCTGGATATAAACATCACTTAATTTGATGTGGACTAAAACGTCCATATATTTAACTGGGTATATTTAACTGGTACTGGTACTGATTGTTACTGGCAGGCTATTTCAGTGTTCCACCACCCCAGAGGAAAGAAGGGCGGGATAAATTAAAACTAAGGTACGTGAGGATGAAAAGAATGGGATAGGACGAGTGGGAAGAAAGAGAAAAAATTGTGTCGATGAGAAGAAAAGAAGACAAGTGAAGTAAAGCAAAGTCAGTGTCTGTGAGGAATGACGGAATGAGAGAGAGAGAGAGAGAGAGAGAGAGAGAGAGAGAGAGAGAGAGAGAGAGAGAGAGAGAGAGATCTAACTCATTCGGTTTGAAAAACTTCTAACCTGAATAAAATAACCTGGGGATACCAAGAATACCACCCTAACTGCGTCATCATAGCGAAGGTGTTAAAATGATATAGCCTAGCCTTTATAAAGATGGTAGTGATGGAACTTAAATCAGTATACACTTCCAGCAAATTTTCTGAAATGCTTAATCCTTGAGCTAATGAAATGGATGGTGATAAAGTACTCCTCTCCCCTTCTAGCAGGAACCAAAGGCTAAACGCCTGCAAAAGATTGTTTCTTCCAAGAAAAAAAAAAATCAGTATCTGTCCTTTCTGAGATACGTGACTGGAGATCGGTGGCAAAGTAAAAGACAGACGGAGGAGGACATTTCCAGAGTTGACCTGTTGCATAAATAAAGAGCGTAGAGTGCCAATTGAATTTTCCATTAGAGTTGAGCAAAAAGGGGGTTCTAGTGCCCTTCCACTCGGGTGCTACGCATCAGCCGTATTTGAGTAGGAAAGAAAAGAAATCCAAGAACATTGTGAGATGATGCACGACTGGGTTGGATATTGTTGCATACTAAAGGATACTCCTGTGCAAGATTTTCTTGGGTCAAAAGATGTAGGCACTGAGTTTTTGATGCATTAACCCGGGGACTGTGGCAGGAGGGTACAAAACAAGATCTGTGAACGAGGTAGTATGGTCACTTTAGTGAACAATGGAAATTGATTTAAGATATACGGTACATCATCGTCTTGGATTTCGTGTGACACTTCTACCCATGATTTTTTGTTTTGCACATCTCAAGGATTGTTATGGAGATGTTGTGGTTGGAATATTAAACTGACATCCATATACGTAAGTCTCACTCCTGTCAAAGCCTCGGCGAGCTGCCATTTAGTACAATTAGCTTTAACTTTAGCAAGGCTTATTATTTTTTATTATTTCATGTTTCCCTCTCCTCTCCTACACCTTCCAGACAGGTTTCAGACGTCTTCAGGTGCCCATGCCATGGTAAATGGAGCAGAAAGTGCATTAATTCTTGATGCAAGGATGATAGCACTGGCCATCTGAAATCAGGAGTTTGGGAAACTTTGGCTGATGAACATAACCACTTTGCTTTTCCCGCCACAGTTTCAAGTTACCTCCATTTTCTTTATCACCACTACATCATGCAAGTGTAGAGGATGTGGGCTGATGATACTGGCAGTCAACCATGTGCTACGGGAGGGCTAGACTTGATGAGTTCCAATTTCACATCCTCTGATTTGCTTCTGCCGCTGCTGTCCACCCTCCCCCTGCCACCTCCACCACCTGCCAAGCCACCCAACCATACAAGGATTGAATGAAAGTGCAATCAGAAGGGAACTAGAAGTGACAATGTAGTAAATCCTGGGTGGGGAGACAATGCCAGAGGAGGGAAATTGCTGCATGGACAGTGGAGTGTGTCTAAGTGAAAGAGAAAGGAAAATTTCATGATAGTGAAAAAGTATTATTACAAAAGTAAGGGTTGACATTCATATAGTGAAGTAATTTTTTTAAAACAGGGCAATATAAACGTGCTATTAGAAAGGAAAGAAAACAATGGCACCGAAATAACCTTAATGAGCACTGATGATGAGTGTCATTCCTATTGCGAAGTATGATTTAAAAAAAAAAAAAAAAATACTGTACGTTATACATAAGTAGCACAGGTTGCGAAATCTACTGAGGCATGGAAAAGTGATTTTTTGATTGATTGCTTGATTACCCTTCAAAGTCCTGGCAACATGGAAGAGTGTGAGTGGGGCAACCCTATCTTGCTCCGTCTGCCCTGGACTGCATGAATAGCCTGGCCTAATCACAGACTCATGCACTCTCTGGGATGCAGCTTTGCCATGAATACAAGGGTGACCCATATTCTCAACTTGCAGTTGAAAGACGAGGAGTTGGTAAGTATTTTGTACTTTTATTGAATGTTCTATTTGCTGTAATTACTGAAATATAATGGTCTGAAAACAAGCAATTTTTGCAAATATCCTTGGGTACAATCAGCGGCATGTTGAATTTAATTCCATGCTTTAGGAGTTAACTGAGACATTAGTACCTGCGGCTACTTTGTTTTGGGGCTTAACCTTGGGGGTTGGGATGAGAGGTGATAGGAAGACTAATATCTCATAATAATTACTTGACGCTGTTCATACTAGAAACTTTGTGGTACGTTGTCAAAAATCCTGGTCATATGGGGTAGGCCACATTCCCCTGGAGTTGACTCATATGGGTTAAGTTGCACACCACGGGTTAAAAACAAGGTTGCTTTTACCGTAATTAACGATTTGAGTCAAATCAGAAATTGGTGTGCCACAGACTCATCTTGTGTTTTTGGAAGTATTTGCTGTGATGAATGCTGCAGGAAGTGGATGGAACGGTGAAGAATGGAGTCATCAGTGTATGAGTGTAAAGGGCAGGATATGATGGCCAGGTCATTGATGAAAAGAAGGAAGAGAATTGGTGACACGAATGAGAAACACCATTATTGACAGTTCTGGAGGACAACAGTGGCTGTATTACAGCAGTGATAAAACGATTAGAAAGGAAGTTAGAAATAGGGCACAGAGAGGATGCGAACTGTAAGAGGGCAGTTTGGAAGTTAAAGGTTAAGGCCAGGCACGGCTGAAAGCCTTTTAGATGGCAAGTGCAATGGCAAACCTTTTGTCCAAGTCCCGAAATGAGGTTCACCAGGAGTGTGAAAGGAAGGTGAGAAGATTGCCAGTGGAGCGTCAGTGTTCTGTATCCACCAACTGAATTGTTTGGTAACATCCACTTGTTGACAGTGTTGAACCAAGTGTAAAGAAACTACTAAAATAATTATTTGGTGTATTGATGGCCCCAGAGATTGCGTAAACACTTGATAACAATCATCAAAAAAGTTTCCTTACTCTAATGCACGTGGGGGGGGGGGGTTACAATACCTTGTTCACTTATAGCTGTCTGTCTGTCTGTCTGTCTGTCTGTCTGTCTGTCTCTCTCTCTCTCTCTCTCTCTCTCCTTGAAAGAAAAAAATATATATATCAAAGGAGGTAATATGCCCCCTCCCTCGCCAACAAGTCAGACGCTAGGTACTCTCCGTCCTTGTCTAACTTAATGATGCCTTTCATTAATTCACATCATTAGCGCCAAGGATGCGGCCGGAGGGAGTGATGGGGAGGGGAGGAAAGACAAGCTATAAAGTGAGGGAATGGACAGGGGGTGAGGAAGGAGGGAAGAGAGAGGAGAGAGAGAGAGAGAGAGAGAGAGAGAGAGAGAGAGAGAGAGAGAGAGAGAAGGAAGGGTGAGGAAGGAAGAACGGAGACGAGGGTAAGCTTGATGTGAAAGCGAGAAAATTTTGGAAGAAAGGGAAAGATGGGGAGGAACGATGGATGACAGAAATTAAGAATAAATGATAAGTGGAGTGATGTGAAAGATAGAGAAGTGGCAAGAGAGAGAGAGGAGGGACGTGAAGGAGGTAGGGCAGCGAAGAAAAAAGGATGTGGATGGGAAATTCATGCTTCGCGAGCGGAACGAAGGGAAGAGGAAAATAACGAGAGGAGAATGACAAGGATGAGATTGAGAAAAAAGGGAGGAAAGGGAAGAGCGAGGAGGTAAAAGGTAAGAGGAGAAGGGACGGGAGGAAAGAGAGGAGATAGGATGTGATAGGAGGGAAATGGAGGGGAAAGGTATGAACAGAATTTTTGGGGAAAGTGGAAAGTAATGATGTGAGGTGGGAGGAAGAAATACAGTGAGCAGAGAAAAGAGGGAAAGGGAGGGAGGAGGAAGTTTAAGGTTGAGAGACATGGTGGATGGAAGGAATAAGTGAACGGGGGAGGGTGGGGGGGGAGAAGAAAGAGAGATGAAGATTAAAGTGAAGCTGATAAGGGAAAGGAATTATAGAGTGGTGGGATAAGGCAGAAGACAGATAGATAGATTAAGAGAGAGAGAGAGAGAGAGAGAGAGAGAGAGAGAGAGAGAGAGAGAGAGAGAGAGAGAGAGAGAGAGAGAGAGAGAGAGAGAGAGAGAGAGAGAGAGAGAGAGAGAGAGAGAGAGAGAGAGAGAGAGAGAGATGGAAGGAGAAACTGAAGAATTGACAAGAACTGAAAATGGTGAGGTGAATGAGGCTGAGGCAGCAGTAGCCTAAAGGAGACTGTAGTGAAGAGGATGTACAGGGAAAATGTGCAGATAAAAGGAAGGTAAAAGAGGTGGCAGGCGGGAGAGTAAGCATGAGATAAGAAAAAAAAAAAAAAGAGGTAACAGGCGGGAAAGTGTGTATGGCAGGAAGAAAATGGGAATGACAGGCGGGAGTGTGTGTGGCAGGAAGAGAAAAGAGATAATATGCGAGAGAGAGTGTTGGGAACGACGGACAGAAGGACGATGAATAGGATGATTAGAAAGAAAGACAGAAGGGTGTGGAGGGCCAAAATATGAAGAAAAAAATAAGTGTTGAAAGTAACGTAGAATTTGGCTGATATGTGGAGGATGGCGAGATGTGAAGGAGAATTTCGTCAGGTATACAACTGGTACTCATAGAACCCGGATCAAGTCCCTCCTCCACGACACACACATATACATGCAGTTTTTACTGCGTACTGGCTACATAGAGATTTCATAGCATCTCTTCCATTATAATAAATTTTGTGCACAATGCATCTCAAACACTTGTTTGCAATGCATGTCCATTTAATATCAACATGAATCTTATCAGTAACATACAGAACGATAAAAAAGTATAATATGCAGAATTAATCCCCAAGAAGGAAGTTCTAAGAAATCTCCAGTGACACTTTAGATACGACTTAGAATAAAGCAATACTTTCTGAAAATATTTGACAAGGTGAAACGAAGTGCCGGTCAGTTCGGTTGTATTAAAATTCTAACGCGCCTGCCCGACACATGAGAATGATGAGGGAAAACCAGGCACAAGGTTTCATTCAATGTTTTGACTGTGTTACTGAGGCAGAACAAATATTATTGTTCATTGAATCTTGTCATCACATGTTTTGAACACGAGTGTTTGCGAACTACACACACACACACACACACACACACACACACACAATACACCGCTCGCTGGCTCAGCGGTAGCGTTCTCGCTTGCCATCTGGTAGACGGGAGTTCGCGCCCCGCTCAGGATACGAAAAGTTTCACTGACGAAGTAGGTGGTTACTGTCCCCCTTGATAAGGGGATGGGTGTATGCGTGTGTGGTCACAACCTTGCCCTTAGATCGGACTATATGAGCTCTCAGCTCCCTTCCGGGAGGGTAAAAGCTGACGATCACGACCATCAAGTGATCCTGACCGACCCGGTGAATTACACTATACAGGTCTCTAAAAATAACTCAATTAGTCCTCATACCCTCTCACATTTAGCAATCCTCCCTACACAATACACATATAGTGCACACCACATGTCTCATCCATACAAACCCATTCCACAACACACAAGGCCATTGCACAACCCACTTACACTTCCAAGCACTCTACAGACCTTCACCTCTCCCACACATCTCTCTAACAGTTCCCTCTTGACCCAAGCATCTTACTAGTTCCACACACTTCATAGTCCCCTCTTACATCTTTCACATTCCACACCTTTGGACACCTATATTATTATCTGCTAATTTTCCATCTTGCTACTGCCATACTATTTCCCACAAAGCAGTAGACCACCCTCCAGTATTAGTAAAGCAGAGCCAGATCCAACACATTTCGAAAAGTGGGGCATTTCCTAGAGGAATTTCAACAAGCTTGAATTCATGCTAATTTTGTTAAAAATTTATTAAGATTTACTGCCAAATCCCTTCTTTCAGTGATAAAATTTTATGATATAACAAAGGTAAGGTGGTTACTGCATATATTTCATTAATAACATTGTCATTTTACTCTGAAGTTATCATTCCAATGCCGTATATAAGGGACAAACGCTCTCGCACCCCCCTTTAATTCCGTGTCTCAAAAGGGGTCAGTTAAGGCTACATGTAATCCCTTTACTTCATCGTCTCTCTGAAGCGATATAAACTGATTTTTTTTTTTTTTTTTTTACGTATCCGTCTCTGGACATAGATTTCACAACCTGATCCCCGTGGCCCAGTAATCCTCCTACTTACTTCACCTCCTTCACCACTTCGGCGTTAGCACCCACTGTCCATAATGAACACATGTTACGTCTCTTTCATACATGACTGGTGTATTGGTATTAGCGAGCGTATTTTGACGACATGTTGGTGGATCTTCCGGCAGATTAGCAATGCCTGCTATAACGAACATTATATGCTTAAACTGTTCTGTGCCCAATCCAGGATTGGAACCTAGCTCCACTGGGACTGCAGGCCACTTCTCTACCGGCTCTGCCATCTCCTTCACATGAGAAGAAAACAGTCATCATATTAATGGAAATAACAGTCATCTAGTGACAGCCAAAGTAAAAGGGAAAATGTCATCCAGGTGAAGAGACTAAAAATCGTTCGGAGTTTGCAGAAGTCAGTAAGAAATAAAACAGCTGTAATGAAAAGGTTACAAATCGTCTTGAGAGGGCAAGAATAAAGTATATGAAGTGTCACCGTACTGAAGAACTCATCTCACTATCCCACATTCTCCTCACTTCACGTAATCAAACAATAGCTTCACTCAGAAATTTTGCCTCACAATGTCTTCAATATTTATCACGTGACACTGCATCACACAATATACCCACCTCAAAGACACACCATCAAATTTCTCGTAATCTTACTTCACACATTTCTCACACCTTACAGGCCTGCCAAGTTTCAACCCCCCACTCTGACTGCGGGTTCAAATAATATTTCTGTAAAACCGCTGCTTGTCTTGCTTAGTAAGTTATTGTTACCTCCGCCAAGAAGATTATGTTTTACCCCCCGTGGGTTTGTTTGTTTGTTTTTTTCCCTGTCTGTCTGTTAGCAGGATTACTCAAAAAGTTATGAACGAATTTTGATATTTTGTTGAAGGGTGGGGCATGGCCCATGGAAGAAATGATTAAATCTGAAGGCGGATCCGGAACCGGATACGGAGTATCCCGCACAATATCTCCAAAAGTTTCAATTAAATTTTGTGGAAAGGCGGGACATGGACCAAGAAAGAAATGATTAAAATTGGGGGATGCGGATCCTATATCCACGGATACGGATCCGGATCATTTTTTATGGCAATGGCACTGGTGGAGGTATGCGCTCTTTGTGCGCTTTCTAGTATTGTTTCGTACAGCCGACGATTCATTACCATAGATGATACTGCTTGTGTGCTTCAAGTCATATGAACTTCACAGTCATTGTAATTGACATTGTATTTTGTTACAACTAAAGAACAACATTAAACCTCCCGTCTCACGAATAAAGTTTCCCACCCGGCCCTTTTTGGATATAACCTCCACAATCACAGAGCTTTATTATCCCCAGTATGATTTTCACCGTCGAAGCCCCTCACACTCTCACAATGGCTTCCTCCACACTGTTTCACCTCACAATATTCCAAGCATCTCGCACACTGATACACTCTTTCGCATCAAAAAATCGTCAAATAGAAAGGCCATCCCGGGATAAAAGCATAACAATCCTAACCAAATTCCAGCCATCAGTATATAAAAGATTATTATTATAACCGAGATATCTTACGGACTATATCCTTTGCACTACTGGGTGATTGGAACGTGTAAGTAATGAGACAATCGAACAGAAACTCTGTGATGGCAAGGAAATTAAATATACAATATGTAGGTGATACACTGCTAAGTGAAGAAGGGTGTAGCTAGGAGCGAGAGAGAGGGGAGAGAAAAAATTGAGAATAACTGAAGAAGGAGAGTAAATTGTCAAACAGTGATAGTGGTAAAAGTGATGATGATAATGACAAATAACGACTACGAAGTTCATGTTAATCATTGCAGTGATGATAGTGATGATGGTGGAAATACTGACTGGCATGACGAAACCGGTAATGTAATACATGGAGGAAGAGGGGGAAGGAAGAAAATTAAAGAGGAAACGAAATTACGGTAACGTATAAAGACCAAAAGGCTCTTATGAGTAAGAAAAAACAAACAAACAGAGGGAAAGGAAAAAGGAACTTAAAAATAAATGTGGAGGAATAAAGTAAAAAAAAAAAAATTACGAGCAATGCCGAGGAAATATGAGAAACATCAGGGGGAGAAGGAGAGGAAACCCAATAAGAAGGAAGTGCAGAAAGAAATGAAAGAGGGGACCAATATGAGAGAGAGAGAGAGAGAGAGAGAGAGAGAGAGGAGGACGTTGGACGATTTGGATGGCATTAATAAAGCGAGATTCTCTCTCTCTCTCTCTCTCTCTCTCTCTCTCTCTCTCTCTCTCTCTCTCTCTCTCTCTCTCTCTCTCTCTCTCTCTCTCTCTCTCAAAGTGAAGGCAATAAATTACTCATCTCTGAGAATCTGTTTATCTGTCTGTCATGCGTATTACGGTAGGACGAATGCGTTACACAACTGATAAATATGTGGAAAAGTTATACGAGCTTGGTTGAGTTTTAATCGGATAAAGGATTGCAGGCTGACTGAGGTCAGCTAATGAAACATGGGTATGAGATTCAGAAGTTATTTATGGGACTGACCTGTATGTAGTCCATGAATCCACTTTAGCAGTCAACTTGAACAAGTCTGTCGTGGTCAGGCAGATCTACTATAAGCCTTGATGCCTTGTTTCAATTTCATATTTTTAAACGATAACATCTGAAAAGCCGATGATCATGTTTTTTGTTTTGTTTTTTTCACTTGGTAAATTATCATCTTCCACCCAGTACTTCACCTACGGTTACGAAGATGTTAAAGGATTGTGCTATGTACGAGTAAAGCGGGAAGCGGATGTTGTTGCGTTCCTGACAGAGAGTCTTTATATGCTGTTATGGGAATTTCAAATTGATGTAAACATGCAAGAACTCTCGACAGGAAAAAAATTAAATTTTTCCTTGAAGTCTGGCCACGCATGTGATACTGACAGACGTACACGTTACTAAAGCTGTTACCGGAGGGCCGTAAGGAACCTTAAACACCTTATGCGAACTGTTAGGGGTGGTAGAAATTTCCATATTCCAGAACACCATTCCATTTTTTTTTTTTTTTGCCATTTTTCCATAACTCTCTCTCTCTCTCTCTCTCTCTCTCTCTCTCTCTCTCTCTCTCACTCTAACACATTTGCTTTCTTCCAGTGGCGGCGCCAAGGGGCTTGGGGGCTGAAGCCCCCAATAATGAGCCAAGCCCCCCCATCAGCCCCCCCAATATTGCCAGATTCCAAAGGCGAATTTAGGCAGGACGTCCCTTATTTGAACTTTCAATTTTGTATTACTATTTACAAATAATACACAAAAGTTGACGAAACGAAGTGTTATAAGTTTAGGAAAAGATTCAAGACCATAGATTAAATCGTGATTATTATTTTTAGCTGTTAGCATTTAGCAGATTCTGAATGATAGTAATTTCACGGAAATTACGGAAAATTTATCAGTTGACTCAACTTCTAAGGAAAACTTCCAGCCTAGTTCTAATACTAAGGGTAACTTATGTTATAATATATTCTGTGAAATTCTTGTAATTCAGATGGTTAGTTTACATATCCTATAATGAAAATGATAAGTGAAAGTAAAATACAGCATTATTTTATTAAACTACATTAGCCATTCTTTTAGTGTATTACGACTGTACGATTATTATCTCGTCTTCAGAAATATAATTGAATGTCGATTATGTCATAATTCGAGGCAGGAAGTTAATAAATTTGAATATATTTGATTAAAATGAAGTAAAGGATTCACACTGCTATAGGGCCTACATGGTCCTAGGCTCCTAGCCTAGCCCAGCATTCACGAATCGAGTGCACGATGAGCCATTCCTGTTCGATTCCTGTCAGCTACCAGACCAATCTACCACGCGACGCGGTTGTGTGTAGATCTCCGAGTCTGTTGGCTGTTAATTGCTTAGTGCAGTAGACACTGAATTACTGAGCAGCTGAGCTTATTAGTTGTGGTTTTCGTCTTGCACTGATTTACAGGTATGGTGTAAGTTGATTTTTTTCTACTTAAAAAGGTATATAGGCTACTATAAGATTATAAGAAGCTGTGGAAGGAAGAATAAAATAGTGTGAAAATATCTGGTCTGTTGTAATGCTAATATGCAGTTTTATGCTTCTGTGATCTGTGTGCTTGTTTATGCTGTTTTCCCTGTTTATGAAAGTAACTGATGGTGGTTTATCATATTTGATCACATAGGCCGGGTTGATCATGGAACGCTACCTGTTACCCAAGATTCCCAAGAAGAGGCTGCGAGATGATGATCCTCCTACAGACACACCTGCTGTTAATGAGGACCTGGACAGTGGTGATCATGATTGTGAGTCTGCAGCCTTACTAGGTGAGGCTAGTGCAGAACCCCAGCCACAAGAGGGCACTTCTCACACCCATGGTGAGAAACTACTACCTGGACCCAAGGACCTGAGCCAGCTTCCAGATAGTGGTCCCACCTGTCCAGACTTGAAGAGATACCCAGCCACAGAATACAGTGGCCAGTCAAGGTCATTCAACAAGAACTGGCGTGATCATCATTCGTGGCTGGAGTACTCCACGACCCTAGATGCTGCATTCTGCTTTGCATGTCGTCATTTCGGTCATGTACACTTAAGCATATGTGAGAAGTCCTTCACCCATGACGGCTTTCGGAACTGGAAGAAGGCAACCTCATCTCTGAAGTCTCATGATAATTCAGCAGGACACAAGTTTTTTATGCAAGCTTGGGCAGAGTTTAAGATGCAGAAAACAACAGGTTCTAGGATCCTACATGCTTTTAATACCAACCATGAAAAAACTGTAAAGGAAAACAGACATTACATTAGAGCAGTAATAGACGTACTGCTCTACACAGCCTGCCAAAATGTTGCCCAAAGAGGTCACAAGGAAGACACTGATTCTGGCAACAAAGGTAACTTCCTGGAACTGCTGGACCTGATTTCCAGGTATGATGACATTGTCAAAAAGAAACTGAGTGGTGGTCCTGGCAATGCTAAATATACGCACCACGATATCCAAAATGAACTGCTCGCCATCATAGCTTCAATAATCAGAGAGGACATCAGCAACGAGGTCCTAAGAGCAGAGCATTTTGCCCTAATGGTGGATGAGACCAAGGATGTCAGCAAACAAGAACAGCTGTCCATTGTGGTGAGGTATCTCCACAAACAGACCCTTCATGAGGTGTTCCTTGACTTCACAGCAGCCGAGGGTCTGGATGCAGACTCATTGCTCAACAAGATCTTGGAGACCCTGGCCAAATGTGGTATTGACCACAACGCCTGCATTGGCCAGTGCTACGATGGAGCTGCAGTCATGTCAGGGCACATCAGTGGTATACAGGAGAGGTTTAGGAGAAAGGTACCACAGGCTGTGTATGTCCACTGTTATGCTCACAGGCTCAACCTTGTGCTCGTTGATTGTGTACACAATATCCAGGCTGCAGCAGAGTTTTTTGTGGCTATACAGAGCTTGTACAAGTTCTTCTCTACGTCAGTAGTACATGAAGAATTTATAAAGGTGCAAAAAGAATTAAATCCCACAAGGCAGCACATAGAGTTAAAGCAACTGTCTGACACAAGATGGACCTCCCAACATGCTGCTTGTCTGGCAGTGAAAAGAACCCTACCTGCCATAGTGACAACCTTGAAACGTCTCATGGAGGGAGACAATGCACACAGAGCCACTGAGGCAAAGGGCCTGTGCATCCTGCTAGATCAGCAATTTGTGACAATTCTGATGGCCATGGAAAAAGTGTTACTGATGACCAAACAACTGTCAAACCACCTCCAGTCACCTGACCTTCAGCTGGCCTCTGCAGAGGACTTGATGCAGTCTGTCATGTCTGGGCTGACAGAAATGAGGACTGAAGCTGCCTGGAAGGAGTTAGAGGAGGCTGCTGAGGATTTGTGCAAGGTAGTTGGGATACGCACTGAGACTGAGCGTCCAGGTAGACAACGATCTGCTCCCAGACACCTGGATGAATTCATCATAACATCCAGTACAGGTCAGAGGGATGGAGCTATACCAGATGCCAGGAGAAAGACCTTCTATGCCATCATAGAATGCTCAATGAGCTGAGCAGGCGATTTTCATCTGATGCCTGTAATGTTCTGATGGGTGCTGCTGCCTTGAATCCTAAGCACATTACATTTCTGGACAAAAAAGTGCT
Organism: Coenobita brevimanus; assembly: GCF_032717465.1. Classification (NCBI taxonomy): domain Eukaryota; kingdom Metazoa; phylum Arthropoda; class Malacostraca; order Decapoda; family Coenobitidae; genus Coenobita; species Coenobita brevimanus. The sequence continues at coordinate 30,367,537 of NC_136957.1, read as the reverse complement.
GTCAGGAATGGCAGCCAATTATGGAGTGGCAGAGGGTGATCTTGCAGTGGAGGTCCACCAATTGACAAGACTAATAGCTAGGAAGAGAGACAATGGCCTGGAAGTGTCCACACCACTTGAGCTCGCAGCCATGCTGGAGCCATACAAGGACGCCTTTATAGATCTGTATAAACTTGTATGCATTGCAGTGACCCTCCCTGTCACCTCAGCTGCCTGTGAGAGGAGCTTCTCATGTCTGAAACTCCTCAAGACATACTTGAGGAACAGCAGTGGCAACAACCGCACCAGCAACCTTGCTGTAATATCAATTAATTCTAGGAGGGCCAAACAGCTGAACATTGATGCCATTATAGACACATTTGCTGCCAATCACCAGAACAGGCGCATAGTTTTAAAGTAACGTGACAGTCGTTACACCTTGATTTAAAAATTCTTCTGATTCTTCAGATTGTATTAACTTCATAACATAGAATTTTTTTCTGTCATGTTAACTGCTTGCCTACACATGATGTCTAAATTAATTGAGTTAAACTTCAATCTTATGGAATAAACTGGAAATAATAAATGTTATTATGTTGCGTATACATTAATCTGAATTTCCTTGCTAGTTTTATGTCTTTCATTTGGCAGAATTTTTGATGAGATAAGAAATGTTATACATTAACACCGCAGTTTCAAAGAGTACAGGTGCCTAAAATGAACCTCAGTACATTCGGATATTATGAATATGTACATACCAATTTTCCATCAACACTTCAGTTTGATGACATTTTGTGAAGCCCCCCCACATTTTACCCCAGCCCCTCCTCAGCCCCCCCAATGAAAATTTCCTGGCGCCGCCACTGCTTTCTTCCCTCGCCTCAACTCTAACTTTATCTAATTGCCTCTCATTCCTTCTTCGTCTCCGCTTCCTTCCCCATCCACTCATCTTTCCTTATAGCCCCATTATCGTTGCCTCCTCTCTCTGCACTGTCTTAAATGCGTCGCCTCTCTATGCCATTTCTTTTCTCTTGCTCTTCTCTTTATCACTGTTATTCATCCTCTCGTCTAACTTGTTTACCATGCTTCAATTACTTCCCACGTACGGCTGTTTTCTTTTGTCTTTCCTTTTTCTCTATTCAGTTTATCTTACTTCATGTCTAATGGCTTCTTTGTCTTTTTCTCCTTCCCATTCTTTTCTTCCTTATTTCATATCTCTTTGTGTATATAGTTTTTATTTTGCACTTAATCATTTCTCAGTCTGTCTGTCTGTCTGTCTGTCTGTCTCTCTCTCTCTCACACACACACACACACACACACACACACACACACACACACATACTGACATTCTCAAATCGCACAAGCATCCTCATGATGCAGCTCCATTCAGACTAACACCATAACCATGAACTATAAAATCCATCACAAAGGACGGCCGATTTTTAGGGCTGTGTGGTGCGAGAGAGCTGAGTTTCGATTCTGAATTTAAATCCTTCAGGATGGTGGAGTCTATTCAGTAACAGTTTTCTACCTCCCGATGAGTTTGCCCAACTTTCCAACAACAAGTAATAGCTCATTGGTTACTAAAAGGTTTTATCTCATTCCTGTGTCTCGAAAAATCTCGGCTGAATAAAATCATGTGACAGTAGAAAGACACAGGTACGAAAACGCCCTCGAGCTGACAACGTAACACAGAGTTTGCGACATTTAGGCAGCCTAGATACATTCATTTCAGCAGTTGAGCAGTAAGCTGGCAAGAAAGTAAGCACTAATCCACATCCTAGTCTCGCCAACAATCAGTCATACTAGAAAAAGCTGGACTTATCTACTGCGTCTTCAAATATGTTAAAAAAAAAAAAAAAGCTTCAATCCCAAAGGGAGTGGACAGAAATATGTAGCCTGCATGTCACTCTTTCCTTCACCATCAGCGGCTGTTCTTACAATTCTTGCTTCCCTCATCTATAAATCTCTCAACACCTTCCCTTGACCTCATCATCAGACTCCCCGTCACCCACTCCCCTTCCAACCTTCTCACATACCATGGAGAACAAAACTATCACAAAGAACTAAGGGAACAGCAGCAGCAGTGGTGGTGTTGGTGGGAGCAGTAGTGGTAGTGGTAATGATGGCGTTACTGGTACTAGTAATAGTAGTAGTAGTAGCAGTAAATAGTAATTGAGCAGTATATAGTAACAGTCATAGTTGCAGTTGTTACTATTGTTGAGTAACCCCGGTCTGTTGGACCTTGGAGACCCATCAACCGCAGGCAAGCAACCGCCCCTGCAATCCCCTTCCGTGCAGTGAATCAATGTTCTTTTGTGGTTTTCCACAGCAAGATGCGGGAAAGAGTGAGGAAGTTTGGTTCCTGTGTGGACGCCACATTTACATCTCTCCTCCCAATTACCATGGGCACCATACGGGTAGCAGGCTCCACATCAGTCCATTATTTGGTTATATAATTACCATCCAGCATTGTAAATGGTTTTCTGGGTTACAGGTTATCATTATGCCTGTCACACAACGTAGTGCCACGCGAAATTGAGAGAAGAGTAATAAAAAGTGACAGAAAGGATGGGAGAAATGGAAAGATAGGAGGGCAGACACAGAAAAAGAATGAAAGGCGAAGGAAGAAATTGGTATCATTATATCAAGTGAGTGGATGATGGTCGCCACCATCTACCACTCAGCATCAGCAGCAAAAGCAGCACCAGCAGTAGTAGTAGCAGTAGTAATAGTAGTAGTAGAAGTTGTAGTACTTAGAAGTTCGTAGGAAGTTGCAGCAGCAGTAGTAGTAGTAGTGGTGGTGATGATGGTGGTGGTGGTAGTAGTAATAGTTGGAGGAGGAGGAGGAGGAGGAGGAGGTTGTTGTTGTTTTGGTCCCAAGTTCATATGACACATGAACCCAGGGGTTTGCTGGCTAAGCTGCTCTCCTTCTGCAGTTCACCATCCTTTGCTTGGTAGATAGGGAGGGAATTGAGGGATGTTAGTATAATCTGGCAATGAAGCCGCCCAGTTATTTCAGTGCCACCAAACGATGGCGTCTCTCTCCAGTACCAAGGGAATAGTAAAAAGTACAATTAATTTCTTCCCTGGGATGGAAACTTTTGGTAGTATTTTCCTGCTGATACCATGGTGGCAGATGATTCTCTTCTGAATTAAAAAAAATCTGATAAAAAAGGATTAACCCACCGTGTCCTGTTGACGTATATATACGTCCGAATGTTTTGTCACTGTGACTCCTGTTGACGTATATAAACACCCCGCAATTGCAAGGTCTTTCATTTACACATTTTTCAAGTTTCGCACGTGATTTTTGGTACGTATACACGAGCCACCTTCCTCTAATAGATGCCAGGCAGGGACAATGTCTTACTCCACATGACCTCCCCCCCCTGCATGCCATTGGCTTGGCAATTCACGTGTTACCAGTGACCTGGCCAGTAAAGACATGTCGTGCCACGGTATGAAATTCAAGGCCAGAGTGATTCCCCAATCAATGACAATGTGGAGGACAAAGTTTACATAGCATTAGAGGAAGAAACAGTCAGAAATGATGATCAGGTAATGTTGCCAAAAAAGGTCAGGTATGTTGATGTGTTTGGTGAGTGAAACAACACTTATATTGCCTATATTACTGACTGAAAACCAATATACTCTTGTACTACATATAAATTCATACCAAATAAATAAATACTGTTCATGAGTGGTGTGGAATAGTTACCCTCCCACAGAACTCGTTTTCTTTGGAGCCAGCCTGATAGAAAACCCAGTAAGATAAGGGGTACTGCTACATGTATCCAGTATTTTAAACCTCAGGTGAGCGATTTCTCTATGAATTTTTGATGTTTCTCACCAAAAGCGGAGGTTTCAGCCAAAATTTTTTTTTTCCAGAATTGGTCGGTATTGGGGGGAGTCAGTGGTGGAAAATTGGTTGGGACGGGGTGGGTTAAGTGACTGTTGTATACAACCACTCCACTTTGTAAACTGTTGCCTGATTTGAATTAACCCCCAAAAGTGAAAAAAGAAAATGGTCCTCTTGGGCTGCAGAAGTTAGTGATGATGAAACTAATGATGCTATAACGGAATCACTACCTTCTTGTTCACTCTCCATGTTTCCATTTATCAGCAGTTCCTCCTTTTACTACCTCTCTCTTCATTTTATATTGAGTATTTCCTCTCTTCTATATCCTTTACTGTTTCCCCTTTTCTCTAGTTTTCCTTCTATTTTACTCTTATTGTAATCGATGCCTCATTCAGTCCCCCAACCCTCTCTCTCTCTCTCTCTCTCTCTCTCTCTCTCTCTCTCTCTCTCCACCCAACGAGAAGGATATTAAATGCTCACATCCGTCAGTCTGTTTACCTGCCTGTCATTCATAATACGGAAAAGCTAATGGGAGGATCATGCTGAAAGTTATGAGTAAGTTTCCACAGAACCAACAACAAATGCATTAAATGACTGGTGAACATGGATAAAGATACTAGAGTTCATTTGTGATATTAATAAATATCTGGGTTCAGCGTACTTCAAGTCAGTCTACAAGGTAGGGAGATTGGCTTCAAGAGTTGGTTATGTGATTGACCTGTATGCATGAAAGTACTGTATCAGCGAACCTGCACACAGATATGGTGGGCAAGCAGCTCTGTTGTACACTGGAAACTGTGTTTTACGGATTCTATTAAGCAAATGATCTGTAAACAAGATCTACTTCTTTGACTGGAAAAGTGGCCTGCCTCCACTCATTTCTTCATCCACGGGGACACAGGCGTGATGGGACTCATGAAGTCTGTGTTGGAGTGTTGGTGTTCGCAACTGAGAGTCTTATAATGACATCAAGGGAATCCCAAAACCGTGTGAACATGTATGACTTATTCACTAAAGCCAGTCACGAGGAGCGCAGATACAGGCTGAAGGCTGCTGCTGATTGGCTGATATAGTCGGTACTACATGTGCGTTGAGCATTCGACCCATAGTTCATAGTCACACTGAATGCTGTTCCACCAATCTCTCACCAATCCTACCATCCTATTTTTACCCCATTGTGTTGGCCAATTATGGGCGTCCATTCATTCGTCTCAAATGACTGAGTTAAGTGAATAGGCTTTAAGAACTCATAACAGGGAATAATAAAATGTATTTAATATTCGGCCTCGAGAAGAGCCCAACCCAGGTCAGGAATGAGAGTCCTCCATGTTAATAAACCTAATACCGAAGGTTCTTAGGCAATCTTAACCCTTGTGTGGTGTTCATGTTTTTGTTATCTACCCAATGTTTGCAGGTTTGGTGGACCCACCACATTATTGGGTTTTTAAATCAATACAGCCTGTTCTTTGTAGTCAACAGCTGAGGTGGGAGCTCTGGCTTGCTTTCCTGTAGTGTCTCTATGATTGTCAGCTTCCTCTTTAGGAGCTCCTGTCCCAGCTTGTGTGAGGTAAAAAAGTCATCGCATGTGATGTTGGGTCCACTGACTTCCTGTGCCATGTCCAGGACAACTCTCATTCCTTGGTTCTTCTCAGGGGCTCCTCCATCGGGCTTTCCTGTATACAATTGCAAGTTCCATGCATATGATGACACAACATCACAGGCAGCCCAGATCTAGATTCTGTATTTTGTGGGATTTGATGGTATATACTGCCTCAAGGGGCAGTGGCCCCTAAATGGCACCAGCTGCACATCAACAGTGACATTAGGGCCAGGGTTGTAAAACAGGGGGAGGTGGTGACCCATTTCCCCCACACTGTCCTGATGGTAGCTAACTTGTCTCTCTGCATTCAAGCTAGTCTGTCATCTCGGTTATCAAAGCGGATAATCCTGGAAATAATGTGAATGTTTTCCAGAGACATTGTGGCACAGAAAAGTTGTCTGCCAGTTTCTGCATCCCACAAGGATTCTGTGGATTCCCCTTTGGATCTGAAAACTCCAGCAAGGACAAGAAGCCCAAAGTATGCACGTAAATGGGTATGGTCCATCTCCTTCCACCCTTCTCCAAAAACATGCCTTCCCTCTAAATTACTGCAATCCAGAATGATTTTCTGGATGTCATCCGGGTTGAAAAGTTAAAAAGAAGACTCGATGTCCTGCACGTGAGTAACTGCCATCTGTGTTGGCCTTTTTTGCATCTTTATCACATTGGCAGCCCTATGGGGTGGCCCTTTCTTTGGGCAAGACCATTCAGTTTCACCATCTTTTTATAACTATATTTCTCCACTTGCTGGCTGCTGATCGGCTGTCTACTGACTGGCTGGTCCTGTAGCTGGTCCTGCAGTGGGCTGTTGATGGGCTGATCCTCTGGCTGGCTGCTGATGAGCTGGTCCTGTGGCTGGCTGCTGAGGGACCTGAGGCTGGCTGCTGACAGGCTCATTTTGGAGCTGGCACATTTCATCCTCTTCTTCAAACTCAGTCAGACTCTGAACTGACTGAAATGTGATCATCACATTCTGAAAAATCTTCCTCTTCTTTATCTTCCCAAGCCTCTCTCTCTCTGAAAATCACCTCTAAGGCCCTCTGAATAAAGACCCTTTTCGCCATCTTGATTGATTGCGATGCAGAGCCACACAGGCAAAATTATTTATTTGTTTTGTTCCGCCCCCAATCGGCAGGTGGGAGAGAATGTGAGAAAATATAGAATGGTTCCCACAAGACAGAAGGTAAAATGTGCAGGAATCTGGGAGCAGACAAATTTTGGTTCTTGAAATGTACCAATGTTGCAGCCTTGTGCATGAATAGTTGGAGCAGGAACACACACACACACTAACAACAGGCCATGTAGGAGGAGGAGAGAGTGAAGGGACACAGCACCACTACACTTTTATTACCCTCCGGTCCAGTGGACCCGAACACCACATGTGTAATATAAATGTGTAGAGAGGGTGTACAGTGTGAAGTCATTGAATATGTGTTATTTCATATGTTCTTCACAGAAAATGAGCCAAGGCCAAGGAGTCTGAGGTAGAAATAATAATAAATTGCATAATTTTTCTTTTGATAAACATTGGAAATGGGTCCCACACACCCGAACACCATGCAAGGGTTAATTACCGTATGCATATTGGTAACTGCAGCGGAAATCTGTGCTTTCCGGAGTACTATCCCTCATACTATTTAATTAGCCAACATTCTTTCTCTCTCTCTCTCTCTCTCTCTCTCTCTCTCTCTCTCTCACACACACATCCTCTCCCTTTCCTTCCCCATGCACTCATCTTTCCTTCTTACCTCATTATCGTTCCCTCATCTGCATCCACAATCTTAACCCCTCCATGGCCGTGGATCCGGAATTTTTCGTGCACCCCTGGCCAATGTGAGGGCCAATTTCTAAAGTTTCAAGAACTGATTTTTTTTTCTTTGCCATATTGAAGAGAAAGTTTCAGGCGCACCTAACAGTGCAAATCCCAGCTTCCTAGACCCATTCTGTGGCTTGTAATGGAGCACGAAAGTTGCAGAAATATCAGCAACCGATATCTGCCGCCCAGAGGCACTGCCATAGTGCATTTTCATAGGTGTTATATTTTTTACCCCCCAAAGCAATGCGAATGGTGCTGAAATGTTGCTGATATATAAGATACGATGGTATGGAATGATTTCAGTACATAATATGTTAGGAACGGCTAGAAAAAAAAAATAATATGAATGTTTTTTCACCTCTTTGATATAAAAAATGCATATGGTAGTTTTGAGTTATTATTTACGTTATCGTTGTGCTCATGTTTGGAAAAGGGAGTGAAAGGGTTAAATTTTCAATCCTAAATGAGAAAATTGCCTGTCCTCCAACGCTAGGCTTTCCCATGGGAGATGAAAGTGGAGGGTCAGATCTGATTAGCAATACGGAAATTGAGTTGTAACTTCCAGCCCCACACCACGTGCATGGCTAAAAATAGAATCGTAATGCAGTTTCAGGACTACGAATAAGTCTAATTATTACGAATACAGAGACAAAGCAGAAATAAATACGTTTACAGATTGGGGAAAACGTATTTTTCCTGTAACAACACGTTCACCTTTCTTTATCATTTTACCTTGTTATTTTCGCAATATATGTTGTTGTCTCGTAAACAGGGTGGTTGTGTGTTTTGCAAGGGAGGAGAAAGATCATATTTTCTATCTGGGTCGAGATGGGTGTTAATATGTGTTTTTAGGCATGGCCACAAGCACAGCACAAATTGTACATCCACTCATCACGGCAGCAGGTGGTGAACTGACAGATGTAGTGAGAAGCAGAAGGTGAAGTCAAAGTCAGTCTCACGTCCTAGATGTTCGTTCACTTCCCGAAAGTTTTCACAGTTTTCTACAAGTTGCACTGCATCGAATGATCCAAACCATTACAACAAACCTGAGCAAATAGGTAGAGATACCAAGACAAAAATGTATTTTTCACTTATTATCATGTCTTTTTTGTTTGTGCCTGTATTAATTCATAATCATAAACAGGTGGTTGTGTGTGTTTTGCAAGAGAGGACAAAGATGATATTTTCTGCCTGGGTCGAGATAATGGGTGTAGTTGTGCTTGTTTAGGCATGGCCAGAAGCGAAAAAATTGGAAATCCACTCATCACAGCAGCAGGCTCTGAACTGCTCGATGGGGTGCATGGGAGTGTAGTGTGGGTCAGTCTGAAGACGATCAGAACGTTAGTTTCTTGTAGAAAGTTCGTAGCCACCATTTATATATATGTAACTCTTTAGTCTTGTAATATGTAAGTCTTGAGTTTTGATTAAAGTTATTTTGATTAAAGTTATCGAAGAGCAGGAGTTAAAGATGAATACAGGGAGTTGATCTTGATTTATTATCTTCAAAGAAAGTCTAATTTGAGCAGCGTATATATTACACGGGGACTTAATTTACTAAGTCTCGTCGGATCGCTCTTCTTATTTGCTCTCTCCACTACCTGTCGGTTCTATGGCTAGCCCCTTTCTATACTCTGATTCCTACATTCTCGTATAGCAGGGGTCGTGTCACGTGGGCTATACTGTAGTGGAAATGTTCTAGAAGCCTGTGTGTGTGTATATGTGTATGTGTGTGTATGGTCACGAGGCGCTGTTTGTGGGCTTTTGTGCTGGTGTGACATTTTGGAGAGGTGCTAACGTCACTTCCTTTGGCCCCTAGGTTTGACATTGACCTAACCTCTAGACTATATTATGTATGTTGCTGGTTATTATGTATTAAGATATTTTACTGTCCTGACATCGCTCAGTCCTCCTACAGCAATCATCATTGACATATGCTAATCTATTATTACATAATATTGATTATAATATTCCATAGATATAATATTCACGTTAATATTGCAATGATCCAGTATATTTTTAAAAAGTTGTATACATAATTGAACAAATGCACTATAGTTACATTGATTATAAAATATTGTATAACATATTGTAAAATGTGTATGCATAACAATATACACATATAATTGTGCAATGGTAATACTGCTCGGTCATTACATTATATATGGAGTTATCCCATTAGTAATGTCTAATATTTCACCTAACTTGTGTGATGATTCTGGTAATACAGAATTGTAGTAACATTGTATGAATTGTTACACAATAATTGTACTGTACATAATTGTGTTGTAATTGTTACATATCGTCTCTAGTTACATAACTGTAGCAAGTGTAACATAATTCTAGTAACACTTCAGTAATATTGTATTAACATTGTAGTAATACATAATTGTAACATGGTATGAATTGTTACATAATTGTATTGTTACATAATAATTGTACATAATTGTATTGTAATTGTTACATATCGTTTGTAGTTACATAACTGTAGCAAGTGTTACATAATGCAATCGTTTGTCGTTACATAATTGCAGTGATATTGCAGTAACTGCAGTCCTGATATCACTAATCCGGTCATGCTGCGGTCGATGATAATGCTAATGTACCTTGGCACTGGCTCGGGGAGAACAACAATTTGCATTTTGTTTCACTTATCGAAGGAGTTTATGTGACATTTTGGCATTTTGTAGTAACACTTACACCTATTTTCATTTGTTTGTTATGCGATCTTACTGTATTTTTTTTTTTTTTTTAAGTATTGATATCTGTAGTTTGTTTTTCTTCGTTTGTCTACGCTTTTTCGGTGTTGTCCAAGGTTGCATAATTGCTTGTTAATTCCCTTGGGACCCTTTTTTAAGGTTTAGTTTATATTGCAAAGATATTACTGAAAATGATATTATATAGCCCCATATTTTGTTATTTTATATAAAAAAAACATATATACACTATATACAGTATTAACTATATACACTGACTTGTTCACTGGTACATATCGTGGGCAATATATGTGTCAGCACTGTGTGGAAATCCTTCTCTTGACGATTGGGTGGAAGATGTTCATTCTTGCTAACGTCATTTGTGTTGGCCATTTTTTTTTCCTTGTAACTTAATTTGTCTGATTCCACTAGGTAGCTTTAATTAATCAATGTTTAATACAGTTCTTTTAATCGCTCACTGAGTAACTGACGTGTTAGTATATTTTCTTTATTACTTTGTAGATATAATAATGGCAAGTTGTAAAAATGGGAAACAAAAACTCTAATCAAAACACTAAAAACAATATTGTGCAAGTGAAAAAACAGAGACATACGGTCTACATATGACGAAAATAAAACCGGGGGATGGGAAAGGATACTGTGTGTGAGTGTGTGTGTGTGTGTGTGTGTTGATTCGTCCACCTTACTGAGGAGAGTGGACACGGGCAGATGGTGGAAGCCCGTCAGAGATTTCTGCATGAAACCGGGAAAGGATACTGAAACAGTTACGGAACATAAAGAGGTACTGCAGTCATAGTGTTATTCCGAGATGGATTATGGGACTTTATATATATTGATTCTAGCAATCTTAAGTTATTATTTGATGAAGAAGCTAATATTTTAAAAAAATAGTCCTTTTTAAGTAAGATATCACAAGATTCACAATGGTCCCTTACTGCTGAGTGAGGAGGGGACCTAAGTCGTCGGCCTGTCCTGCTCGACTGACCCATATGTTCGTCTGTCCTAACCTTGAAAGCACGGATTGTGCCACCAATAGCCTATACCCGGCCTGGCAACCTGGGCAAGTGAATCAATAAACAACAGACGAACTCAGCATTAAGGGACCATTGTGAATCTTGTGATATCTTACTTAAAAAGGACTATTTTAAAATATTAGCTTCTTCATCAAATAATAACTTAAGATTGCTAGAATCAATATACAGTATTTAAAGGCCCATAATCCATCTCTAATTAACACTATGTCTGCAGTACCTCTTTATGTTACGTAACTGTTTTAGTATCCTTTCCCATCCCCCTATGTTATTTTCGTCATATGTGTAGAGCGCATGCCTCTGCATGTTTTATGACTTTCACAATATTGTGGTTTTAGTGTTTTGACTAGAGTTTTTGTTTCACATTTTTTAGATCACTGATGACGACATTTTAAATGTCGAAACTTTTGAATAAAGATGCTGCTCACGTCAACGCTCGTTGTCCTCTTCCTTCTGAAATTGAGGTTCCCTACGAACACCCTACTACCTGTGGCTTGTTGTATGTATGAAACACGTATTTTATGTAGGTATAAATAGTAACACTCGTTGGTAGTAAATAAATGCTATAATAAATGAATGAATATAAACAGTGTAAAATATTTAATGTTGGTGCAAGTATTTGGTGATTGAAATATGCAGATAACTGAAGTAGATATGTGTTCGTAAGTTGTAACTATACAGCACGTTTTATATGTTTGTGCAGAAGATTTTTGGCTACCACTGTGTATTGCATAAATAAAGTAACTATGTAAGTCACTAGTTTTAACCATGGTGGGAATGGTGTGAGAGGTGGTGAGTGGTGGTGTCACACACGAGTTGATTGACGTGGCATCGTCTCAGCAAACACGCATGGTGACGTCGTCTCAGCAGATACACATGGTGATGTTGGCTTCCCACACTGGTCACTGTGGTGGGTAACTGAGTAGCAATGAGTAACCTGAGTGAGGAACGGTAAAATGCATTATGAATGTGGCTCGTGTTTGCCGCATCATCTTGACCTGTGTCAGCAGTGGAGGTAGGGGGTGGTAGGAGAGAGCATTGGGGATCTAGTGATTGTTGCTTTGTTCTTGCTTTTTGTTTACTTGTTTTTTATTCTTCTTGCTGCTGTTTGAAGTTGCGTGAAGAAGATTATAGAGTTGTCTAATAGACTTGTTATTTGTAGTTAATCGTAGAGCTTGTTGATCTTCACTCGTACGAATAACTCATCGTTGCTACCGTGTGCTCGTAGACTCGTAGACTAGTAAACTCGTAGACTCGTTCTTCTTATTGTATACTCGCTTGTGGTTACTTGATTGTAGAATTGTAGTTTCTTGATAATGTAGAATCAGCTGTAGAACTGGGGCTGATCTTGGTTACAGTTTCCCCTAATTTTGTGGTAATGATGGTTTGTAGGCGTAGAGTTGATCGTTACTGCCACCATTTATTGTTTTAACTTCGCAGCCACCATTTATATATATGTAACTCTTTAGTTTTGTAATATGTAAGTCTTGAATTTTGGTTAAAGTTATTTTGGTAATCGAAGAGCAGGAGGAGTTAAACCCTTGAGTCCTAATCGCATCAATTGATGCAATTTGAGTTTTATGCCAAAATGCCTAGTTGCATCAATTGAACGCGGCCTGTAAAAAACTGTGGAGCACTTGCTCCACCCCGATTATGACGTACATGGCTTCAGGCCAACGAGAACTCGCCCCTGATGTTGTGTGAGGGGGGATCGAACCAACCCTGGTGCCCCTCTCGGCCGCCTCCATGCCACCCTCTACTCCACTCCCTCACGCCCTCCTTGTCCCCCATCACTCTCCCGCCCCTGCACCCAACTGCATCTCTCCTCCCACAGCAACCTGCATCCCTTCCCACCCTCTCTTGCCCCTCCTCCCTCTCTGCTAGCATCGTCCCCCCTCCCCAAACCCCACCCCATCTCTCCCTCCTTGTTCCTCACTACCCTTCCAACCCTCAACAGGCCCCTGAGTGTCAGGCCTGATGAACATACATGTTTCATTTTATTTCTACTTCTTCCCAAATTTTTATGCCTCATTCTGTTCATTTCTCACTTCGTACCTACCAGTTTCTGTACATACGTAGTTGGAGAATGCTGTATGTTGTACTACATACAACGCATCTTATTATTATTTTTTTTTCATTCTCCCTACCTGCCTAGCTTAGCACGTCTGAGTAGTGTCCGTCTGTGTTAGTTTTCGAAAGACTATGAAGCCTTGTAGGGCCGCTTCCTGAACCTGTTTCATCTCCTGACACATACAAACACACCTGTTTTCATGGTTGGTGTGATAAATGACAATGAAATGGAGTTTCCACAAGAGAATTTGGTTGTTGCCGAAACTGTATTGATAAGTGGGATGAAGTGTAATGATAATGTGATAATTGTAATGGTGTGATAAATGTGTAACGAGAAGTTGGGAGATTAAAAAGAGAAATCGGAAACAAATTACTGCTTTTTTTTTTTTTTTCCTTTCTTATGCATGCATTTATAGCATCATTCATCTTTATTTTGATGTCCTTGATGGTTATAAATATTTATATGTGTCTGTGTTAGTTTTGGAATGACTGTGAGGCCTTGTAGGCCTACTCCCCACATTAGTTATCTCCCCACACCTACATACACACCTGTTTTCATGGTAGATGTTACAGAACACACTGAAGTGTTTTCTTTTTATGCGAAAAGCTGGTTATTTCCAACCCCCGTACCTATAGACCTACTCTCCACAGCCTACTTTATCTCCCCACAATCTAGTAATCTCCCCACACCTACATACACCTGTTTTCATTGTTGGTGTGACAAAACAATTTAAAATGACCTGTTTCAATGAGAAAAATAGGTATTTATCAAAATTTTCATGTTTTCGATTGTTTTCGAGGGGTAACTATCATAAACATTTTTTGAAATTTGACACGCGATTGTGCGGTAACCATTAGGCCTACGGGGGTACGGATTGCGTTGCCAGGTGTGTAAATTCTTCCTCTTTAGCCAGAACACAGTCAATTTGCCCTTGGTGAAAGTCGCCAGAACACCTCCGAATTGCGGTTGTGGGGGGTACCCTGCCTGAAACAATTGCTGTCTTAAGGGGTTAAAGATGAATTCAGGGAGTTGATCTTGATTTATTATCTTCAATGAAAGTCTAAGTTGAGCAGTGTATGTATTACACAGGGACTTAATTTACTAACCAAGTCTCGTTGGACCCCTCTTCTTATTTGCTCTCTCCACTACCTGTCGGTTCTATGGCTAGCCCCTTTCTGAGCTCTGATTCCTACATTGTCGTTTAGCAGGAGTCGTGTCACGTGGGCTATATTGTCGTGGAAATGTTCTAAAAGCCTGTGTGTGTGTATATGTGTATGTGTGTGTATGGTCATGAGGAGCTGTTTGTGGGCTATTGTGCTGGTGTGAGACATTCTGGAGAGGTGCTAACGTCACTTCCTTTGACCCCTAGGTTTGACATTGACCTAACCTCTAGACTATATTATGTATATTGCTGGTTATTATGTATTAAGATATTTTACAGTCCTGACACGTTCACTTCCCAAACATTTTTGCAGTTTTGTATAGACCCCGCTCAAACGAAGCCTGCGGCCATCTATCAGCTAAACGTCATTCGACGCCGGTGGCCATAGAGGGGTTAATAGCCTTTCCTCTGAATGCCATTTCTCGGTTCTTCCTCTCCTTTTTACATCCTTAATAAGTTCTTCTCCCCAATTCGTTTCACTTGCTTCTCGGTCTCTTCATATGATATTTTCCCTATAAAATTTCTCTTCCTTCTACTCCACTTCAGATCTCTTACATGACTTACTCTGATTTCTCTGTCATATTTTTTTTCTTCATTCTTATACCTATAGTCTCTTTCTCTGTGCAGTATGTGTCTTCTGTACCCTACTCAGTGATTTTCTGTGATACACACACACACACACACACACACACACACACACACACACACGGGCGAGCTCTTTTCTCCTGACTCATACTTTCTAAGTCATTTCATATAAACCTAAGTTATAATCTCTCATTATTTCTTCATTCTGCTCCCTGGACATGACACCCTCCAGCAAAGTACATAGCAGGAAAACAGTCCAATGAACATCATGAATGTCTAAAAGTGGGAGTATTGTGCAATAGTCTCTAATCAGTTATAACAAAAAAAAAATGGAAAACCAGAATCACTGAATATTCTAGCACTCAGTTGTTTACATGTAAACCTGGAAATACGTAATAACTTAATTTGATGTGGGCTAAAGAGTCAAATATTTAAGTAAACGATATTTAAAGGGTACTTACAAGAAAGCTTTTGCTCCACCGATTGTTACCGGCAGGTTATTTCAGTGTTGCACCCCCCCAGAAGAAAGAAGGGGTGGGGTAAAAAACTGAGGTGCGTGAGAATGAAAAGGATAGGGTACGACGAGTGGGAAGAATGAGGGAAAAAATTTTGTGGATGGGAGGAAAAGAAGACAAGTGAAATAAAGAGAAGTCAGTGGCTATGAGGAATGATGGAATGAGAGAGAGAGAGAGAGAGAGGTAAACATTATAAAGCAGAGATAGGCAAGCGACATGGAAAAGCTTCTGCATTTAACAGTGTGTTCTGAGTTGGTAACTTTGTAGTATACAGGATATTTCCCTGAACACCAGAAAATTTTCTTGTTACAAAGAACCCATCGCAGTGATAGTTAATTGGAATAGAATAAGTTCCGGAATCACTCACCTGTAGCATAATCAGACCCAAACCTAACTACTGCACAAAAATTATTGCATTATCAAACAAGTGGTGCCAGGCAAAGCAAACCTTGCCCGACAGCAGTTATTTTATTGCTGCTAAGTGCTGACTCGATTCTGCCATTTAGCGTCAGTGCACAATTAAAGTCTAAGGTAATGGTGCAAATGTTTTCAAGTACGCCCTGTGAAAATCCTTGAGCTTGCATTTGATCTTTCAAAGTCACTCAAGGTCAAAGGTCATGCTGCCAAACGAAAGCCCATATGGGACTTCCTATACCATGGTTATAGTAAATATCTATCTTCAACGAGTTTCGAGTTATAGCTGCCTGAATATCCGTGACCTTGTGTTTGACTTTTCAGTGTCGATTAAGGTCAAAGGTCAAAGTACTAATTAAAATCCCATAAGGGATCTCCTGTACGTTAATAAGAGTAAATATCTCTATCTTCAACCAGTTTTGAGTTATAATCCCCTGAAAATCCGTGACCTTGAGCTTGACCTTTCAAGGTCATTCAAGGTCAAAGGTCTTTGTGCCAAATAAAAGCCCTTATGGGATTTCCTATATGCTGATAAGAGTAAATATCTCTATCTCCAACCAGTATCGAGTTATAGCCTCCTGAATATCCGTGACCTTGAGCTTGACCTTTCAAGGTCATTCAAGATCAAATGTCTGCCAAATGAAAGCCCATATTACGTGTTCCTGCATCTTCCAAACAGTAAATATCTCTATCTTCAACCGTTTTCAGGTAATAGCTGTCTGAAAATCCGTGACCTTCATTTTGACCTTTCAGGATCGCTCGATTACCTCCAAAATATAGTCGCTTTCTTTCTGGACAATTGCCCACATATCCTGAAGGTTTTATGTAATTTCATTCAGCCGTTTTTCCGTAATGTTGCCAACAACTAAAGAAACAAACTCAACCAAAAGCAATACCCCGTCGGCCTCCGTCCGGGCGAGATAACAAAAATATATTTACCAAGAGTCCCTCATCAAGCACTACTCCCACCGACCAAACAACACACGGTCGGATATCAAATGAAAATTCAACAGACTTTCTGAAAAACTCGTGTGGGGACATTTTCTGAGAAAGGCCTAATGATGTGTTTTGAGAGAGAGAGAGAGAGAGAGAGAGAGAGAGAGAGCGAGAGAGAGGACGGACAGACGGAGAGAGGGGAGATCACTTTTACGGCGTGTACGAAAAAGGGTTAGACCGTTAGTGTCTAACATAAGTGATGCAAATTTTATAAAATCAGAAAGTAGTATTGAATAATGAAATGCCAATACTATAACCCTAAGCAGTGGGGGGTTGATTCCTGAAGACAACCCACTTCACTTCGATAACATATAGCACATTCCCTTCTTGATGCAAGTGGACAGTTTTACTGAGCTTAGGGGATACTTTTTGAACTCTGGGGCTTGATATATCTTTTTACTGCATCTTCACGATAAAAGTCCTGCACAAGGATGAATAACATCAAGTGGATGTATGGCCAGTATATTAACAGAGTATCTTACCTGGTCAAAAATTAAAGCCTCTTTATGCACTACTTTCCATATTATATACCTCTTATTTTATATTATTATGGTAAGAAAAAGGTGTGGAAGGTCACGGTTTGTAGTGGACGGGGCTCACCAGGGTGTATAAACCCCTTCAGTCTGAGAATGTACCATATTTAATTCTTGTTACTACTGGATTGTTCTGTGGACTTGAAGAGAGCCCAGTAGTAAAGATGGAGCTAATGATGGTTTCATCTAACTCACTCGGTTCGAAAAGTTGCTACTAAGGTGAATAAAATAACCTCGGGATACCAAGAATACCACCCAAACTGCGTCATCATAGTGAAGTGTTAATTGATACTGCCAACTCTTTATGAAGGTGATGGTGGTGGAATTTAAATCAAAATACAGTTCCTGCAACCTATCTGAAATGCTTAACCCTTGAGCTAATGAGGTGGATGGTGATAAGCTACTTCTCTCCCCCTTTTATTCAGAGTAGAAGGAACCAAAGGCTAAAAGCCCGCAAAAGGATGTTCCCTCCACGGAAACAAAACAAAAAAAAATCAATATTCGTTCATTCTGAGATGAGTTTAAAGACTGGAGATCGTAGGCAATGTAAAAGACAGACGGAGGAGGAGAGTTCCAAGGCTAACCTGTTCCATAGATGAAGAACTGAGAGTATCAATTGAATATTGCATTACAGCTGAACCTGAGAAGGGGCTCTAGTGCCCTTCCAGATGGGTGCTCTGGAGTAGCCATATTGGACTAGGAAGCCAGAAGAAGGTTCAGAAAATCAGTCACCATTGAAATAGCGAGAGTAGAGACAAAATTGCAACAGTGCAGCAAAGAGGGAACTATTTAACAGGGTCAGTCAGAGGAGAGCTGATGAGATGAAAAGCCTTTACCTCCACCCTGTTTAGAAGAGGTGAATGTGTGAAGCCTGCCCCCCCACATGAGAGCTACACTCCAAGCAGGGGTGAATAAAAACCCTGAGTAAAGTAAACAGTTATGTAGTGGTAATTAGGGGATTAAGTTGGCTTAGCACGCCCAATCTTTATGAAGCAGACTTTGCAATAGAGCTATTGTGATATTTCCAAGATAAATCCTGAAAGAAAGGAAATCCAAGAATATTGTGAGATGATGCACGACTGAGTTGGATATTTTTTAATACTGAAGGATCCTCCTGTGGAAGATGTTGTTGGGTCAAAAGCTGAAGGCACCGAGTTTTTTTATGCATCAACCCGTAGACTGTGGCAGGGGGGATGCAAAACAGGCTCTGTGATGGAGCAATATGGCCACTTTATGTTGTTGGAAATCGTATGACACATTTACCCATGATTTTTTTTTTTTTTTTTTACATAACTCAAGGATTGTTATGGAGATATTGTGGTTGGAATATGAAACTGACACCTATTGAGGTGAATCTCACTCCTGTCAAGGCCTCAGTGAGTTGCCATTTAGTCCAGTTAACCATGACATTAGCATGCCTTGCAAATTTTGATTGTGTATTTCATGTTTCCCTCTCTTCTCTTACACTATCGAGACAGGTTTCAGCCTTCTTCAGGGGCTCAAGCCATGGTAAATGGAGCAGGAAGTGCATTAACTCCAGAAGCAAGGCCGACAGCAATGGCCACCTGAAATTAGGAGTTTGGGAAACTTGGGTTGATGAACATAACCGCTTTGCTTTTCCCGCCACAGTTTCAAGTTACCTCCATTTTCTTTCATCACCACTGAGTCATGCAAGTCTAGAGGAGGTGGGCTAGTGATACTGGCAGTCGACCATGGGCTACAAGAGGGCTGGACTTGATGAGTTCCACTTTCACATCCTCTGATTTCCTTGCTGCCACTGCTGCCCAACCTCCCCCTGCCACCTCCACCCCCTGCAAAGCCACCCACTCGTACAAGGAAGGGATTGAATGAAGTGCAGGCAGAAGGGAACTAGAGGTGACAGTGTAGTAAATACTGGGTAGGGAGACAATGCCTGAGGAGGGAAACTGCTACATGGACAGTGGCATGTGTCTAAGTGAAAGAGAAAAGAAAATTTCATGATAGTGGAAAAGTTCTATTACAAAAGTAAAGGTTGAAATTCATATGGTGAAGCAAAAATTTTCAAAATAGCGCAATACACGTGCTGTTAGAAAGTATAGAAAACTTTGGTAAAGAAATAACCATATTAACCTGCGCCGTCCTGGCGACGTGAATTAACGTCCGCACATGATGTGCACTCATGTCCCGGCGACGTGAATTAACGCGGCAACATTGCAAGGTCCCTAATTTGCACAATTTTTAATTTTCGCGAGTGATTTCACGAGTGATTTTTGGCACGTATACACGGGACACCTTCCTCTATTCCTCTACATTAAAGATGCCAAGCAGGGACAATGCCTTACACCGCATAACCTCTCCCCCCCCCCACACGCCATTGTCTCGGCAATTCACCTGTTACCAGTGACCTGGCCAATAAAGATTTTCAGGGCTAGAGTGATTCCCCAATCGATGACAATGTGGAGGACAAAGTTTACATAGCATTAGAGGAAGAAACAGTCAGAAATGATGATCAGGTAATGTGGGAAAAAAAAGGTCATGAATGGTGATGAGTTAGTGAAACAATGCTTATAATTCCTATATTACTGTTTGAAAACCAATATACTCTTGTACTACATATAAATCCGTACCAAGTAAATAAATAAATACTGTTTATGAGTGGATAAAATAGTTACCCTCCCATAGAACTCGTTTTCTTTGGTGCCAACCTGTTAGAAAACCCAGTCAGGTAAGGAAGTACTCGTACCTAAATCGAGTATTTTAAACCTCAGGTGAGCGATTTCTCTATGAATTTTCGATGTTTCTCACCAAAAGCGGATGTTTGAGCCAAAAAAGAAAAAGGTCCAAAAATGTCGGGACTGGGGCATACCACTGCCCAGAAAATGTCGGGATGGGGCGGGTTAAAGCAATAAAGAATGAGTGTCATTCCTGTTGCGAAGTGTGAATTTTAAAGAATTACTAAGGTACGTTATACATAAGTAGCACGAGTCGGGAAGTCTAGCCGGGCATGGAAGAGTGAGAGTGGAGCAGCCCCATCATACTTGGTCTGCCCTGGGCTGCATGAACTACCTGCCTGAACCACAGACTCGTGCACTCATTGGGATGCAGCTTTTCCATGACTCCAAAGGTGACCCATATTCTTCACCTCTACATTTTACAATTTCTTCACCTAGAAAAGGGAGAAACTTGCAGTTGACAGACGAGGAGGTGGTTAATATTTTGTTCTTTTACTGGATGTTCTGGGTGGTGTAGTTACTGAATTATAATGCTTTGAAAACAAGTAGCTTTTGCAAATATCCATTGGTACAATGAGTGGCTTGTATGATTTAACTCTGTGCATTAGGAGTTAACTCATTGCATATTAGCTACTGCTACTTTGTTTCTGGGCTTAACCTTAGGGGTTGGGATGAGAGGTGATAGAAACTCTAATATGTCATAATGCTTAATTGACATTGTTCCTATTAGAAATTTTGTTATAAGTTGTTAAAATCTAACTCATATGAGGTACTTTGCATTCCCCTGGCGCTGACTCATATGGGGTTAATAACAACATCGTTAATTTTACCCTAATTAAAGGTATCAGTCAGGTCAGAAATTAGGTGTGCCACAGACTCATCTTGTGTTTTTAGAAGTATTTGCTATGACGGATGCTGAGAGACGTGGATGGAACAGTGAAGAAGGGAGTCATCAATGTATGAGTGTAAAGTGTTAAATATGATGACCAGAAGGTTATTTATGGGGTGACAGGAATGAGAAACACAATTATTGACAGTTCTGGAGAACAGCAGTGGCTGTATTACAGCAGAGATAGAACGACTTGAAACTTGGAAATGAAGGCACAGAGAGGATACAAACTGTAAGATGGCAGTTTGGAAGTTAAAGATGAAGGCCAGACTCGGCTGAAAGTGTTTTAGATGTCAAGTGCAATGGCAAACCCTTTGTCAAAGTCCTGAAATGATGTTCACCAGGAGTGTGAAAACAAGGTGAGAAGATATCCAGTGGAGCATCAGTGTGTGTGTGTTCTTTTTTTTATGCGAGAAAGAAGGAACCAAAGGCCCTGAGCCCGCAATAACTGTTCCTTCCAAGAGAAAAACAAAATGCAAGAGAGAGCCAAATTCAAGATCCGATCATTTCGAGATGCCTGGACACAGTGTGTGTGAAAAACTGGAGACCACAGGAAGCAGGAAATACAGACAGAGGGAGACAGTTGCAGAGCTGACCTGTTCCATAAATGAAGGACTGGGAGTAACGGTTAACTGTTGCATTAGACAGTTGGACAGGAAAGAGATGAGAGTTTGCTGCTAGACGGGTGCTATGTGCCCGTCGTAGAGGTGGAGGGATGCATGCAGACAGTTCAGAGGAGTAGTGACCATCGAAGTAGCGATAGAAAAGAGATAAAGATGCAACAGTGCGGCGAAAAGACAGAGGTTGAAGGAAGTCAGTAAGAGGAGGAGAGTTAATGAGATGAAAAGCCTTTGACTCCTCTCTATTGAGAAGAGCTGTATATGGGGAACCTCCCCACACATGAGAGTTGTACTCCACACAGGGGCAGATAAAACCCGTGTATAGAGTCAACAATTGTGCAGGCTAAAGAAGGAATGGAGTCGGCTTAGCACACCTAATCACTTGGAAGCAGATTTTACAACAAATGTAATATGATCTTTCCAAGACAAGTCCTAAGTAAATGAAACCCCAAGCATGTTCAAGGATGATGCAGGATTAAGCTGAATATTATTAAACATAAGTGGGTATACCTGTGGAAGATTTTCTCGGGTTGATAGGTGTAAGAGCTGAGTCTTTGATTCATTAAAAATAACCAGATTATTTTTACCCCAGTCAGAGATACGAGCCAAGTCAGACATTAGGTGTGCCATAGCTTCATCCCTTGTTTGTTGAAGTAACTGCTGAGATGGGCTTTGCGGGAACCAAATGGAAAGGTGAAGGGTGGAGTCATCAACGTATGAGTTTTCTTTTTCTTTTTTTATGTGCTCGACTCTGGGCATAGGCTTCTCAGCCTGTTCCCAAGGCCCAGTAGTCCTCCTACATATCGTACACCTCTAGGGTTAGATGTGCAGCTTACAGGGTCAATGATAAATAAAAGGAAGAGAGTTGATGATAGGTCAGAGCCCTGAGGAACATCACTGTTAATATATCTAGAAGAAGAATGGTGGCCGTCTACAACAGCGGCTATAGAACGACCAGAAAGGAAGGTAGAGATGAAGGCACAGATAGAAGGATAGAAACCATAAGAGGGCAGTTTGGAAACTAAAGATTTATGCCAGACTCGATCGAAAGCCTTTGAGATGTCAAATGCAATGGCAAAGCTTTCACTAAAGTCCCGAAAGGAGGATGACAAGGAGTCTGAAAGGTAGGTGAGAAGATCGCCAGTGGAGCGTCCGTGACGGAACCCATATTGACGATCAGAAAGAAGGTTGTGATAGGAATGATGCTTTAAAATTTTTCTACTAAGAATTGACTCAAAAACTTTTGATATACAGGATGTTAAAGCATTTCGAAGATAGTTAGAGGGTTGTGAATGGTCACCCTTCTTTGGGACTGGCTGAATGAGAGCAAACTTCCAGCAAGAAGGAAAGGTACAAGTTGATAGACAAAGGGGAAAGAGTTTACCTAGGCAGGGTGTAAGCACAAAAGCACAGTTCTTGAGAGCAACAGGAGGGACTCCATCAGGCCCATATGCCTTGTTAATACCGAGGCCTGTGATGGCAGAAAATACATCAGCTGAAGAAATTTTAATGTCAGCCATTAGGAAGTCAGAGGGGGGAAGTGATGGAAGAACAGCACCAGAATCGTCTAAGGTGAAATTGGAGGAGAACGTCTGAGTGAAGATATCCGCTTTATCAGTAGAAGAAATAGCTACAGAGCCATCAGAGTAGAAAAGAGGAGGGAAGGATGATGAGGTAAAGTTGTTAGAAAGGTTTTTGGCAAGGTGCCAGAAGGAGCAGAGAGAATTCGAGTTGGAAAGTTGAGAGCATTTAGTAAGGATGAAACTATTTTTAGCAGAGCGAAGAAAAGACTCAGCACGATTCCGGGCAGAAATGTAAAAAAGATGTGATTCAGGGGTGGGTTGGCTCTGGTACCTATTATAGGCCCTCTCCTTGTTGCGGACAGCATTAAAACAAACGTGATTAAACCAAGGCATTCTTGCATTAGAAAGGAATGTATGCTTTCATGCCCGAGAGAATAACCTCCGTAATGCGCGAGACACACTCAGATGGCTCCCGGCCATGGAAGCAATAATCATTCCAGGGAAAATCAAAGAAGTACTGCCTGAGGGCCTCCCAATCCGCAGCTCCAAAGTGCCACAGACGACGTTTCATTTGAGTGATAAGGTTGTGATTGGAGGAGCTCATCAGAGAGAAAAGACTAACAGTGTAAGCAGTAGAATTAGTTGTAAGGAAGAGGTCAAGTATGTTGGAGCTCTCTCCAAAGTGGTCAGGGATATGGATAGGGTGCTGTACAAGCTGCTCTAAGTCATTAAGGATAGAAAAGGTGTAGGCTTCTTCACCAGGTGGATCAGTGAAAGGAGAAGAGAGCCAAAGATGGTGGTGAACATTAAAATATCCTGGAATGGAGATTTCAGGGAAAGGAGAAATTGATAGGATGTGTTCTATCGTAGAAATAAGATAGTCGAAGAATTTTTAATAGTTAGTAGAATGAGGAGAAAACTAAACAGCGCAGATATATTTAGTCAGAGAATGACAGGAAAACCGAAGCCAGAGAGCAGAGAATTCAGAAGAATCGAGTTCAGGAACACGAGAGCAAGAAAAGTCGTTGCATATATATACACAATAGCCACGTTTGGCTTTGAAATGAGTATAGAGAAAGTAGGAGGATACAGCAAAAGGGTTTGCTGTCAGTTGCCTCAGACAGCTGAGTCTCAGTTAGGAAAAGAGGGTGAGGTTTAGAGGAGGAGAGGTGGTGCTCAACAGAGCGAAAGTTGGAGGAAAGGCCACGAATGTTGCAGAAATGAAGAAGTAGTGAGTCAGCCAGTGGTTCCGGGCAGCTCGAGTGGTCACCGGGAGAGAGGCGGAGGGTATCTACCAACTGAATTCTTTGGTAACTTCCACTTGTTGACACTGTTGAACCAAGAGTAAAGAAGCTACTAAAATAATTATTTGATGTATTGATGGCCCTAGAGATTGTGTAACACCTGATTACATTCGACATTAAAGTGTCCTTACTCTAATGCGGAAGGGTGGGTGGGTCAATCCTTGGTTCATCTATAGCTCTCTGTCTGTTTGTTTGTCTGTCTGTCTGTTGTCTGTCTGTCTGTCTGTCTGTCTGTCTCTCTCTCTCTCTCTCTCTCTCTCTCTCTCTCTCTGGAACAGATTAGTTGAAAAGCCAAGCCTCTTTAGACAAGATGGTGTACACTTAAATGCGAAAGGAATTGCAGAGATGGGCAAATTGATAAATATGGCCGTTTTTTAAATCCACGAGAATGCAGGTGTGGCGGAAATACCTGCACCCCCTGGGGACCTCACGGACGCTCCCACCTCGCCCATCACCCCAGCCCCGCCCCTCACCCTCACCTCACCCCCCCCCTAATCTCACGGTCGCGCAGCCACCCTCCCCTTCCTCTCTCTCCCTATCCACCCTTCCACTGACCCAGGGAAACTAAATCATAATTCCCGGGGAGATTACACAGGATTACACAGGAAAGCAAACAGCAACAGACCTTATGGTCCTTTCGAGGCTGCTTGTTAGAGAAAACTATGACTACAAGATCTAACTCTACATGTTGAAGGATAAGGATAGGAAAGCAAGAAGGCTCCCCCCACCACCAAACCCTCCAGGAAAAAGTGAGAAAAACCACCATGCAGCATGGAAAAACTGACATGGAAATTTTATAGGAAACACTGGAAAGGAAAAGTCACATTCTATAATACTTTATCTATAAGCTACCCGATAGAGTAACCTGAAAGAGAAAGTAAACAAATAAAATAATAGTTACGGCATGACATTATAAACCAGTTACATTGAGTTAATGGGAAGTCTGTGGACATAACGTGGAAGCTACACACTGCACAGTGTGGATGTTTAGGGTGGTGCAGCAGCCTTGCCTGGCGCTTTTAAGGTAGGCAGCAGTCAATCAGGCCCTAGCTCCGTTTGCTCCACTGAGACAAGGAACTCTCCCATGTGGGACAAGTACACAAGTTTCATCCTGAAGCAGTGACCCCTGGTACATTAAAAAAATCCCGATGGTGGTCACTTGACTAACAGGGACCCTCAGTGATCCACAGCCCATCACAGGTCGAAAGTAAGAGTAGTGACCGTTAACTCAGGGTTATCTGTGCAGCTCCTAATCTGTGCTTATATTGCTTTCTTTGCGCTGGGGAGACTGAAAAGTATATAGGACGGGTGTCTTAGATAAAAGGGGACTGCACAGTGCACAGTGTGGATGTGCAATGCACAGAGTGGATGTTTAGGGGTGGTGCGGCAACCTTCCCTGGCGCTTTTTAGGTAGGCAGCAGTCAATCAGGCAATAGCTCCGTTCACTCCACTGAGACAAGGAACTCTCCCATGTGGGACAGTACACAAGTTTCATCCTGAAGCAGTGACCCCTGGTACATTAAAAATCCCGATGGTGGTCACTTGACTAACAGGGACCCTCAGTGATCCACAGCCCATCACAGGTCGAAAGTAAGAGTAGTGACCGTTAACTCAGGGTTATCTGTGCAGATCCTAATCTGTGCTTATATTGCTTTGTTTGCACCGAATAAATTGAAAATGTATAATATCGTGACGCAACACTATGTACGGGTACATTGTTTACGGGGTGTCTTGTAGACTAAGGGGGCATGAACTTACATGTACCGTAGCTATAAAAGCAAGTTATTCGGACAGAAAAAGAGTCAGCTGAGGATTTTCGTGCAAATACTTGTCTAATTTGTTTTTGAATGTCTCAATTGAGATACTGTTCACGGTATCTGAGGGTAATCTGTTCCAGATATTTACAACTCTGTTAAAGAAGAAGTATTTTGCTTCGTGGGATTGGAATCGTTTTCCCATGATTTTGCAGCCATTACTTCTGGTTTGACTCGACCGGTCTATATAAAAATATTTATTCATGTCTAAGTTGTCATATCCCTTCATGATTTTGAAAACTTCAATAAGGTCCCCTCTTAACCTGCGCTTCGTTAGGCTAAATAATTTAAGTTCTTCAAGGCGTTCCTCATATGGTTTGTTTCTAAGTCGTGGTACCATTTTTGTGATTCTTCGCTGAATTTTCTCTAATTTTTCAATGTCCTTTCTGTAGTACAGAGACCAGAATTGCACACAATACTCAAGATGGGGGCGCACTAGCGAGTTGTACAAGGCAAGTATGACTTTTTCCGATTTAAACTCGAAAGTTCTTCCAATAAAACCCACTAGCTTGTTTGCAATTTTTACCGCATCGGTACACTGCTTGCTTGGTTTTAGGTCATTTGATATTATCACACCAAGATCCTTTTCACTGTCTGTACTTGATAACTGAATATTGTTCATTTTGTAATTTGCATGGACATTGTTACTTCCAATATGAAGTACTTTACATTTTTCTGTGTTGAATTTCATTTGCCATTTTTCTGCCCAGCTTGCTAAAGTATTAAGATGGTGTATCCGGATTAGCCCTACAGTCAAAGCCAACCACAGAGCAAATTAAAGTATTATCATTCACTGCTCGCAGTCTTAGAAACAAGTTTAACGAACTCAAAATCCTTCTAAGTGAAGAAGATTTTCATATAACTGCCGTAACAGAAACGCATCTTGATATAGGTAATAGAGATTTATTAGCTGAATACCAGTTAGACTCGTATAAATTTCACTATAAATGCAGAGAAAATGGACGCTTAGGAGGTGGTGCTGGGATATATGTAAAAAATCAATTAAACCCAACAGAGGTAACATTAAGTGGACAGAACACCGAACTGGTCTGTGTCAAATTACGTTTAAAATATATTACAGTCTACCGTCGCCCTACTCATATTCCAGAGGAAGACACAGAACTATATAGTACTTTGCAGGAAGTTCTCGATGGGGACGAAACGTTGATTACCGGCGACTTCAACCTGCCGTCAGTAAACTGGAATACAGTTACCGGTAGCAGTAATAATGACAAAAGAATGACAGATTTCATTAAGAACAACTTTTTATTTCAATGTGTCACGGAACCGACAAGACAGGGCAATATCTTAGATCTTGTTATCACTACAAATGAAGATATGGTCTCAAGCCTCACTGTGGGTGAACATCTAGCATCTAACGATCATAATCT
Organism: Coenobita brevimanus; assembly: GCF_032717465.1. Lineage (NCBI taxonomy): Eukaryota > Metazoa > Arthropoda > Malacostraca > Decapoda > Coenobitidae > Coenobita > Coenobita brevimanus. The sequence goes on along the minus strand of NC_136957.1, from coordinate 30,340,007 downwards.
CATAAGATTTTCCATGAATCTCTCACATAATGAGTGCACAAGTAAAACTAAAATGCTGGACTATAAAAACGCAGATTTTAACGGCCTAAAGGACGCCCTGAGTATACTAGCTGAACACATAGAAAGAATTAATGATGTAAACGAAATGTGGGCAGAATTTAAGCACATATTCATGACCGCTCAAAACAAGTACGTCCCAATGAAATCTAGCAAAACAAGGGTAGAAACACACCAGCGTGGTTTAATGCCGATATTAGCAGAGCAGTTAAAGAAAGAAACCGTCTCCACACCTTGCTTAAAAGTCACACCAGTGAATTACTCACAAGGCAATATACCAGTAGTAGAAGAAAAGTAAAAAAACTCATTAGAACAGCTAAACGACAATTTGAAATTGTTATGGATACATTAACGGCAATAAGAGACTCAAGGCGGGCGTTGGTCCACTTATCAGCGACGAGGGTGCTCTTATCACGGACGATCAGGAAATTGCCTCTACTTTAAATAAGTTTTTCAGTTCAGTTTTCACAGTAGACGCCATTGACACCATCGAAGAGCATCAAATTTCAATCCAAAACGCACTAAGTGATATGCATATTAGCAGTAATGAAGTGAGAGATAAACTTAATAAAATGAACAGTAATAAGACTCTCGGCCCAGACAATTTCTAACCTAAAATACTAAAAAATGTGATGGATGTAATATGCAGCCCTCTAACATCTATCTTTAACAAGTCCCTACAACAAGGAAAGGTTCCAGCAGACTGGAGACTGGCTAACGTGACCCCTATATATAAAAAGGGCAGTAGAGATCAACCAGGTAATTATAGACCAGTTAGCCTAACCTCTGTCTTGGGAAAGATCCTTGAATCATTAATTAGAGATAGGATAGTTGAGTTCCTAGAATTTAATAACGTAATTAGGAACAGCCAGCATCGCTTTAGAACGCGGAGATCATGCGTGACAAATTTCTATCTATCTATCTATCTATTGCCAGACGCCTCAATCCCGTTTGGGGTGGCCACAAACAAATCGCCTCCAAGTCGCCCTGTCCCCCGCCATTTCACTCCCCTGCTCCCAACTCACACCCCCCTCTCTCATATACCTCTCCACCCCATCTCTCCATCTCATCCTCGGCCTCCCCCTCCCTCTTTCCCTCTCCACCTCACTCACATACACTCTCTTCGTCAGTCTTTCACCCTCCATCCTCTCCACATGGCCAAATTTAATTGAGTTTTACGATACATTTTTTAAAATGAATGATTGTACCAGGTCACTTGATATAATCTACTTAGACTTCCAGAAAGCCTTTGACAAAGTGCCGCATGATAAACTAATGACAAAAGTAAGATCACTTGGAATTGACGGAAATATCCATAGGTGGATACATTGCTGGTTAAGTGAGAGAAAGCAACGAGTCGTTATAAATGGAGTAGAGTCAGACTGGGCTCCAGTGACCAGTGGTGTTCCTCAGGGATCAGTGTTGGGACCAGTCCTATTTATTATATACATTAACGATATCGATGTTGGCCTAAACAATTTCATTTCTAAATTTGCAGACGACACAAAAATCAGCAACACTATATTAACTGAAGAAGACAGAATTAGCCTTCAAAATGACCTTAATAAAATTATCAGCTGGTCAGAAAAATGGCAAATGCCCTTCAATGTAAGCAAATGTCAGGTACTGCAATGTGGGAAGAAAATCAAAAGGTATGATTACGAAATGAAGGGCCAAATCATTAGCAAGTCCTCACTAGTTAAGGATCTAGGCATACTAATTTCAGACGATCTGAAATGTTCAAATCAGTGTATCTCTGCCGCCAATAAAGCCAACAGGGCCCTAGGCTTCATCAATAGACATTATATATATAAAAGCAAAGATATTGTAATCTCCCTATACAAAAGCATAGTCAGGCCACACTTAGAGTTTGCAGTGCAATTTTGGGCGCCTTACCTAATTAAAGATATAGAAATACTGGAAGCGGTCCAGCGTAGGGCTACCAAGTTAATCCCGTCCCTGAGGAATAAACCATACCTAGAGAGACTCAGGGAATTAAACCTGTTCTCTCTTACAAAACGGAGACTCAGGGGACAACTGATTGAATGTTTTAAGATTCTAAAAGGCTTTAGTAATACTGATTCAAGCAAGCTATTCACAGTAATTGCCGAGACTGTAACTTGAGGAAATGGTATGAAGTTGCAAGCAAGGAGGGCTAATCTTGATACAACCAAAAACTTCTTCACTTACTCTGTTGTAAGCGAATGGAATAAACTCCCTGGGAATGTGATTGAGAGTGGTACCATAAATATATTTCAAAAGAGACTGGACATGTATCTCGACGCAGTTGGTATCGTTTAATTAGGATGGATCAATTATTGCATATTCGCGACTGCATTCATGTGTCTATTAGACACAGACAATATTTAAGAACATATATAGTAGATAAACATTCTATTCATCTTCTGATTTAAAAAAAAAATAAAAAAAAAAAATTGCATGCATAGAGCAAGTATGTGGCTGTATGCCCAAAATTTCCTCTTCCATATTATTCTACTTTCTGCCGATCCTATAAAATTACTTCGGGTTTTTCATTCCTGCAAGGTATTGCTTCCTCTCTTGTTTCCTGTACAGCAAATGCCGGAGGGTCTGGAGGGTGGGGGAGAGAGCCTTCTGCTGTGCTATCCTTTTCTTCTGCTCCTATGCACTATATTAGGATTAAGGCCGGACCACCTCGTAGGGACCGTAAGGTCTGTGTAGTTTGTGTATCTATGTAACTCTATGTAACTCTCTCTCTCTGTCTCAGTCTCTGTCTCTGTCTGTCTGTCTGTCTGTCTGTCTGTCTGTCTGTCCCTCTCTCTCTCTCTCTCTCTCTCTCTCTCTCTCTCTCTCTCTCTCTCCTTCTTTGAAAGAAAAAAAAAAAAGAAAATATATCAAAGGAGATATTATGCCCCCTCCCTCGCCAACAAGTCAGACGCTAGGTACTCTCCGTCCTTGTCTGACTTAATGATGTCTTTCATTATTTCACATCATTTACGCCAAGGATGCAGCGGGAGGGAGTGATGGGGAGGGGAGGAAAAACAAGCTATAAAGTGAGGGAATGGACAGAGGATGAGGAAGGAGGGAAAAGAGAGAGAGGGTAAAGAAGGAAGAACGGAGACGAGGGTAAGCTTGATGTGAAAGCGAGAAAATTTTGGAAGAAAGGAAAAGATGGGGAGGAACGAAGGATGACAGAAGTTAAGGATAAATGATAAGTGGAGTGATGTGGAAGAGTTGCAAGAGTGAGAGGAGGGCGTGAAGGAGGTGGAGAAGCGGAGAAGAAATGCTGTGGATGGGAAGTATACTGTATTTTACGTGAGGGCGAGGAAGGGATTGAGGACAATAACGAGGGGAATGAGGTGTATGAGATATAGATAAATGGGAGGAGGGAGGAGGTAAAGGGTAAGAGGAGAAAGGACGGAGGGAGCGAAAGTAGGATGTAAATGATAGGGACAGGAGAGGTTTGGGCAAAAATATGTTGGAGAGAGAGGAGTAATAACAGGGAAAGAGAGGGACGAGGAAGTTTAAGGTTGAGAGATATGGAGGATGGACAGAGTAAGTGATGAGGGGGACGGAACATGGAGGGAAGGAGATTAAAGTGAGGCTGATAGGGGAGAGGAAGTATTGAGTGCTGGGAAAATGCAGAAAAGAGAGAGAGAGAGAGAGAGAGAGAGAGAGAGAGAGAGAGAGAGAGAGAGAGAAGGAGAAATTGAAGAGATGACAAAGACTGAAAATGGTGAGGTGAATGAGGTTGAGGCAGTAGTGAATGAAACAGTGATGAAGAGAAGAGAGAAAGTGTGCAGACAAAGGGAAGATAAAAGAGGTGACTGGCGGAAGAGTGCATGCGAGAATAAAGGAGGTAACAGGAGACAAATTGTGTAGGGAGGGTGGAAAAAGAGTTGACAGGCGGGAGTGTGTGTATGGCAGGAAGATAAAAGAGATTACAAGCGAGAGAGTGTGTAGGGGAGGACGGACGGAGGAAGGATGAATAGGATGATTGAAAAGAAAAACAAAAGGGTGTGGAGGGCCAAATTATGAAAACAAAAACAAAAAACGATGAAAGATGTGGAAAGGAACGTAGAATTAAGCTGATATATGGGAGATAGGGAAATGTTAAAGAGTTTCGTAAGTAAACAACAGGCATTAACATAACCCTGATCCAGTCCCTCCTTCACGACACACACATATGCAGGTATCCATGCAGTTTTAAGGAGTATTGGCTGCATAGAGTTTTCACAGCATCTCTTCCATAATATATTTTTTTGCACAATACATCTCAAACACTTCTTTCCAATTTATATCCATTTGATATCACCATGAATCTCGTCAGTAACAAACGAAACAATAATAAAGTAAAATAAGGAGAATGAATCGCCAAATAGGAATCTCCAATAATACTTTAAAATTTATCTAGAATACAGCCGAAATTTCTGAAAATGTGTGACTGAGAAGGTGAAACGAAGTTCTGGTCGGTTCAGTTGTACTAGAGATCGAACGCACCTGCCCGACACACGCGAATGTTGAGAGAAAACGAGGCGCAAGGTTTCATTCAATGTTTTGACTGTGTTAGTGAGGCAGCACCAACACTGTTCTCCATTGAATCTTGTCTCTCTCTCTCTCTCTCTCTCTCTCTCTCTCTCTCTCTCTCTCTCTCTCTCTCTCGCTTGCCATCTGGTAGACGAGAGTTCGAGCCTCGCTCAGGTTGCGAAAAGTTTCACTGACGAAGTGGGTGGTTACTGTCCCCCTTGAGCAAGGGGATGGGTGTGTGCGTGTGTGAAGGTCACAGCCTTGCCCTTAGATCGGACTATATGAGCTCTCAGCTCCTTTCCGGGAGGGTAAAAGCTGACGATCACGACCATCAAGTGATCCTGACCGACCCGATGAATTACACACACACACACACACACACACACACACACACACACACACACACTTACCCATTACAGATCTCTTTAAATAATTCAATTTGTCCTCATACCCTTTGACATTTAGGAACCCTTCCTACACGATGCATAGATTGTAATGACACACCACATCTCCCATCCACACAACCCCATCCCACAACACACAGAGCCATTATACAACACACGTACACCTCCAAGCACTCTACAGACTCTTACCTTCACGTCTCTCACACATCTCCCTGATAGTTCCCTCTTGACCCAAGCATCTTACTAGTGCCACACATTTCACAGTCCCCTCTAACACCTTTCGCGTGCCACAGCTTTGGACGTCTTTATTACTGTTTGCTAATTTTGCATCTGGCTACTGCCATGCTATACCCCACAAAGTAGTAAAGCACCCCCGGTATTAGCAAAGCAGAGCCGGACCCATCTCATTTGAAGAAGTGGGGTATTTCCTAACAGATTTTCCAGAAGTTTGAATTCATGCTGACTCATTACCAAATTCTCAAAATTTATATCCAAATCTCTTCTTTCAGTGACAGTATTTTACGATATAACAAAGGTAAAGGGGTTATTACATATATTTCGTTAATAACATTGTCCTTTTATTATGAAATAATCATTGCCATGCCGTAAACAATGGGCAAACGTACTCCACACACACCCTCTAAATCCGTGTCTGTAAAGGAGTCAGCCCTACATCTAATCCCTTTATTTCGTCGTCTTTCTGAAGCTATGTAAACTGATGTGAAGATGTTTTTTTCCTTTTACGTATCCGGCTCTGGACGCAGACTTGACAGGCTGATCCCTGTGGCCCAGTACTCGTCCTACGTACTTCACCTTCAATTGCCACCTCTTACGCGCTAGCACCCACCATCCATAATGAACACATGATAGGACTTTCATGTATGACTGGTACACTGGTAGTAGTGAGGGTGTTCTTACGACATGTTGGTGGGTCTTATGGCAGATGAGCAATATCTGCTTTACCGAAATTTAAATCCTTAAACATTTTTGTGCCCAATTCGGGAATCCAACCTGGCTCCACTGTGACTTCAGGCCATCTCTCCACCAACTGCCACCGCCTTCACATGAGAAGAAAACAGTCATCATGATAAAGGTAATAACAATCACCTGTAGATAACCAGCGTAAAAGAGAAAATGTCATCCAGGTGAAGAGACAAAAACATCGTTCGGGATTTGCAGAAGTCAATGAGAAATAAAGCAATTGTAACGAAAAGGATACTAATCATCCTGACAGGGCGAGACTAAAGTATATGAAGCGTGACTGTACTAAAAAGCGTGTCTCACACTCCCACTTTCTCCTCACCTCACACATCCAAACACTATCTTCACCCAGAAATTTCGCCTCACAATGTCCCTCTATATTTATTATGTGGCACTGCATCACATAATATTCCCACCTCAAAGCCACACCATCAAATTTACCGTAATCTTACTTCACACATTCCTCACATCTCACAAGCCTGCAGAGTGTCACCTCCCCTCCCCCCCGTCTGATTTAGGGTTCAAATTATATTTCTTTGAAACTCCTGTTTGTCTTGCTTGGTATGTTATTATTATCTCCGCCAAGGAAGTTGTGATTTACCCTGCGCTGGTTTGTTTGCCTGTTCATTTATATGTTTGTTTGTTTGACTTTCTGTCTGTTAGGTAAGTTATGAACGGATTTTGATGAAATTCATGGGACAAGGGAAAATTGATTAAATTTCCGACGGATCAGGATCCGGAGTATCCCGACGAATATCTCCAAAAGTTCTTAATAAATTTCAACGAAATTTTGTGGAAAGGTGGGCCATGGACCTAGAAAGAATTGATTAAATTTTGGGGAGGATCCAGATCTGAATCAGAATCCGAATTCTATTAAACGGCAATGGTATTGGCGGAGGTATGCTCTTTCTGAATGCTTTCTAGTATTGTTTTATACAGCAGACTATTGTTTACCATAGAAAATACAGTTTCTGTGCTTCACTTCGTTTGAACTTTACAGATATTGTAACTGGTATTGTATTTCGTTACTAAAAAAAGAACATTAAACTTCCCGTCTCATGCATTAAGTTTTTCCCGGCCCTTTTTGGATATAGCCCAACAATCACAAAGCTTACAATACCCAGCAAGCTTTTCACAGTCGAAGCCCTCACACTCACACAATGGCTTCCTACACACTCTTATAGCTCACAATATTTCAAGCATCTCAAATACTAACACACTCCTTCGCATCAAAAAATCGTCCGTCAGATGGAAAAGCCATCTTGGGCTGAAAGGATAACAGTCATAACCAAATTCCTGCCATCAGTATTTAAAAGAGGATTATTATAACCAGGATGTCTTAGAGACTATATATCCTTTGCAATACTTGGTTACTGGAACGTGTAATGATGAGGCAATCGAACAGAAACCCTGTGTTGGCAAGGAAATTATGTATACAATACGGTATGTAGGAGACACAACGCTAAGTGAAGGAGGGTGTAGATAAGATGGAGAGAGAGGGGGGAGAGAAAATCGCAAATCGTCAGACAGTGATAGTGGTAAAAGTGATGATGATGATTATGACAATAACGTCTATGAAGATTAGGTAAATCATTGTAGTGATGATAGTGATGATGATGGAAATAATGAATGTCACTGACGAAACAGGTGATGTATTAGCGGAAGAAGGGGAAGGAAAAAAAAAAATAACGAAGCAACGGTAAAGTAGAAAGAAGAAAAGAAGCGTATGAGAGAAAAAGAAAAAAAGAAACAGAGGGAAAGGAAAAAGGAACTTAAAAACAAATGTGGAAGAATAGGAAAAAAATTTACGATCGATGCCGAGAAAATATGAGAAACATCAGGGGATGAAAGAAAGGAAAGCAAGTAAAGAGGGAGTGCAGAAGGAAATGATAGAAGGGACTAACGAGAGAGAGAGAGAGAGAGAGAGAGAGAGAGAGAGACAGACAGACAGACAGACAGACAGACAGAGACAGAGACAGAGAGAGAGGATGTTGGGTGGTTTGGACGCCATTAGTATTGCGAGATTAAGTCTCTCTCTCTCTCTCAGTTCATCCTTTTTCCCTCCCTTCAGCTCTAACTTTATCTAATTGCTTCTCATTCCTTCTTCGTCTCCACTTCCTTCTCCATTCACTCATCTCTCCTTCTAACCTCATTTTCGTTCCCTCCTCTGTCTGCACTATCTTAACTGTCTTTCCTCTCTATGCATTCCTTTGCTCTCGCTCTTCTCCTCATATCTCTTATTCATCATCTTCTCTAATTTGTCTATTATGCTCCGTTTTGTTCACATGTTCGGCTATTCTCTTTTGTCTTTCCTTTACTCAACTTAGTTTATCTTACTTCACGTTTAATGGCTTCTTTGCCGTTTTCTCCTACACATTATTTTCTTCCTTAATATCGCCCTCCTTTACCAAGGCGGAGCGATATGTTTTTGCTCGCCTTCGTGTGTGTGTGTGTGTGTGTGTGTGTGTGTGTGTGTGTGTGTGTGTGTGTGTGTGTGTGTGTGTGTGTGTTATATTTCATGAACGGCTTGAGCTATCAACATAATACCTTCAGGATATCAAGATATAGCCAAACTCTTGGACGAGTTCGAAAAGGGGCAGTCGGGATAAAGGTCGTCACCAAAATGGCTGCCAAAGGTTAACTAGCTTATATCGCCCACCTTTAGGACCATTATATACTGTATCACGAACGGCTGGAGCTATCAACCTTCAGGGTATCAAGATATGGACAAAATCTTCCGTCCCCCTCCCCCAGGGAGGAAAGCTTCCATCCGGACCCCTGGGGGGCCCCGCCCCCCGGCAGTCCCTCGGGGGCCCGTCGCTCTCCGGCCTCCTCCTGGGGGAGGCCCCACAACCCCACGCCCCTCCCGGTGGGCACGCAGGGACAGTAGAAAGAGCACAGCCAAGAAAACCCCCTCGAGCTGACAACACAACACACAAACTTTGCGACATTTAGGCTACCTAGATAAATTAATTTCAGCGGTTGGGGAGTAAGTTTGCAAAGACGAAAGCTCTCATCCACATCCGAACCCCGCCAGCAATCAGCCATACCAGAAAAAAGCTCGACGCATTATCTACTGTGTCTTCATCTCTCTGTAAAAAAAAAAAAAAAAAAAAAAAAAAAACACAGGGACAGGCGCAAGTAAGTCGCCTGCATGTTCACCCTGTCCTTCTCCGTCAGCGGTCATTATTACATTTCATGCTTTCTTCATCTATAAATCTCTCATCTCCTTCCCTTGACTTCATCGTCAGATTCCCTGTTCCCCATTCTTCTTCCAACTTTCTCACATACCATGGAGAGGAAAAATACCACAAGGAACTAAGGGAACAGCACCAGCAGTGGTGATGGCAGTAGTAGTAGTAGTAGTAGTGGTAATGGTGGCGGTAGTGGTAGTAGTAGTAGCAACAGCAGCAGTCGCAGCAGCTTTATATAGAAGTAGTAGTAGCAGTTGTTACTGTTGTTGAGTAATCCTAGTTTGTCGAGCCTAGCAGACCCTTCAACCGCAGGCAGCAACCGCCCCTGCAGTGCCCTTCAGTGGAGTGAATCAATGTTCTTTATGGTGGACAGCGCCTCGCCACAACAAGGCGCGTGGAAGAGTGAGGAAGTTTGGTTTCTGGATGGATGCCACATTTACATCTCTCCTTCCAATTATCAGGGGCACCATACGGGTAGTAGGCTCCACATCAATCCGTTATTTGGTTATATGATTACCACCCACCTTTGTTAATGGTTTCTTGGTTACAGGATATCATTAAGCCTGTCACTCAATGTAGAGCCACCTGAAATGGAAAGAAAGGTTATAAAAAAGTGACAGGGAGGATGGGAGAAATGTAAAGATAGGAGGGCAGACACAGAAAAAGAATGAATGGGGATGGAATAAATCGGTATTATTACATCGTGAATGGAAGATGGTCGCCACCATCTACCACTCAGCATCAGCAGCACCAGCACCAGCAGCAGTAGTAGTAGTAGTAGCAGCAGTAGTAATAGTAGTAGTAGTTGTTGTAGTAGTTAGAAGTTAGTAGGAAATTGTAGCAGTAGTTGTAGTAGTACTAGTAGTGGCAGGAAAAGGAGTAGGAGGAGGAGGAGGAGGTTGTTGGTGTTGTCGCCCCTAGTTCATATGACACGTGAAACCATGGGTCTGCTGGCTAAATTTCTCTCCTCCTGCAGTTCACCATCTTTCGATTGGTAGATAGGGAGGGAACTGAGGGACGTTAGTATTACCTGGCAATGAAGCCGCCCCGCTATATCAATGTCACCAGACGATGGCTTCCCTCTCCAGCACCAAAGGAACGGTAAAAAGTACATTCAATTCTATTCTAGGGTGAATATTTTTGGTAGTATTTTCCTGGTGGTACCATGGTGGCAGATGTTTGTTTTTCGGCATTAGAGAAAATCATGATGAAAAAAGGATTAAGTGACTGTTATATACAACCACTCCACTTCATAAACTGTTGCCTAATTTGAATTAACTCAGATCATTGAGAAAAAATGGCGCCTTCAGGCTGCAGAGGTTAGCGATAATGATGTGATAACGGGATCACTACTAAGTCATACCAAATAGAGTTTTTATGATTTCTGAGAAAAAGAAATCATGATATTAAATTTTATGTTAGAAATCGAGTAATAAATGTGAGGATAAGAAACTGGTGAGTGAGAAGCCTTGTGTTAAAGTGAGAACGATTTACTCCACTCAGTTTCACGTCCAGGCCAGAATCTCTCTCATTTTGTGTCATCCCTCCCCAAGCCTACTCATTAACTACCCTTTCATGTTCACTCTCCATGTTTCTATTTATCAGCTGTTCCTCATTTTATTATCTTTTTCTTCATTTTACATTGTTTCCTCTCTTCTATAGCCTTTATTGTCTCCCCTTTATTCTAGCTTTCCCTCAATTTTACTCTTATTATAATCATTGCCTCATTCAGTCCCCCAAACCTCTCTCTCTCTCTCTCTCTCTCTCTCTCTCTCTCTCTCTAACACATCTTCCTTCTTCCCTCGCCTCAGCTCTAGCTTTATCTAATTGCTTCTCATTCCTTCTTCGTCTCCGTTTGCTTCCCCAGCCACTTATCTCTCCTAATAATCTCATTGTCTTTCCCTCCTCTGTCTGCACTTTCTTAATTGTCTTTACTCTCTGTTCTGTACCTATGCTCTCACTCATCTCATTACATCTCTTATTCATAATTTTCTCTACTTTGTTTATCATGCCTCGTTTTCCTCACACGTTTGGCTATATTCTTCAGTCCTTCCCTCTTTCTTTCTTCAGAGTATCTTACTTCACGTCTCATGGCTTCTTTCTCGTTTTCTCCTTCACATTTCTTTCTTCCTTACTTCATATCTGTTTTTCTATATATAGTGCTTCTCTCCTACTTAATCATCTGTTTGTCTATCTGTCTATCTGTCAGTCTTTCTGTCTGTCTGTCTGTCTGTCTATCTGTCTGTCTGTCTGTCTGTCTGTCTATCTGTCTGTCTGCCTGTCTGTCTCTGTCTCTGTCTGTCTGTCTGTCTCTCTCTCTCTCTCTCACACACACACACACACACACACACACACACACACACACACACACACACACACACACACACACACACACACACACACACATTCACCCTTACACACACACACACACACACACACACACACACACACACACACACACACATAGACACACACACACACACACACACACACACACACACGCACACACACACACACACACACACACACACACACACACACACACACACACACACACACACACACACACTAACCCACACATATATGAAAAGATAGGACAAATATGCCATTTCCAGTGGAGTCCTGTTTGGTAGAAATGGTTTGTTGTTGTCATTGTTGATTAAGTCACATCCAGTTGAGTCTCAGTTGGTAGGTGCAACAGGTCATTGTAACTGTGAGGAATAGTTTGTTGTTGTTAGGATCGATTGAGTAGCATCCAGTTGAGTCTAAATTGGTAGGTATAATTGTTTTTTGTTGTAGTCGGTCTTAATCTGCTACAGAGCCAGGGGGGATCCCGTGAGCACTCTCTGCCCGTCGACGGCCCTGGGATACTATTGTATCCTTAGCAGAATCAGATATTTCTCTTGTAAGACTATTTATTTCTCCTTTCAGGCGTTTGAAGGAGTTACAATGATCGTGATACGTTTTCTTTAATGTCTTACGTAACTCTGTTTTGAAAAATCCTTGACTGAGGAATTTTCTTGTGATCTAATGGAATCTTGAAGTAAAGTATTCCAAATTTGTACTTGCCTTTGTGACCCGTAGCAATTAAGACATATATACACCATACGCTGGAACTCTAGGTATGTTTCCCGACAAATTTCGGTATTATACAATTTCAACACACACACACACACACACACACACACACACACACACACACACACACACACACACACACACACACACCGCTCGCTGGTGCAGTGGTAACGTTCCCGCTTACCAACTGGTGGACGGGAGTTCGCGCCTCGTTCAGGTTGCGAAAAGTTTCGCTGACGAAGTGGGTGGTTACTGTCCTCCTTGAGCAAGGAGACGGGTGTGTGCGTGTGTGAAGGTCACAGCCTTGCCCTTAGATCGGACTATATGAGCTCTCAGCTCCCTTCCGGGAGGGTAAAAGCTGACCATCACGACCATCAAGTGATCCTGACCGACCCGGTGAATTACACACACACACACACACACACACACACACACACACACACACACACACACACACACACACACACACACACATTCACACACTTACTCACACGCACACTCATACACACACACACACACACACACACACACACACACACACACACACACACACACACACACACACACACACACACACACACACACACACAAACACACACACTGACATTCTCAAATCGCACAAGCATCCTCAAAATGCAACCCATTCAAACTTAGTCCATAACCATGAACTATTTTATCCACCACAAATGACGGCCATTTTTTAGGGCTGTGTGGTGAAAGACAGCTGAGTTTCCATTCGAACTTAAACCTTTTGGATGGTGGAGTCTATTTAGTAACTGTTTTCTACCTCCTGATGATTTTTCCCAGCTTTTTAATGGCAAGAAGTTTAATAGTTCATTGCTTTTAAAAGGTTTTATCGTATTCTTGCATATTGAAAAATCTTGGCTAAATAAAATCATGTGACAGTATAAAGAGGACAGCTAAGAACCGGCCTCGCTCTGACCAGACAACACAAAGCTTGCGACACTTAGGTAGCCTAGGATATATTTTTCAGCAGTTGAGGGTAAGTTAGCACAGAAGAAAGCTCTCTTCGACCTCCTAACCCCGCCAACAATCAGCCATTCCTGAAAAAGCTCGACTCAGTATCTACTGTGTCTTCACCTATCTTTGTAAAAAAAGTAAATAAATAAATAAAAACAATCCCAGAGGGGGTGGACACAAATAAGTCGCCTGCATATCACCCTGTCCTTCACCATCAGAGGCCATCATTACAGTTCATGCTTCCCTCATCTATAAATCTCTCAACCCCTTTTCTTGACCTCATCGTCAGACTCCCTGTCCCCCATTTCCCTTCCAACTTTCCAAGATACCTTGGAGAACAAAAATACCACAAGAAACTAAGGAAACAGCAGCAGCAGTGGTAGCAGTAGAAATAGCAGTAGTAGTGGTAGTGGTAATGGTGGCGGTGGTAGTAGTAGTACTAGTAGTAGTAGTAGTAATAGTAGTAGTATATAGTAATAGTAGTAGTAGCAGTTGTTACAGATGTTCAGTAACCCCAGTCTGTTGGGCGTAGCAGACCTATCAACCGCACGCAAGCAACTGCCCCTGCAGTGCCCTTCCGTGCAGTGAATCAGTGCTCCTTTGTGGTGGACAGTGCCTTGCCACAGCAAGATGCGGGGAGGAGTGAAGAAGTTTGGTTCCTGGAAGGACGCCACATTTACATCTCTCCTTCCAATTACCAGGGGCACCATACGGGTAGTAGGCTCCACATCAGTCCGTTATTTGGTTATATAATTACCACCCACCTTTGTAAATGGTGTCTTGGGTTACAGGGTATCATTACGCCTGTCACTCAACGCAGAGCCACCTGAAATGGAAAGAAGGGTTATAAAACGTGACAGGAAGAATGGGAGAAATGTAAAGATAGGAGGGCAGACACAGAAAAAGAATGAAAGAAGAAAAAGAAGTTGGTATCAATACATCAAGTGAGGGGAAGATGGTCACCACCATCTACCACTAAGCATCAGCAGCACCAGCACCAGCACCAGCAAGCAGCAGTACTAGTAGTAGTAGTAGTAATACTGATAGTAGCTGTAGTAATAGTACTGTAGAAGTTGTAGTAGTTAGACGTTAATAGAAAGCTTCGGCAGTAGTAGTAGTAGCAGTAGTAGTAGCAGTGTAGTGGGAGGAGGAGAAGTTTTTTTTTTTTTTTTTTTTTTTTTTTTGGCCCCAAGTTCATATAATAAGTGAACCCACGGGTCTGCAGGGTAAGTTGCTCTCCTCCTGCAGATCACCATCCTTCATTTGGCAGGTAGGGAGGGAATTGAGGGACATTAGTGTAGCCGCGCAATGAAGCCGCCCAGTTATATCAATGTCACCAGACGACGGCGTCCCTCTCCAGCACCAAGGGAACAGTAAAAAGAACGATTAATTTCTTCCATGAGATGGAAATTTTGGTAATAATTTCTTGCTGGTACCATGGTGGCAGATGATTTTCTTCCACATTAAAGAAAATCATGATAAGATAGGATTAATTGACTATTGTATACAACCACTCCACTTCGTAAACTGTTGCCTGATTTGAATTAACCCATAATAGTGAGGAAGAAAATGGCTCCTTCAGGCTGCAGATGTTAACGTTGAAAAAACTAATGATGCGACAACGGAATCACTGCTGATTCATACCTTACTGTATAGTTTTCTTGATTTCTGGGAAAATGTAATCTTGATATTAAATTTTATATTCGAAATCAATTCACAATTGTAAGAATAAGAAATTGATGAGTGAGAGGCCTTGCGTTTAACTAACAGCGAAATACTACACTAAGTTTCACGCCCAGGCTAGAATCTCTCTCATTTTAAGTCATCCCTCCCCAAGCCTATACTGAGTCACTACTCTTTCAAGTTCACCCTCCATGCGTCCATGTATCATCGTTCCTCCTTTTACCATCTCTCTATTCATTTTATATTGAGAATTTCCTCTCTTCTAGTTCCTTTACTGTTTCCCCTTCTCTCTAGTTTTCCCTCTATTTTGCTGTATAATCATTGCCTTATTCAGTCCACCAACCCCCCCCCCCCTCTCTCTCTCTCATCCCCCAGCGGAAAGGCGATTAACTGCTCACTCTGTCATCTGTCAGTCTGTTTATCTGCCCGTCAGTCGGATTACGGAAAGACTAATGGGATGATGATGATGACAATTATTATGGGTAAGTTTCCCCAGAACCAACGACGTGTATTAAATACCTGGTGAACATGGACAAAGATACAAGAGTTAGTTTGTGACTTTAATAAATAACAGGGTTCAGGGTGCTTCAAGTCAGTCTAGGAGATGGAGAGATCGGCTTCAGGAATTGTTTATGGGGTTGACCTATATGCATGAAAGAATTGTATCAGCGAACTTGCACACAGCTATGGTGGGTGAGCAGCTCTGTTGTACCTTGAAACCGTGTTTTACGGATTCTATGAGGCAAAGGATGTGTAGAGACAAGAAGATCTATTTCTGTGACTGGAAAAATTACTCGCCTTCACTCATTTCTTCATCCACAAGGACACATGTGTAAGGGGACTCTCAAATGCAAATTTAAAAGCTCAGTGGAAGTCGGTGTTAGATTGTCGGTATCCGCGACTGAGAGTCTGATAATGACATCAAAGGAATCTCAGAACGGTGAGACCATGTATACCCCATTCGATAAAGCGAGTCACGAGGAGCCCAGAAACAGTCTGAAGGATGCTGTTGATTGGCTGATACAGTCGGTACTACATGCGCGATGAGTGTTCGACCCGTAGTTCATAGTCACACTGAATGCTCTCCTACCACTCTCCCGTCAACCCTACCACCCCATTTTTACCCTGTTGTGCTGGCCAGTTACGGGCGTCAATGTATTCGTCCCAAATGACTGAGTTAAGTGAATACCCTTTAAGAACTCATAACAAGGAATAATAATATTTTTTTTAATATTTGGCCTCGAGATGAATCCAACCCAGGTCACGAGGACTGAGAGATCTACATGTTACTTACCCGATTACCGAAGGTTCTTTGCCAATCTTAATTACCATAAGCACATTGATAATTGCGGCGGAAATCTGAATTTTCCGGAGCACCACTCAACTTATTATTTAATTAGCCAACATTCTCTCTCTCTCTCTCTCTCACACACACACACACACACACACACACACACACACACACACACACACACACACACACACACACACACACACACACAACACACAACACACACACACACACACACACAGCCTTCGTCTTCCGTCGCCTAAGATCTCAGTTTATGTAACTACATCTCATTCCTTTGTCCTTTCCCCTTCCTGCCTCATCCACTCATCTTTCCTTATTGCCTCATTATGGTTCCCTCCTTTGTATCCTCTCTCTTAATAGCCTTTTCTCTCCATGCCATTTCTCGGTTCTTGTTCTCCTCTTTACATCTTTACTCAATCCTCTTCTCCAGTTCGTTTCTCTTGCTTCTCGGTCTCTTCATATAATATTTTCCTTATATTTTTTATTCTCTTCCTTCTACTCCACTTCAGATCTCTTACGTGACATATTGTGATTTCTCTGTCATTTCTTTCCTTCATTCTCATACCTCTATTCTCCTTCTCTAGACAGTATGTGCATTCTCTCCCATACTCAGTGATTTTCTGTGACACACACACACACATACACACACACACACAATATATATATATATATATATATATATATATATATATATATATATGTATGTATGTATGTATATATATATATATATATATGTATGTATGTATGTATATATATATATATATATATGTATGTATGTATGTATATATATATATATATATATATATATATATATATATATATATATATATATATATATATATATATATATATATATATATATGTGTGTGTGTGTGTGTGCCCAACTCTGGGCAAAATCTTCGGGTCCAATCCCCAGGGCATATCCCCAAGGCCTGGTATATAATCTCCTTATATCTCTGCATGTCACCACTTCGGTACTAACATCCACCGTCCATATTGGATACATGCTAAGGCTGTCTCATTCAGGACTAATGTATTGGTATTAGCGGGGGATGTTTTAACGACATGTCGGCGGGTCTTCTGGTATATCAGTAAAGTCTGCTTTTCATGAATTTCAAATCCATAAAACGTTTTTTATGAAATTCAGATCCATAAAATGTTCCCTGCCTCAGCAGGGATTTGAATCGGGGTCCGTAAGGACTGCATGCCACCTCTGTCGATTGAGCCACCGCCTCCCCCCATACTATATATATGTCACATATATAATATCTACTTATCTATCTATCTATATATCTGTATAAAGCCAATCTCCTTATCCCTGTAAGAGGTGGCCACAAACAAATCGTCTTCATGTCGCCCTATTCCTCGCCAATTCGATGCCCTCCAGCCAGCTTATACCCCCCTGTCTCACGTACCAATATGCACATCTCCACTCCATCGCTCCATCTCATCCATCTCCCCCTCCCTTTCCCCCCCCCTCCACCTCACTCACATACACTCTCCTTGTTAGTGTCTCGCTCTCCATCCTTTCCACATTGCCAAACCACCTCATTTTATTTCTTCTTACACTTTCTGTCACATCGACATCCAAAGCACAATGCTCCTTCACTTTCTCATTTTTCAGTCTGTCTCTCCATGTAACTCTACATGCTTCTCTCAAATGACTCATTTCCATTGTTCTCACTCTTAACTTGTGTCCCTCCAACAAGGTCCAAGCTTCACTTCCATAAGTTGGAGTTCATATCACAGCATTATCTTGCTGCAACTTTTTTACTTCTATGCGAGCTTCCCTGCTTCATATCACTGCTTTCAAAGAACCAGCAGCCTTTCTTCCCTGTTGTACCCATTGAAGCGCATCATCCTCCAAACTTCCACCCTTTCTTATCACATTTCCCTAAGTACATAAATGCACTCACATTTTCCATTTCCTCCTCATCCAGTCCCGCTGTGCATTCAGTGACTTCAGTTCTCTCGAAGTCCACAATTTTACTCTTTCCAACACTCACTTTAAGATACCTTTAGATTTATTTTCTCACACACTCTCCCAAACTCGTCCATCCAGCCTTGCGGTTCCCTTCTTCTTCATTTAACAATACAGTATCATCTGCAAACAAAAGAACAGGAAATTTCCAAACACTGCCCTCTCTCATTAGGGTCTTTCCAACATCCACTGCCCTAAAATGTATCTCTTTCATAACCCCATCCATATATAGATTGAACAACCATGGAGACACAACATATCCCTGTTCCAATCCAACATTCAGACAGGAAAATTCATCCAGTTTACCATCCACACGTCCTGCAGCCTTAACACCCTCACACACACTCCTCACGGCATTCAACAGCTTCCCATTTACTCCATATATTCTAAGTATTTTCCATATTCCTTGTCTCTCCACTCTGTCATTAATGCTTTCTCCAAGTGTACAGAGTCCACAGACAACTACTTTCCCTTCTTTAGAAACTTTTTCATTGATGAGTTTAGCATGAATATCTGATCAACACAACCTCTTCCCTTCTTAAAACTTCCCTGTTCTTCTCCAACTACTGTAATTCCTCTGTTATCTTCATAACTCTGCCAACAAGTACCCTACCATAGACTTTTCCTATTACACTTAGAAGACAAATGCACGAATGATTACCACACACTTCTTTTTACCATTCTCCTGTGTACAAGGGAATACTTATACCTGACTTCAAATCCTCAGGGACTCAACCTTCCTCCCAGCCAATCTGCACATCATCCATATCCATTCTAGAATATCTCTCCTCTGTGCTTCAGCACTTTACCAAACACTTCATCATTATTCCCTGGGCTTTCTCAATTTGACCTTCTTCATTGCTTCCACTGCTTCCCTCCTACTGATCTCTTCCTCCCTCTGCATTTTCCTCCTCCTCGCAGCGATTTCCCGGTTACTTATACTCACATTCCTTTCATTCTTTATGTTTAACAAATCCTTAAAGTGTTCTCTTCTTCTAACTTTTTCTCCCTTCTCCACTATCATTCTACCAATTTTATCTTTTGCTTCCCTTCTACCTTTTTTATCATCCTGTCGAACCCTCTTTACCTCCTTCCAGAACATTTTCTTTCATTCCCTCCATCTTAAAATCAAATTCCTTTCATATTCCTCATCCATTCTTTTCTTACTCTCGCGTAGTAGCCTTTCCACCTCTCTCTTCCCCTGTTCATATAACTCTCTAATCCATCTCTCAACTTCCTCCATCCTTCTCATTCACTCACTGCATGCTTCCTTCTTTTGCACAGCTTGTCTCACCTCTTCATTCCACCCCTTTCGTCTTCTCTTCACCACACACACTTCCTCACATGCTGCACAGATTTCTTTTGTCAGTATCTTGCTCACACGTTCCATCTCCCCCCATCTGCTCCAAATCATATTTACCCAATCGGCCCTCCACTTCTCTCTCATATTTTGACTTTTTCCAATCCTCTTGCAACTTTCCTACCCTCTTTGTGAGGGCTACTTCCTCCTGCCCCTCTCTCCTTCTATTCATCCATCACATTGGTAACTTGACTTTAACCACCATGAAGTTTTGGTTGGAAAGTCCACTTCCCAAAAACCTGTATGCCCTCGAGTTCATTACATACCTTCTCATTCTCTCATCGACACACACACATAATTAATCATTGCCTTCCATTCAATCAGCTCACCACCCACCGTTTTCATCAGTCGTCATGCATACCTGTGGATCATTTTGCGTCTAAAGAGAGTATTGGATGTCACCAATCTCCTCCCCACACAAATATCCGCTACAGCACTATCATTCTCATCCACTTCTCCAGGCACACCCCACTCGCCAACTACTTCATCCACCTTCACATTCTCTACATTTCCATTCATATCTCCAATCAAAAACACACTCTGACTCCTCTGTAACTTTTCCATGTACGTTTCCACATTTGCCCAAAACTTCTTTCACTCCATTCACATGGCCTTCAGTTGGCGCAAATAGAAACGAACACCCACACCTGTACTCCTACTGGATCTTACCCACACAATCCTTGAACCAACTTTTTTTTTTTTTTTTTTTTTGTCCGACTCTGGGCAAAGGCTTCAGGGCCTATTTCTCGGGGGCAGTTCCCTATCCCAAGGCCCAGAAGTCCTCCTACACCTCCACATGTCACCACTTCGGCGCTAACACCCACCGTCCATATTGAATACATGCTAGGGCTGTCTCATACAGGACTGGTGTATTGGTATCAGCGGGGGTACTTTTACGACATGTCGGCGGGTCTTCTGGTAGATCAGGAAAGTCTGCTTTTATGAAATTCAAATCCTTAAACTGTTCCCTGCCCCAGTCAGGATTCGAACCTGGGTCCACTGGAACTGCAAGCCGCCACTCTACCGATTCAGCCACCGCCTCCCCCAGCTGACCCATACTCTGTTATATTCTGCTTCCATCTCTTGCACACAACAATACAAATACCCTCCTTTGCTCTGTCATTCACACCTACTCCTGCACATATACCCAATCCATACCCGCACTCTCTTACACTTTCACCTGACCATTTAATCTCAGTCAATGCACATATGTCAACTTGTGCATCCTCAAACACCAGCGGAATCTCTCTCTCTTTCACCTCATCAATCACACCACTCACATTCCACGTTGAAATCCACACCATCTCCTTTGCAGCTATGGTCCATGGTCGTCACTTGTTGGTCAGTCCTGGTCTGAGGCATTTGGTCTTTCTATTTAGTTGTTTTCTGGAGAAAGGCACTAACCCTCTGCCAACCCACTTGTTCATAGGTAGGGAATATGTATTAGTTAGTTATAAGGCTACTACTCAGAGCATTAAATGATTTCCTGGCTTACAGGAAATCCTTTGGCTTGTCACTCAGTGCAGAGTCACCCTGCAGTAGAGAATCACTGCATGAGTGAGTGGATGATGGGTGCCCACACTGACCAGAGAGAGAGAGAGAGAGAGAGAGAGAGAGAGAGAGAGAGAGAGAGGAGAAAAGTAGAAGCAGCCAAAGGACAGGGGCCTGCAAACTGCTCCCTGGAAGAAAAAAAAAAGAAGAAGAGATAACAGAGGCCAAATTAAGATCCATTAATTTCGAGATGCTTGGACACGCTGCATATGAAAGACTGGCGATCTGTAAATAAATATATATATATATATATATCTATATCTATATCTATATATATATATATATATATATATATATATATATATATATATATATATATATATATATATATATATATATATATATATTGTTACGGAACAGAGAAAGATAATGTACACTTTAAGTGAGAATACTAAAAATCACTACTGTCCCGTAAAGTTCCAGGTTCAAAACAAAGAGTTAGGTAAAATTACAAGTCAAAGTTTAATGCTCAAACTAACAATAAAACATTCAGGACTCATAAGGATAATGTAATGGCAAAAACAGGTTAAATATATGGTTAACTGCAATAGCCTCTATTAACACGAAATTAGCAAGAGTAAATTTTATCTAAGTCAGCCCTGATAAAATGAGATACCAGATAATACTCAGTGAATGCCAGATAAATAATTACAGATACAAACTATTATCAAAAATGACTGACATAAAGAACCCCACACGAATTACAAAAACTTCACTAGGCCTACAAATTAAACTTATGCTATACAGTACAAGAAAAAATGCAACAACAGTTATACTCTAATTACACACAGCTGCTAGATGGTTGGAGACTTCTTGAGCACTCACAATAATAATATCTGTACAGGGGAGGACAGAGATGTGAACAAAATGAGGAGCAGATCTAAGTGGCAATGACGCAGAGATTAAGCTCATTATATAGGGGCCAGCAGAGCCTGATACAACTTGTAAGAGGGACGCGCAAATGAAGCCATGGGGACAGAGAGCTGAAAATCCCGCACTGAAACAACAGAAATGACGACTTACTCTACTATAACGGTAGAAGGGGGGGACTGAGGCAGAACACGCTCGTGATCAAACATGCAGCAACTGTGCGTTAAAAATTACACAAAGGATGATGAAATCATAGGCTATGTAACACCTCCCCACAAAGAAAAAGAAATTTACAAAGGAAATTTCTTATTACTCTAAAACAATCTGTACATGGCATTACAGAACATGCAAATGTCTTTCCTAATGTTACAAAACATGAGATCTCCCTAGCACGTTCAGTCATAGGTACTTGCCAGTATCCCTTTAACAAATCAAACTTACTTATGTACCTAGCCTTTCCGATCTTGTCTATGCAATCTTCCACGCGAGGGAGAGGGTAAGTGTCTGTTTTGGTTATCTGATTAACACGTCTGTAGTCAATGCAAAGCCTCTGTGACCCACCTGGCTTAGGGACTAGAGTGACAGGAGAACTCCACTCGCTCTGACAGGGCTCAATCATCTTGTGGTCCAACAGGTAGCCAAGCTCCTTCTGGATGAGAGGAACTTTCACTGGGTTCACACGGTAAGGAGGCAATTTAATTGGCTTTGCGTCTCCAACATCGACATCATGCATCAACACAGTGGTTCTTCCTGGAGTGGCACGGAACACTTGCGGGTACTCCTGCAGTAATGCCGAAAACTCCTGCCTTTCCTTGGGAGGTAGATGAGAAAGCTTAGTCTGGAGATCATTCATGATATCAGGATTCTTCCCCAAACTATCACTCAGGCTCATACTGCATGGGAGAGCTTCACTTGCAGACTCGGGTGGAACAGCTACAGTGCAGACTGGATTATTTTCGTCCCGCCTGTGATATAACTTTAGCATGTTGATGTGACATAGTTGCTTGCTCTTTCTACGATCTGGTGTGGCGATGACATAGTTGACATCACTGAGTTTCTTCTCCACGAAATAAGGGCCACTAAACTTGGCTTGAAGAGGTTGCCCATGAACTGGTAGCAGAATCAAAACCTGATCTCCTGGCTGAAAGTGGCGTAACCTGGACTTCTTATCATACCAAGTCTTCATCTTCTCCTGAGCAGCTCCTAAATTCTCTCTCGCCAGCTGTAAAGCAGTGGACAGCCGTTCTTTGAACTTCATCACATACTCCAGCAGGTTGACGTCATCTTCCTCCGACAGCCAGCATTCCTTGAGTAACTTAAGGGGTCCTCTTACTTCATGGCCAAACAGTAGTTCAAAAGGTGAGAAGCCCAGTGATTCATTTGGAGATTCTCTTGCAGCAAACACAACGAATGGAAGACCTTTATCCCAGTCTTTCTGATGTTCCAAACAGTATTTCTTGAGCATCGATTTGAGTGTTTGATGATATCTCTCCAACGCTCCTTGGGTCTGGGGATGGTAAGCTGAAGACGTGATCTGGGAGATGCCCAACTCTTTCAGAGACTGCTTGAAAACACTTGACATGAAATTACTTCCCCAGTCGGACTGTACCTCCTTGGGCAGACCAAACTTTGTGAAGAACCCTAGCATTTCCTTAACCACGTTCTTTGCTGAGATGTTTCTAAGTGGAATGGCTTCAGGATAACGAGTAGCCATATCAATCAGGGTCAACACATAAGAAAATCCTGAAGAAGTCTTAGGAAGAGGGCCCACAATATCCACCAACACACGGGTGAAAGGCGCCTCAAAAGGAGGAATGGGAACTAGAGGTGCAACCTTTTCAGTCTGATTACACTTCCCCACAACTTGACAGGTGTGACAAGACTTACAATACCAGGAAACATCCCTGAAGATACCTGGCCAGTAGAAGTGTTTCAAAATGCGTGCCACAGTCTTCCTCACTCCAAGGTGTCCTGCCAAACTGGAATCATGAGCCACTCGAATGATATCCTGCCTACAAACACGAGGGATGACAACTTGATGTACAACTTCCCACTCACAGTCGGCTGATGCTGTTGGGGGTCTCCACTTCCTCATAAGTACTCCTGACTTTACATAATAACAAGTAGAAGCACCGGCTGACTCTTCTTCACTGTAAGCAGAGTTAGCTAGACCTTTCAACTCAGGGTCAGCAACCTGCAACTCAACCAACTCTTGACGAGACAAATTATCAACACTACGGGGTACTGCCTCATCTGGTGAGTGGTCCAAATTAGCAAGAAAAGTGTCAGCTAGGATAACATCATCATCATCATTATCCTCTAAATCACCAGTAACTTTAGACTTAGCCCGAGTGACAGCACATGCAGGGAACACATCAGGGACATCACAATCCTGGGACGCAGCCACTGGCTCACTAGACAACTGAGGAGCTGGACACACTTGACTTCCACCAATATCATTTCCAAGTAAGAAAGTTACACCTGACATTGGGAGTGTCTCAACCAACCCAACCATAACAGAACCATTAACAAAACCAGACTCTAAATTCACTCTGCACAGAGGAACAGAGAAGTAATTATTCCCTACACCTTGTAAGATTACAGTTTCATCAGAGGAATTAACATTAGAGCCTAGAACACTGGTCAGCATAAGGGATTGGCAAGCACCTGTATCACGATATATTTTAACTGATTTCCTGTCATTACTGTCCAGAGGACTGACAAAACCATCAGACAGGAAATTAGCACATGAACTCTTGAGAGTGTCACCCACGTTACTGCTCAAAAGAGGAGCTCCATCATGAGAATTTAAGTTACCCCTCAAAGCAGGTTCAGTTAACTCAGTTAAAGAATTCTGGGAACTTTCAAGAGTGGACACTAGACCAATTGACTGAATATTTAAAGACTCCTTTTTGTTCACATCATGCTGTCTCCTGAAACATCTCTCCGTAGTATGACCAAGCTTACTACAATAAGTACATTTACTTTTCTGAAATCTAGAGGTGAAGCTGGTATTTACTTCCTGAGAAACATCATCTTTATTCTCTTTCCTGTTACCTGTACTCTGAGTAGAGGCAACATACTTACTCTCAGCTTTCCCTTTTTCTCTAGAATATCTCTTGTGAGTGAGAACATACTCATCAGCTAAAACTGCAGCATCAGACAAATTATCTATTCTTTTCTCATCAAGATATAGGCTTACATCTTTATAAATACACCTTTTGAAGTCCTCCAGCAAAATCATCTGCTTAAATTTGTCAAAATCAGAATCCACATTCTTAGAATTTAACCACTGCTCTAACAGATCTTCTTTGATTTTTGCATACTCAACATGGGATTGCTTATCTTGCTTGTAAGTTGTCCTAAATTTTACTCTATAGGCTTCAGGAACAAGCTCATAGGCCTTAAGAATCAAGCTCTTAACTACATCATAATTATCAGACTGATCCTGAGGCAAAGATGCATAAGTTACTTGAGCTTTACCGGTGAGAACAGTTTGAAGGAGTACTGGCCAATACTCCTTAGGCCAATTAAAACCTGTAGCTACCCTCTCAAACAACTGAAAATACTTTGTTAAATCAGATTCATTAAAAGGAGGGACAAGTTTAACATTTTTAGCCACATCAAAATCATCAGAGCTAGATGATCCAGTTCCACCTTGTTTCATGCGATACTCATGGTCTGCCTGAATCCTGGCAAGTTCAATTTGTGCCTGAGCCTGTACCTGTGCCTCTTCAATACGAGCATTTGCTTCCTTAACACGAGACTCCGCCTCCTTAGCCTTAGCCTCCTGCAGAGCTAGCTGTAACTTAGCTAATTCAATCTGCGTTTGCTCATTTGGAGGAGTTACATTAAACAAGCTTTTATTAATCATGCCAACAATTTGATCTTTAGAATGATGAGAGTGAACTGCAATTCCCAATTGTTGAGCAACAAGCTTAAGTTCATTCTTTGTTCTGTTTTCTATATCACACACTGTTTGCACATTTGACAAAAATCTTTGGCTTCATCAAGTGTAGAAATAGTAGCCATCATGAATATATCACAGTCACAAAATATCAAACAATATCCTTATGATAATATCCTGAATATCCTGATATGAGGTCGCCAAATTTATGTTACGGAACAGAGAAAGATAATGTACACTTTAAGTGAGAATACTAAAAATCACTACTGTCCCGTAAAGTTCCAGGTTCAAAACAAAGAGTTAGGTAAAATTACAAGTCAAAGTTTAATGCTCAAACTAACAATAAAACATTCAGGACTCATAAGGATAATGTAATGGCAAAAACAGGTTAAATATATGGTTAACTGCAATAGCCTCTATTAACACGAAATTAGCAAGAGTAAATTTTATCTAAGTCAGCCCTGATAAAATGAGATACCAGATAATACTCAGTGAATGCCAGATAAATAATTACAGATACAAACTATTATCAAAAATGACTGACATAAAGAACCCCACACGAATTACAAAAACTTCACTAGGCCTACAAATTAAACTTATGCTATACAGTACAAGAAAAAATGCAACAACAGTTATACTCTAATTACACACAGCTGCTAGATGGTTGGAGACTTCTTGAGCACTCACAATAATAATATCTGTACAGGGGAGGACAGAGATGTGAACAAAATGAGGAGCAGATCTAAGTGGCAATGATGCAGAGATTAAGCTCATTATATAGGGGCCAGCAGAGCCTGATACAACTTGTAAGAGGGACGCGCAAATGAAGCCATGGGGACAGAGAGCTGAAAATCCCGCACTGAAACAACAGAAATGACGACTTACTCTACTATAACGGTAGAAGGGGGGGACTGAGGCAGAACACGCTCGTGATCAAACATGCAGCAACTGTGCGTTAAAAATTACACAAAGGATGATGAAATCATAGGCTATGTAACAATATATATATATATATATATATAAATATAAATATATATATATATATATATATATATATATATATACACACACACAAATGCATCGTCATCCGTTGTGTCCACTGCAGGACCGGTCCATCCCGACAGAAGTGAGGACAATGCAGTCTATGCATCTCTAGCAAGTGTCTCAGGTTGTCTGGTAGAGATTGTATATAGGGTGAGAAGTGCTTGTGAGTGTGACTAATGTTGGAGTGGCTTTGGACGGATGTGGAGTCCGTGAACCAAATGTAATCGGTCCGCGCAAGCTGACTGGGTGCAAGCATACTTTATAATATGCGACACTGGTTCAACTGCAGCACCCCTTATGTTCGCCAAAGAAGTACGTGGCCGAGTGAACACTCCCAAAGTTTATTACCCTGACAGGGCGCAAAAGCTCGTTCTCCATCGTACGAAAACGCACACTCTACCAATGCACCACAGAGACTCCATATATATATATATATATATATATATATATATATATATATATATATATATATATATATATATATATATATTGTTTTTGCTATCTTTCTTTCCCTTGTACTTTGTCTGTACTAACCTTCTTCGTTATATTTCCTTTTAGTTAATTTGCTCTCTTCACTGTCTGGTTCCTGCGAGCCACTGGCGTTGGCTCCAGGGTAAAATATTTTTTTGCCTAAGAAATCTCAATGAACCCTGGTTATGAAGTAATGGCCCTCAGTTCCGTGCAGCCCTTAAATGGGCAGGGGGTGCTAAGAATCCCACGGTGTAGGAATAAGTTTATACATCCACAAAGAACCTTAAGAATAGGGAATTGGAATGTTCGAACTCTCAATCATGCTAGGGAAATGGAAGAACTTGTTTCAGTGTTCAAGGAATACAATATAGATATTTGTGCTCTTACAGAAACGAGGTTGCTTGGAGTTGAAAAAATGAATTTGGAAGATGGTATTACTTTGTTGGTTTCTGGTAGGAGTGATGGAAATCATTACCTAATTGTATGCTTAGAGTTGAGTTGAGATGTTGCAAGGCACTATGTGAGTTTGAGCCAATTAATGAGTGCTTGCTTTATTTTCGTTTAAAATCCGATCATGGTAATTTCAGTGATGGTAGGGTACGTTCCGACAGATAAGGCTGCTGATGAAATGAAGGATGACTTTCATTAGAAGCTGCAGGATGTAGTGAACAGAGTGGCAAGACATGCTGTGTTAGTTTGCATTGGTGATTTGAATGCGATTGTTGGTAGTAGTAGGGATGGCTTTGAATACTGTATTGGTAAGGAGGGTGTTGGTATAAGAAACGAAAATGGGGTGAGATTTGAAAGCGTTTATTTGGCAAATAACCTTACGATTGGTGGAACTAACTTTAAGCATAGAAAAATAAATAAAACTACTTGGAGTTCACCACATGGTAAATATTGTAACCAGATTTACCACACTCCAATTAGCAGAGGGCATAGGAGTTATTTGCAAGGAGGGGGACAGATACAGGTAGTGATAATCAACTTGCTGTGTCAAAGATTAATATAAAACTTAAGAGAAACATTAATGGCAATTGTACAGGAGGTACGTAATATGAATTTGATGAGCTGAGAAATGATGAGAACACGAAGGAAAAGTTTCGGTGGGAATGTAGAAACAGGTTTCTAGTCCTGCAGACTTTCATGGAATCTGAAGACAATGATATTAATCAAATCTGGACAGAGGTAAAAGAGGTTTTGCATGAGAGTGCTAAGGTTACTATTAAGAAAAAGGGAAAAACGAGAAGGAAAAATTGGATGTCAGATGAAACATGGAATGCAATTCAGAAATGGAAAGAGGCGAAGTTAAGAAGTGAAGAACAGCATGTTGATGGCCAGATAGTTGAAGTACTTTGAGCAAAGTACTGGAGTTTATATTCTGAAGTAAAAAGACTCATTAGACGTGATAAGAGGAGGCTATATGATGAAAAGGCAACAGAAAGAAATTAAGTTAAGTAAAAATGACGGTCAGAGCACAAGAGCAGCGTATCAGGCCATAAAGGAGATAACTGGGACTGAAAAGAGAAGGAAGGAAATACCTGTATGAGATAGAAATGGTAACTTGTTGACTAAAGATTTGGATATAAAAGGAAGGTGGAAAGAGCATTTTGAATCTGTTCTAAATAAACCAATCCCAGCTGAAGAAGACATTTTGCCAGCCGAGAGAGATTTGCAGATAGAAACAGGGGATGTAACCTTGGAAGAGGTAGTAAAATTTATTAAGAACTTAAAGAATTTCAAGGCCCCAGGAGAGGATGGAATATTTCCTGAAATGCTTAAGGTGGAAAAGGTTGAGCTGATGAATGCGCTTTTGAAACTTTTTAATGTGGCTTGGGATAATGGTGGAATTCCAGAAGAATAGAAAAATGGAGTTATTATAAAAACACCAAAGAAGTAAGATTTGTGTGTGAAAATTGGAGGGGGATAACTTTGACACTTGTAGTTGCAAAAGTCTTTTCCAAAATCTTGTTAACAGAATAGAGCCAGCATTTGATAAAATTTTAAGAGAAGAACAAGCGGGATTTAGAAAGGGTTGAGGTTGTAATGATCGGATTTTTATTGTAAGGCATCTAATGCAAGAAGCTAATGAGATGAAAATGCCGCTTAGTATGTGTTTTGTGGATTTTGAAAAGGCGTTTGATAGTGTTTCACGTGGAGCAATGTTGAAAATTATGAGATTCTGTGGTATACCAGAAAAGTTTGTAAATGTTATTAGAAGCCTGCATCAAGGTAGTTTTTGTGGGTTCTTTGAGTGATCCATTTCAATTTAGGTCAGGAGTGATTCAGGGTGGAGTTCTTTCGCCTTTGCTGTTTGCTTTGGTTCTGGATTATGTTATGAGAAAGGTTGTAAGGAGAACAGGTGCAGGAATTAGCTAGAAAGAAAATAAGAGGCTGATGGATTTGGACTATGCTGATGATATTGTACTGATATGCGGAAGTATTTACGAGATACAGAGGGTGCTTGATTATCTGGTGGAGGAACGGAAAAATGTGAGATTGATAATAAATTGTGGAAAGACTGAAATTGTTAATATGAACGTGGAGAACAAAATCAATTGTGTAATTGGGAATAATGTGGTGATGAATGTAGAAAATTTTAAATATCTGGGAACGTTTGTATCATCTAATGGATCATTAAACAATGAAATTGAGGAGAGGATCAGACAGGCTTGGCGAGCTGTTGGAATGTTAAAATCTGTTTGGCATAATAATATGCTTTCGGTACACACTAAAGTAAAAATTTACATGTCCATGGTTAGACCAATATTGATTTATGGGCATGAGCCATGGTACAGTATAATTGCAACAGATCAGAAAGTATTAGGATTGAGAATAATCTACCGAGGAGGATTCTTGGGGTAAAGTGGCAAGACAGAGTTACAAATGAAAGAGTAAGGGATATTACGAGAGTGAAGCCAGTTGATCAATATGTGAGACAGTCTCACTGGAAATGGCTGGGGCACATACATAAAAAAGAAGACAGTTTAATACAGGATGTGCCAGAGTGGACTGCTAGAGGGAGTAGAGGCAGAGGTAGGCCGAGGGAAACCCGGTTGAGGACAATGAAAAGAGAAGCAGGAGAGGAGCGTTGGTGGGACCTGAATGAGATGGCAAGAGACAATTATTGTAGAGTTCATCGAGGTCCTTTGCATCCCGTGGGGTGCCACAGGAAATGATTGATTGATTGATTGATTGATAGATATCTGATGAGCGTTGCTCATAACATGTTCGACTGTGCAAATCGCGATCCAGACATACTGAGCACTGTTACCACTGGAGATTAGACTTGGTTGCGGGTACGACCCAGAAACCATTCCCAGTGGAAGCATGCAGTTTTACCCCAGTAAAAAAAAAAAAAAAAAAAAAAAAAACACGACAGGTTAGCAGCAAGGTGAAATGCACTCGTACGTTGACAGTTTTTTTTTTTTTTTTTCCAATCACCTAGGTCTTGTGCATCACTAATACGCACTAGAAGCTCAGGTTGTTAACAAACACTACTACATTAACGTTATCCGTCGCCTTTGTGACACAGTTTGGAGGAAGAGAGCAGACCTTTGGAAAGCAGCAAGTTGAAAGCTGCACCCTGACAACACCCTGTCCATTTTACTCAACTAATTCAGGGATTTTTGGGCAAGCACAATATCCCGCAGGTCGGGCAGGCTCCTTACGCGCCAGACATGGCTCCGTGGGACTTGGTTATTCCCCAAGCTCAAAACTCCTCTGAGGGGTTTCCGATTTGAGACGACAAAAAAGATTATAACGAAAGTGATGAAACATCTGCAGAAGATGCCAAAAACCGACTTTGAAAATTGTTTCAGGCAGTGAAAAGAGTCCTGAACTACGAGTGTCAAGTCAGAAGGGGCCTACTTTGAGGAGGATTAGTGTCCTAACTCAACAGGTTAGATATTTATTTTTTTAAAGAGCTTAACCCTGCTCGGATAGGTAGCGGTGCCTGTTGCATAGGAGCTAGACGTGGGTCTCTC